>NC_135413.1:8182361-8507361 GCF_051991245.1 Festucalex cinctus
ATTGTAAAACTTTTAAAACACGTAAAAAACAGCAATGCCTGTTCTTAAAGCGCTTTATAAATAAAGTTGAGTTGAGTAAATGCAGAGATGGCCCCGCCCATGAAACCAGGCTTCACCTCTTCCAAAATAATCCCAGACAGTGAGTTCCAAACGTTGAAGATGCAAAAAGTAAGTAGTGGTTTAGCTTGGGTGCCACCTATCAGCGCATCTGCAATACATGTTCACGTATGAGCTTGTTCGTACAAGCTGCAGTGCCACTCGCATGTAGACAATCCAGAGGTCTTAAAGACGCCGGCAGCAAATTCCCTTGAGGAAATGGACACGCGTGCGCTCATGTGTGTGATTTGCTATTAGGGTCAGACTGTCAGCGCTCTATCTGACACAAAACCACCCCTTGACCGTCACAAAGGCGGAAGAGCCTGTTAAGACAGAGATGTCAATCACAAATGAAGGCATATTGTTACCAATTGACAGTTCTGAACATTTGGGCATTTGTATTATTTCCGCAATACAAATGCTTCCTCCACACGGTGAAAACAAAGATTTTATTGTATCACCTTTTCCTGTGACTAGCATACAAACCAGGAAGATTGTTAAAGTAGTCAAATGACATTTCATCACATTTTGAAATCAAAATAATACTTACAAATCAAATCACAATGATCCAAAGGCCAATGCTTTCAATGGACAGAGAGGGTCATTTCACCGAGTAAGACCACCATTTTGACTTATGGCGTAAGCTCGGAATTTATCGGAAATTATCCGGGGCTAATTATATAGGGAATTGTACTAAAAATTGTATGTTCCCACTTCCAACAGCACAGAGAGAACACATGCCAGTGAATATTGTATTTATATTGTATGTAGTCGCTGCTCCGTGTGTTATAAAATAACTGTTGTTTGAACATTATATGTTAGCATTAAGCTAGTAGACTTTCATCAATATTATGCTATTATAGCTACATACCATGAAGTATGGTTCGGTTAAATATTTTAAAGTGTTCAAAGTTGAATTCTCTTTTTTTTAGGTGACACTTTTAAAGTAAACTTTTCGTCAATCCGAACGAGCGTCATGTATACACGTCATTCGGAATGGTGAGGCTGCATCCGGCATGCGCATGCTCTCTCTTGACATAAATGCGTCATGACGTCATTGTTTCCACCCACTAAAATGGCGGCGCCTCCCCAGAGCCTGTCTAGGAGGAGAGAACGTTTTTACGTTTTACCTTTTTAAGTACTTGAAACTTGTTTTTTTCAAGATGTTGCTTCAGTAAAAGTGTTAACACGATCACAACTACTGTGCTAAATGACGAATGAACTCCATCTTGATAAATCATGTTGTAGTGATCAGAACATAATTCACCCACGGAACGTTGGGACGAAGGGGGAGTTTGTTGGGATGAAAGGATGAAAGGATGAAAGGATAAAAGAACAAAATGTTGGTAGGTCTGTGAGCCTCGCACAGAGTGGGTTGTTGCTGTTAAACGATGAGAAGCTGATATCAATAAACCGCCGGTCTTTGGCTCCGGACTTCAACACTCTGCCTCCGACTCCCGTCACTGCTCGCTACATTGGTGACCCCGACATTCGCCTCGTTGACGTTTCCGAGGCTGAGAATTTGATCGAATTGAGCGACATGGCGAACTCCGCTGATCTCAAGTTACCGGAGTTTTGGGAGTCGGCCGCGGCGACGTGGTTTGTACAAGCTGAAGCTCAGTTTGCCATCCGTGGAATTACGGACGATTCCACGCGCTACTACCACGTCGAGGCCGCGCTCGGGAGCTCCACGGCGGCCAGAGCTACGGCGCTAGCGAACACTACCATCTCCGAGCCACGTGCTCTGGCGGAAGAAGCTGACCGCTTTTTCCTGGCCACCCAGCGGCACAACCACGAGGTCTTGGCCTCTGCACTCGCCTTCCCGGTCCCGGCGGCCGCAACGGCACCTCATAAGGTACGCGCTGCCGTGGATGGCCGATCGGCCCCTGGCTTATGCTATTTTCACGCACGTTTTGGTACCAAGGCGAAGAGGTGCCGCGCCCCTTGCTCCTTTGTTGCGCCGGGAAACGGCGACGCCTCCACTCAGTTGCAGCTGTGAGTGGGGGCGCAGAGTGCCGGCTGCTGTTTGTCGTGGACACCCTCTCCAGACTCGAGTTCCTCTGTGACTCCGGCGCCCGCAGAAGCGTGTTGCCTGCCTCGGCTGAAGGTGCTGCCAGGGGCACTCACCTGTCAGCGGCCAACGATGCACCGATCCGGACCTACGGCACTACGACAGAATGTGTCTTTGGTGTGCCCTCCATCCAATACCTCGGCCACCTCATCAACGAGGACGGCGCCACCCCGCTCCCGGCAAAAGTGGAAGCTGTTGCCGCTTTTCCTCGACCCCGGACGGCCCAGGGTCTTCGGGAGTTCCTCGGGATGGTGACTTTTTGCCACAGGTTCATCCGCCTCTTCCACTTCATCCTGGAGGGCCATGAGTTCATGGTCTTCGTCGATCACATGCCGCTCGCCTTCTCCATGTCGAAGTTGTCCGAGCCGTGGTCCGCGCGGCAACAGCGACAGTTGTCGTTCATATCTGGATACACCACGGACATCCGACATATCGCTGGCAAGGACGACGTGGTCGCGGATTGTCTGTCCAGGGCAGCCGTCAACACGATACCGCTGGGCCTCGACTTTTCCCGGATGTCGGCCGACCAGGCTTCCGACCGTGACACCCAGTCGCTTCGGGGCTCCGACACCGGGTTGCAAGTTAAACCGGCTCATGTTGACCATGTTGACCCCTTGGATCACCCCGCGCCCCCCGCCGCGGCCGCCCCCCTGGGCTGCGCCTTGTGGACCGTGTGGGGTCCCATCCAGTTGTTCCTGCATCCCCGCCAGTTGGTGCGCGGGTCTGTTCTGGTGTTTCTGCTGTGTCCCTCCCGCCCTCGCTCCCTGGGTCATGTACCCGCAGGGGTCCGGCAGTTGCCGCCCCGTCATCCGGAGTTTGATTGTGGGTGAATTCTGGGGGGGCTTGTGTAGTGATCAGAACATAATTCACCCACGGAACGTTGGGACGAAGGGGGAGTTTGTTGGGATGAAAGGATGAAAGGATGAAAGGATAAAAGAACAAAATGTTGGTAGGTCTGTGAGCCTCGCACAGAGTGGGTTGTTGCTGTTAAACGATGAGAAGCTGATATCAATAAACCGCCGGTCTTTGGCTCCGGACTTCAACACTCTGCCTCCGACTCCCGTCACTGCTCGCTACAATGTAATCAATGTCCGTGCACCCCGCGGCTGTGGCGGCTGATCGATTAAACGGGGGAGCATATAAACGGCAGATCGGAATGGATCATGTCACATGTAAACAGGCGACCAGAGATCTTCATTCAGAATGATTTCAATCAGAATTACCAAAAAGTCTCCATGTAAACCCGGCTATAGACGGACTCTCATTTTGGTGAGCAATCGACGAATGACGGATTGATGGTTTATCTTGAAATTTTGATGGATTGACGATGATGGAAGGGTGTCCCAACTGTTGACGATTGCCGAATGCTCAAAATGTATTGATGCGCCCACCTCTGTATAAATATACAAACTTCAGTATGCCTTTACAAATATGAATGTAAATAAATATATTTATTTACATTAAACTAGCACACAATTCTTATCTTGAATAAATGAACGTGGTTATGTGAAACAATGCTTTACGCAAATCTATTTGCAGGTATCTGGACTGGAATGAATGCTTTCTTTTGAATCCAGCAAACATTGTCTTGTTCTGGTGCGCAGAGTAGCATGGATATAATTGTGGAGTAAACAAGTTTACAAGCAAGCTAAGAAGCTAACGCTGTTTTCGTGTTTATTTTTTATAGACAATGATGATTGACTAACATACATAACTCTACCCTGGGTCTGTTTATCCTCCTCTTCCTTTCACCGCTTTCTTAATGCAGCACCTGAAGGCTTGGACATTTCATTGTAAAGGTTTTTGTCATGGTTTGGGTTGGGTTTTTGTTATGGTTTCTTTGTTGATCACTTCAGTTGTTTTCCTTGTCAGTGTCTCGTTTTAGTGTGATCATGTTCACCTGTGCTTGTCATCCCGCACCCTTGTGTTCAGCCAATCAGTTCCCTCACCCACGTGTGTCTTGTCCAGGTGTCACTTGTTGTGTAATTAGTTTGTGTGTATTTAGTCACCTGTTTTCAGATGAGTTCTTGTTGGTCCATTGTCGATTCCACGTTTTGCAGTTTCTCCCGTCTTGCCTTGTTATTTGAGTTTGCGTTGATTTAGGACTTTTGTTTTTGCCGTTTCCTGTCTGCACCTTGTGCACCACGTTATTTTTACATAAGTAATAAAGCCCTTTTTTTGTTTGTACATTGCCTCGGCCTCCTCCATCTGCCTCCCCTCCACTTGGGTCCACAATCCCCCACAAGCCTTGACAGAATGGACCAACCAACAATGGACCCGGAGGGTGCAACAAAGTGGTTGCGTAAGGCTGAGGAGATGCGTCTCCTCAGACTTCCAACAGAGGCTTCAGTGAACGAAGCCATGCGACGTCTGGCTTTGGCCAGAGAGGTGTGGGCTGGCGCACTGCAGCCGCCACCCGCTCCAGTTCCTGCTCCGGAGGCGCCAAGCCAGCGGCCGCCATCCGCTTCAGTTCCTGTTCCGGCGGCACCCGGCCAGAGACCGCCACCCGCTTCAGTTCCTGTTCCGGCGGCACCCGGCCAGCGACTGCTACCCGCTTCAGTTCCTGTTACGGCAGCGTCCGACCAGCGGCCGCCACCTGCTCCAGTTTCTGCTCCGGAGGCGCCAAGCCAGCGGCCGCCATCCGCTTCAGTTCCTGTTCCGGCGGCGTCCGGCCAGCGGCCGCCACCCGTTTCAGTTCCTGCTCCAGCGCCGTCTGGCCAGCGGCTGCCTTCTCCAGCCCGAGTTCCAGCAACACCCAGCCAGCGGCCGCCTTCTCCAGCCCCAGTTCCCGCAACGCCCAGCCAGCGGCCGCCTTCTCCAGCCCCAGTTCCGGCAGCGCCCACCCAGCAGCCGCCGCCTCCTGTTCCTCGCCTGGCGGCGCACGTCCTGCGACCGCCGCCTCCTGCTCCTCACCTGGCGGGGCATGCCCTGTGGCCGCCGCCTCTGTTCCTCTTCGGGCGCCTCGGACGCCCACCTGCACGGCCCCGCCGGGCCTCTCTCGTCGGGTGTCTCGGACGCCCTCCTGCACGGCCCCGCCGGGTCTCTCTCGTCGGGCGTCTCGGACGCCCTCCTGCTCGGCCCCGCCGGGACGCTCTCGTCTGGCGTCATGGACGCCCTCCTGCTCGGCCCCGCCGGGACGTTCTCGTCTGGCGTCATGGACGCCCTCCTGCTCGGCCCCGCCGGGACGCTCTCGTCTGGCGTCATGGACGCCCTCCTGCTCGGCCCCGCCGGGACGCTCTCGTCTGGCGTCATGGACGCCCTCCTGCTCGGCCCCGCCGGGACGCTCTCGTCTGGCGTCATGGACGCCCTCCTGAACAGCCCTAGTCTGGGCCGGATGGGTGGGCCATGTTTCCGCCTCCATGCCCCCTTCCTCCCACCCTGTTTTTGGGCTTTTGTATTGTCCTGCTTTTGGTTTTGGGACGTCTGGGATCCGTCCTTGAGGGGGGGGGGGGGGGTTCTGTCATGGTTTGGGTTGGGTTTTTGTTATGGTTTCTTTGTTGATCACTTCAGTTGTTTTCCTTGTCAGTGTCTCGTTTTAGTGTGATCATGTTCACCTGTGCTTGTCATCCCGCACCCTTGTGTTCAGCCAATCAGTTCCCTCACCCACGTGTGTCTTGTCCAGGTGTCACTTGTTGTGTAATTAGTTTGTGTGTATTTAGTCACCTGTTTTCAGATGAGTTCTTGTTGGTCCATTGTCGATTCCACGTTTTGCAGTTTCTCCCGTCTTGCCTTGTTATTTGAGTTTGCGTTGATTTAGGACCTTTGTTTTTGTCGTTTCCTGTCTGCACCTTGTGCACCACGTTATTTTTACATAAGTAATAAAGCCCTTTTTTTGTTTGTACATTGCCTCGGCCTCCTCCATCTGCCTCCCCTCCACTTGGATCCTCAATCCCCCACAAGCCTTGACAGAATGGACCAACCAACAATGGACCCGGAGGGTGCAACAAAGTGGTTGCGTAAGGCTGAGGAGATGCGTCTCCTCAGACTTTCAACAGAGGCTTCAGTGAACGAAGCCATGCGACGTCTGGCTTTGGCCAGAGAGGTGTGGGCTGGCGCACTGCAGCCGCCACCCGCTCCAGTTCCTGCTCCGGAGGCGCCAAGCCAGCGGCCGCCATCCGCTTCAGTTCCTGTTCCGGCGGCACCCGGCCAGAGACCGCCACCCGCTTCAGTTCCTGTTCCGGCGGCACCCGGCCAGCGACTGCTACCCGCTTCAGTTCCTGTTACGGCAGCGTCCGACCAGCGGCCGCCACCCGCTCCAGTTTCTGCTCCGGCGGCGCCAAGCCAGCGGCCGCCATCCGCTTCAGTTCCTGTTCCGGCGGCATCCGGCCAGCGGCCGCCACCCGCTCCAGTTCCTGTTCCGGCGGCGTCCGGCCAGCGGCCGCCACCCGTTCCAGTTCCTGCTCCAGCGGCGTCTGGCCAGCGGCCGCCTTCTCCAGCCCGAGTTCCAGGAACACCCAGCCAGCGGCCGCCTTCTCCAGCCCCAGTTCCCGCAACGCCCAGCCAGCGGCCGCCTTCTCCAGCCCCAGTTCCGGCAGCGCCCACCCAGCAGCCGCCGCCTCCTGTTCCTCGCCTGGCGGCGCACGTCCTGCGACCGCCGCCTCCTGCTCCTCACCTGGCGGGGCATGCCCTGTGGCCGCCGCCTCTGCTCCTCTTCGGGCGCCTCGGACGCCCACCTGCACGGCCCCGCCGGGCCTCTCTCGTCGGGCGTCTCGGACGCCCTCCTGCACGGCCCCGCCGGGCCTCTCTCGTCGGGCGTCTCGGACGCCCTCCTGCTCGGCCCCGCTGGGACGCTCTCGTCTGGCGTCATGGACGCCCTCCTGCTCGGCCCCGCTGGGACGCTCTCGTCTGGCGTCATGGACGCCCTCCTGCTCGGCCCCGCTGGGACGTTCTCGTCTGGCGTCATGGACGCCCTCCTGCTCGGCCCCGCCGGGACGTTCTCGTCTGGCGTCATGGACGCCCTCTTGCTCGGCCCCGCCGGGACGCTCTCCTCTGGCGTCATGGACGCCCTTCTGCTCGGCCCCGCCGGGACTCTCTCGTCTGGTGTCATGGACGCCCTCCTGCTCGGCCCCGCCGGGACGCTCTCGTCTGGCGTCATGGACGCCCTCCTGCTCGGCCCCGCCGGGACGCTCTCGTCTGGCGTCATGGATGCCCTCCTGAACAGCCCTAGTCTGGGCCGGATGGGTGGGCCATGTTTCCGCCTCCATGCCCCCTTCCTCCCACCCTGTTTTTGGGCTTTTGTATTGTCCTGCTTTTGGTTTTGGGACGTCTGGGATCCGTCCTTGAGGGGGGGGGTTCTGTCATGGTTTGGGTTGGGTTTTTGTTAAGGTTTCTTTGTTGATCACTTCAGTTGTTTTCCTTGTCAGTGTCTCGTTTTAGTGTGATCATGTTCACCTGTGCTTGTCATCCCGCACCCTTGTGTTCAGCCAATCAGTTCCCTCACCCACGTGTGTCTTGTCCAGGTGTCACTTGTTGTGTAATTAGTTTGTGTGTATTTAGTCACCTGTTTTCAGTTGAGTTCTTGTTGGTCCATTGTCGATTCCACGTTTTGCAGTTTCTCCCGTCTTGCCTTGTTATTTGAGTTTGCGTTGATTTAGGACTTTTGTTTTTGTCGTTTCCTGTCTGCACCTTGTGCACCACGTTATTTTTACATAAGTAATAAAGCCCTTTTTTTTTTGTACATTGCCTCGGCCTCCTCCCTCTGCCTCCCCTCCACTTGGGTCCTCAATCCCCCACAAGCCTTGACAGTTTTTGATGTATAGACAACACAAGCGTACCATCCATCTATTGATAGCGCTAACACTCTGAGATGATGTGCGACCCTTCCCCTACCTTTCACTGAAAACAGCAACAGTGGGTGAGAAGTCATGATCTCATAATCATTTATTTGGACTAAAAATCATTAAAAAAAAACAAAAACTAATTATTATTCAAACTATTTTAGCTGTATAACATTTTATTTTAAAAGAAATGAGGTGGGAAACATTTGGTATCGTTTGTGTTTATTTGGAACCCCCTCCTCTCGATGGCGCCCTAGGTGACCACCTCGTTTGCCTATACCCATTGTGGGCAACATCCTTTCGTAAAAGTTGGTCAGAAGGAGGAACCTAGAATTCGGCAACCTTTCCTTCAAGTACTTCCAGGTCATTTTGGTTGGTTAGTAAAGGAAAGTATAGCCTCTAAGTATATGTTAGTGTTAATCCAGCGGACTTTTGTTAAATTAAATGTATGGGTTTGTTTGGTCATTCTTAGACTTAGACTTGACTTTATTGATCTGTTTGTTTTTGATTGTTCTGGTATTTTAATTTCCGTACAGCAAAGAAAACAAGTTCCCTGGGTTCACACGCACCCTCTGTTGTCACAGCGCATCCCCCAATTTGAGAAAGACTGGTGGCAGGTATGATTAAACTGGCAGACACAGATAACAAGCAAACATGCTTTGCGTCTTTTTTTGGAGAACTGTGTGAGCCAGAGATTGAGAATAGGCTCTAAGGAATTATTCCAAAAAAAACAAAAAAAATGTCTTAATTAGGGCTGTCAAAGTTAAAGCGTTAATAGATTAATTAATCACAGAAAAATGTTGCATTAATCACAAATTAATTTTTTTTTTTTTTTTTTAGCGCACTTGAGCCTTGAACGTAACCGCGGATGGTTCCATCGAAGGCTGCGCAGGTCAGTGATTAGGTCAATGCACGGCATTTCCTATGCCTGTTGTAGTCTCTACCACAAATTTTCACCTGTTATATTCTGGGGGGGTTTTTCATTTGTTTTTTTACAATGCAGCGTTATTTTTCTTCATTAAAACACAAAACAAATTGTGGTGGATTTGGGGAGACTAGTACTGTACTATTACTGTAGTTTCAATTCACTTCAATGAGAAAAAATATTTCATTTACAAGTAAATTGTGTTATGCAACAAATTCAACTCATATGTCAAGGTACCATTGTACTCTATGTACTATGTATGCTATTTTTGCTTTCCTACAAATATCCAGCTCCTCTTTATGTGGCGTATTCGGGTAACCACTCCACAATTCTGATTGCATCCAAGATCCCTGAATAACATTAAGAACTCTATTTGTGTGCCTCCCGCATAAAAGCGGGGGGAATACAAGGAGGTGAGTGCACGTGTAGATGCTTTTATGTCTCTTAATGCAACGTAATTGCGTGTATCTCTTCATGTGACGTCCAAACACAAATTTCCCCGGGGCCAATTAGGCTGAACGTGAATCTATTGATTAGTGGGCACACTTAGCGCAAACGTAGGCTGGAGCAACCTTTGTCCCAATCCGCCCGACCCCCTCCTTTTAACCCTCTCACTGACCCACTAATGTTAATTACAGCTGGAATTAGCCAGCAGCTCCCTACAATACAACAACCCTACCCCCCTGCTCGCTCACTACAGCCATGACCTCATTATCACCACACGCACATGCACACTCATCCTTCGCACATACAAGCAATAAGCAGTGGTAAACACTTGGACACTGTGCAATGTTTCGTTCATCATTTTAGTCGAGTCCAAACAGCCTGTAATATACATGCCAGACCAGTCGATGGTGCTGTCACATTCTGAAGCCTGTCTCCGACTAAGCGGCTAACATTTGCGAGTGTAAAATGATTTTTAGTTAAAGTTTGTTCAAGGTCGCAAAGTCATTTGCCTGACATTCGGCAATAGTTTTAATGGTCGCCAACTGTTTCTGGTGTCCCAAGGAAATTTTGAACATGGTAATAATAACCATTAAAATCATTGCCGAATGTCTGGCCGACGTTTGGCGAGCTATCTATCTTATCTACCTACCTAACTACCTACCTATCTCGGCATATGTCATACTTGATGCCCTGTTACGGTCCACATTGTTTCGTGGCGTTTTTTTTTTTTTTTTTTTTTTTTTTTTGTTGTTTTTGTTTTTAGCTCATTCACTGCCAGTCATTATAGAAAATTTTTACATTTCCAATACTCGCGTGATATTACATTCAATAATTATATATAAACCGAATCTACCAAATAACAGAATAGACTCCCTACTTTTTGTCCCGTCCCGTTCTTTTATAATTGACAGCAGAAAAATTTAGGTTTGCCAAAATACAGCCATTTCTCCCATGGACTCTGAAACTGTGTTTATTTCCTATAAAATGGCAAGTATACTTGTCAAAGGCAATGAATGAGTTAGTGTAGGTGTCATTCTGTGTGGTTGTGCTCCCGACTTAGTCCACCAATGTCACAAATGACTTAGTCCAGCTGGAATCAGCTTGTGTTAGAGGGAAACCTCCAAAACCTGCGGGACTACGGCCCTTGAGGACCCAGTTCTCCCACCCCTGGTTTTTAGTGCATCATACCTTCGCCACAGGTCGACTGGTCATCTTTAAGCCCACTTCTCATTCATGTGACTTTCGCCATAACTCTCGATCCATTCATTTGGCCATAAATCATTCGATTTTGCTCTAGAGCAATCGGATATCGGGAGAGTGGCCCGAAATTCAGGAGTGTTAGCTCCATGCTAAAGTATAGCTTTTGTTCATGTGTGTTTGTGTGTTTCCTTGCGTTGTGCCCTGTCTGTGTGTTGTTCCCCTGATTCCTGTCCACCCGTTCATCTCGGTGTCACCCCAAAACCCCACTAGAATGATACTGCATTCTTCACAATGTTACCCACCCGGCTAGTAACAGGCCCTAAGCTAAACTGTGACATTAGTGAAGTTTTGCTTTAAAAAAAAAATGCTAAACTGCATTTACTCTCATAACTTAATGTATTGTAGGTAGTAGTGACATATTTTTCATGATAAATGGCTATGTCTGTGACTGTTTCTTCAAGGCAACCAACACTATAAAAAGACATTTTTGCGTAACAATTTTGTATAATTTCATACAGTGGAGTAATCAGTAGTAAAACTACACAATTTGGAAGTTTGCCTCTTTTCTCAAGAAGAAGTAAAAATGAAATGGCTTGTGTCAAAATATTTATATTTTTATGGCAAAAACAAAAATATCTTTTTGCACAACAATTAGTTAAATGACATCCAGGTATTTAGGAAGTGTGCTGTTTTTGGACTCATAAACAAAATGGCCATATATGCATGTGGATTTTTCTTTATAAATAATGGTTTTGCTAAAAAATTAAGCAGGATTTTGCAATGTAAAGTGACATATTTTGGAAGTTTGACCTTTTTGTACAAGCGTAATAAAATGACTAACCTCTATAAATACCAGCATACTAGTAAAAAAAACAAAACAAAAAAGAAGTCCTTCTTGTAACAATTTATTAGGTTTTAATTAGTGCTGTCAAATGATTAAAATTTTTAATCTGATTAATCACACTTTTTAATTTTGATTAATCAGGATTAATCAGCTAAATTACTTGCATGATATAAACTAAAAAATACCGTAATATTTTGACATTAATGCATTTTGCAAACATTGATTAAATGCATGTACACAACTGCATGCATGCGTGTATTGCTCAAAACGTAACAGCATCATATCAATTCGGCGCAATTCAGCAATTATATTGCAAAGAACGTGCTAAATACTGACGAAAACGTGGTAACAGCATCATATCAACTGGGCGCAATTCAACAATTATTAATTAATAAAATGCAAATTTATTTTATTTTATCTGGTCCCGTCTGGGTGTTGTTCAATCAACTGGAGTCACCCCTCATTCATCTTGGAACAACAGGCATAGGAAATTGACCTAATCACTGACCTGCACAGCATTCAATGTAACCATCCGCGGTAATGCTCAAGGCTCAAGTGCGGTCCAAAAAAAATAGTGCGATTAATATGCGTTAATACGTGATTAATGCGACAATTTTCTGTGATTAATTAATCTGTTAACGCTTTAACTTTGACAGCCCTAGTTTTAATACAAAAAGTAATGTACCGTAATTAGTAGTCAAGTGACATATTTCGGAAGTTCACCTCATGAAGTAAATTAGTCAAATTTGTACTTTTTAAATATTTTTTTTTTTTAAACTTCCAATTGAATACAGTGTTAGTACTTTCACATACATTCACACACAACCATATAGGACCCAAAAAGATCCATTGGAGTGAAAGGGCAAGAGATGATGCACAAAGAAATGATGCACAAAGAAATGGATTGTCAACCTGCTACTCAACACCCTGCCATGTGTACACATGCAAAAACACACATTCACATTCAGAGGGGGCAAAAGTGCTTACAATCTATAAGCCAGTAGATGTAAAGACAGAGAACTCAATATAAACAGCTGACAAATCTACTTCATTCCAGCAACTGTACTTTTTTACTTCCTGCCAGTAGAACAGCATTAGACAGAAAGAGAGTGATGAACATGTTAAAAAAAAAAAAAAAAAGATCCTGATGAGGCTCTGCTGAGGTTGTGATAAGACTCTCTTTCTCACCATCCCTTCACCCCCAAACACGCACACACTTCTCCTCCCCCCATCTCTTCCTTTACTCTCATCTATCTCGGATCGCAGGGAGCTCATTTCACTCAAGCCAACAACACGCCGCTTGCTGTTTCAGTTCTTTTGCTCGCCACAATCTTGCTGCCATATCCCCTTGATAGTCCCGCACCACGTAAACACACACTATGCAGTCACACACATGCACATTTTGTAGTAACATGTGCATGTGTGCATAATTCAAATACGCAAACACTCACCCTCCTGCTCACTCTTCCGCCTGTTCGTCGTCTATGTGCTCCTCTGTGACTCTCTCTCTCTCTCTCTCTCTCTCTCTCTCTTGCTCTCAGCCTTGCAGCTGCTGTGTGGTCACGTGACCTCTCAACCTACCCTGCCTCCTCCTCTGCATCCACTAGCAGCCCCCTTCCTTTCCTTCCCACTCCATCTATCACAACCTCTCACCCCCCATCTTCCTCCTTGTCGTCTCTCTTTGTCACTCGTTGCTTTCCAGTTTTCTCTCTCAAAGTGTGCTCGAGTCATCCTTCCTTCCTTTGGGCTTTGGTGTGTGTTTGTGTGTGCGCTCGTATGCGTGTATTAACCCGCCACCCATCCATCACTCTGTCGCTGTTCCAGTCATTCTCGTCTGTTTCGGGACAGGGATGAGAGGAGGTGCAGTAATAGTGTGGTTGGTATGTCTCCTGACAGTGACCTATCACCCCTCACCTCTAACCTTTGCCGCCACAGCCAACTTGAGGTTCAGGATATCAAACAAAGCAAAAACACAAAAGTAATGTTTCATTTTTAAAGGGAATGTATACCGCTAACTTTTTAGATTGAAGCAGCACAGTGGCTAGTGGTTAGCAAATGTGCCTTCACAATTCTATGGTTTTGGGTGTGTGGGAATTTGGCAGGTCATGCTGCACCATGCTGGGGGCTCTGGAGGATGGACGCGTTTTCTTTTACATGCCTCCGATGCATCTGACAATTTGGTGACTGAAAGTAGATTATACTTTAGACCAGCTCGAAGCAGGTCTAAGTCGTGGCACAGGTGGTGTCATATGAATTTGGTGAGTTTGATTGAGGCGCAGGCAGACAGATTCTGCGCTCTGCCGTTGATGGTCTTGTCATGGTCCTCTGTGATCACCCTAGCCAACTTTGCATCATCCGCAAGTGGAGATCCGCTTGCAGTTCCTTATAAATGTATTTTTAAAGGGATTACATCATGGTATTTTAAGCCCTTCCACAGTTAACTATAGGCATATAATGATTCAATCTTACCTTTGACACCACAGCGATGTAATTTTTTTTTAATGAAATATTAGGGGTTTTGATGGTTATTTCTCTAATGCGGAAGTAAAACCGTGTGGTTGCCGCGTCCCAGGCGAGCCAACTGCAGTCTGCTGTTGGAGCTCTGCGTTTGAGCTCTCCTCTGAATGCAAGCCATCAATTCTTCAATAAACATTTGAAACAAAACAGCTCCTTGGTGAAAAAAATTGTAGCGGAGGAGGGGAGGAGAGGGAAGAAGAGAGAAGAAAGAAGAAGGGGGAGGAAAAAAGTAAGCCGGCCACGAATCGGGGATCTGCAGCTTACAGGGCAAGCGCACTAACCACTACACCATTTATTCAGTTAGATTCAGCAGCGCAAAAATTTTACTTGTAGTTTACACATGTGTCAGCCAGTGGGATTTTAAGAAGGCCAATTGTCATTGCACTTTGGCATTGGAAATGTGAAGGATAATTGATTGGTTTGAATTCATTTGGACAGAATGTTTACTGATAAAGGCTACTTTTATTACTATCCCATAGCGGTCTCAGAGAAAGTGGGCGTGCGTTTATTCCACAAAGGCATTGTAGGGGTGGGTCTGCACATAAAGACGTGCAAACTGAATGCAAACTGAATTTAAAGGGTATGAAAGAAAGGAGTCACTTCCACTGGCTGGAAAGCAATCGGCTTTGTTCACTCCCACAATGGCGTAAATTCACCTTTCTATTTCCGCATGTCTATGAAAATATCAATGGAAAGAAAACTTCACCCATGCAGTTCGACTACGCTTTGCACTAGACTTGCGCTGGGCACAAAAATAGAGCCAGAAGACTGGATGGATGGATGGATGGATGGATGGATGGATGGATGGATGGATGGATGGATGGATGGATGGATGGATGGATGGATGGATGGATGGATGGATGGATGGATGGATGGATGAATGAATGGATGGGAAGATTGATAGCTGCATGGATGGATGGACAGATGACCGCATGGATACATGGTAAATGAATCTGTTGTGTGCTGAAGGGTTGGATCCCAGAACGCAGACACAAATAAGGTTTTAACTATTTATTCACATAACATGACTAAACTAAAATCAACGAGAATGCATCAAGAATCGCGACACGTCAAGCCCCCCTTAGGCAGCGGAGAAGCACAGCGAAACAGTGAGCAATAATCCGGCAAAACACACACACTTCTCAGACCCTTCCTTATATAGACAGTCAATCGATCTCATTGGTTGTGGCTAGACATGTGAGTACCAGTACTGACATGGAATTCTCTGATTGGCTGTTAACCCAGTAATTACAGATAGTTCCTGACATCAACAAACATCATATAGCATAAAAGATCCTTGACATCATATAGTCCAGACACCATATAGCCTAAAACTAGTTGAAACTGGATGCTGTTACGTCAATACCAAAACAGACACGTAATGGGTCGTGAACTCTGGTGCCCAGTCATGCTCTACTCAAACTTAACCCAGGCGTGACCCCAGACATGAGACAAGACCCAAACATTACTCCTGCATGACTCGAGTCATGACAAATGATAGATGCAATGTGTAAAAATATTGTAGAGCCCAACAACACAAGCTAATAACATCGCTTGCTCTGAGTCATAATTAAAATCATATTTTTCCCAATCAAACACACATGCGTAGACCCTCCCCCAAACACACAAACGCATATACAGTACATACATTGTACCTAATTGAATAGCAAAGCTCAGCATGATGTCATACCATAGAACCTGTCCAGACCTGCTGTCCTCCCTCCCCCTTCCTTCCAAACACACGCACGCACACGCACCTGATTCTTCCTCTATGAGGACAGTGGGGGGTGCATAACCTACTGTGTCAGCTCATTAAGAGCAGCCAGTGTGTGTGCGCGCGCGCGTGATTGTGTACATGTGTGTGGCTCGACACTTTAAATTCACTCTGCTAGTTTATTACCTCCACCAAGGGTGAGAACATGAGGACGGGAGCTATTGTTAAGATCGTCATTTGCTGCTTGGTTAGTTCGTGGGAGGACTAAAAAATGACACACACAGTTGATTTCAATCCAACTTTGTTGGGGGTGGGGCTCTGTAGGTTTTGACAATGCATGCAAATGCAAATTGAATTGTACCAAAAAAAAAAAAAAAAAAAAAAAAAAAAACAGGAATCAAAATCAACAGATCAAAACAGAGGTCACTTTGTTCGCTAAATGTAAATGTTGTTTTCACCCTTTTAAGTCACATTAGCACCCCTTCCAGGATCACAAATGGGTTTCCCAATTGCAATGAAGGGAAAATCCATTAATCTATTCCAGCCCCCACAAAAAACAAACAAAAACTATCTAATGTATTTTTTCATAACAAAAATAGCACACTCTATATTGTACTTTGTAAAACGTACAGTAAGGACATGGTGAATAGAATGTAAAGTTTTTATTTCAATTCAACGGACTTTGCTGCTGAGCCACCTGGGGGCAATATAAATCAGCAGTGGCGAGCGGTGAGTTTTTGTAGTGGACATGCTGAAGACACGTGCGAGCGGCCGTAAGGGCACGAGCGAAACATTTTTGGGGTATTTTTATTATTAATTTCAATGTTAAATATTATTTTATACCACTGTGTGGGTATAAAATTAAAGCAGAAATATTCAGGACAGGTTGATACGCGCACACTTAATGTAACCAGTTCCGTGGTGTATGAAATGAAAAAATCACAATTTGCCAATTCGTTGGAATTTACAGTATTCGGAACTGGCTCGTGCCCATGATGTAAACTCAACCCGGAGAAGGGAAAAAATGACATTGCAGAAAAGCCGCAAGAGGTTTCAACCAACAATGAAGTTTGCTGACCTATTTGGACAGCCCTAGCTAGCCACTGATGTTTTCTCGTACTTCCTTTCTTGAAAGTGAGGGACGAAATTATTCCCCGTTTTCGTGATGATTACTCCAGTAGGACGACCACTTTTAATGATATTTTCGCTGTACCATTCCTACGGACCGCGGAGCATGGCCGAGAACGCTGGAGCCTCCCCGGGCATGAAATATGGCCATTTGCCGGCCCTCTATCTCCGGGATGCAAAGGCATTGACTGCTAGCCAGTGCTAGTTACAATATAACCAGCACAGTACAACAGCTCTCGATGCTAGCAGGAAAAAAAAGTACAACAAACAACGTTAACTGAACTTGCACGCCTCCGACCCTACTTCCCTCCCTCCTGCGAGACCTGTGTTGCGTTCACTAACAGTCAGACATCATAGTGCTCAACAACCCCACTTAGTTCGTTACACTTCCTTTCCTCAAAAGTTCTCCGGGAAAAGGGCACTCATTGGGATTCGGCGATGAACTTGAACTGAACAATGACTGTTGACCACAGAACAAGCCAAGTAAGCCTATTTTGTGCATGCACTTTGTATATTGTATATTGCCTATATTGACACTGTTGAAACTCATACAGCATATAGTCCTGTATCTAATCGATTATGGTCTAAAATGGTCATATCTTGCTGTATGGTCGGTTGTACAAATAGACAAGGGTGTACTGTAAACCAAACGTAACGTTTCATCGCATATCTACTGATGAAGCTAAGGCGTCGTTGGTAGCAGCAGACTCCAGGCAGCCCTCAAAGTGTTTGAGAATTTTCACAATTTTTCAGCTATCAGTTTTTACGAGGTTAGTAGATCAATTTTACTAGCAAACATAAACTCTGACAAAGATTGTAACAGAGGATTGAATTGAATTATGTCTTTCAAATCACGTTAATGCAAACACACAGCTTAGTTTTTAAGTGCACTTTCTTCAAAACTATTAAGTGCCTTTGCCTCTTAAAGCGACACAATATATATTATATATTATATTATAACTAATTTTCAAGTATTGGATTAGGCATTGTGTATGAAGAATAAAAGTGCAAACATCTCTGGCATTGTATTCACTGAATTTTCGTTTAAACCAATTAAGTATCAAAATAAGAACATACCGTAGTGAACGCCATTATCCTGGTCACGTGATCGTGATGACGTATCCCGTGCGTAAACGGAAGCAGCCTTCGCGCACTTCAATGGGAGTTTGCTGACGTAATGAGGAAGAAAAAGACCATCTTCGTCTCCAAATACTGCACCAATTTTGATTAGAGTAAAATCCTCAGCATGTCATTCCGTATAATTAGGGATGTAACGATACCAAACGTCACGATACGATATTATCACGATATGAAGGTCACGATACGATAATTATCACGATATTGTGGGGGCGTTGGCGTTATTTAAAAAAAAAATCACAATATTGTAAAAAAAAAAAAAAGAGCTCATAGTAAAAAAAAAAAAAAAGCACAATATTGTGCTTTTGGACATAACAGCAATGCATATAAACCACCTACAATCTCTAATAACAATATTGAGGCACTTACTTTCTAATGCAAGCACACATTGATCTCTTCACAAGCAAATTAGGTTTCCCTTCATCTGACAATTAGCATAGATTTTAAACATAGAAGGCCAAAACATCCTTAATGAAAATTTAATTCCACTAATAAACTAGCCACAAGAGGCAAGGCAAGGCAAGGCAAGTTTATTTGTATAGCACATTTCATACACAAGGCAACTCAATGTGCTTTACACAAGGAAAGACAACACATAAGCATCAAGAAACAGTAGTTAACATTCAGAGGAAGAAAAATAAATGAAAATAGGTTACAAAATTTACTAAAAAGAACATACAATAACAATCTTAAAACATTATTCAACAAACTTTAAAACATTTAACATAAGGAAGTTTAAAATAATAAAAAAAACACTTAATTAAAGCTGTTTAAAAGTCCCTAATCAAAGGTATAAGAAAAAAGCAAAGTTTTTAACCTGGATTTAAAAGCATTTACACTCGGGGCTGACTTCACTTCTGTTGGCAGCCTATTCCATCTGTGTGCAGCATAATAGCTAAATGCAGCTTCACCATGTTTGCTTCGAACTCTGGGTTCCACTAGTTGGCCCAAGTCTGTAGATCTCAGAGCCCTGCTGGGTTTGTACTCAATCAGCATTTCTTGGATATATTCAGGACCCAAACCATTTAGTGATTTATAGACGAGTAGCAGAACTTTAAAATCAATTCTACAGCTGACTGGGAGCCAGTGTAAATCCTTAAGTACTGGAGTAATATGTTCTGATCACTTTGTTTTGGTCAGAACTCGAGCTGCAGCGTTCTGAATTAGCTGCAATTGTCTCATGTTCTTTTGAGAGAGTCCAGTCAGAAGACCGTTACAGTAATCTAGTCTGCTGGAGATAAAAGCATGGATAAGCTTCTCTTGGTCTGCTTGAAGCATGCAGTCCTTCAGTCTGGATATGTTTTTCAGCTGGTAAAAGGCTGTTTTAGTGATGAATTTAATATGATTGCTGAAGGTCAGATCTGAGTCTATTAGTACCCCAAGATTTCGAACTTGGTCTTTAGTTTCTAAAGACAGTGACTCAAGCTGTTTTTTTTTAACAGCAATCCTCTTTTCTTTATTGCCGAAAACAATGAGCTCCGTTTTGTTTTCGTTCAGCTAAAGGAAATTTTGGTTCATCCAGTTGTTAATTTGCTCTAGAGAATGACACAATGCGTTAATAGAACTGCTGTCATTTGGGGACATTGATAAATACAATTGTGTGTCATCTGCATAACTATGGTAGTCAACATCTGCGTTCTGAAGCATTTGACCCAAAGGTAACATATACAGACTGAACAACAGGGGTCCAAGGACTGACCCTTGAGGAACCCCACATGTCATGGCCTTTCGATCAGATTCAAAATTTCCAATAGTCACAAAGTAACTCCTTTCCTCCAAATAAGACCTGAACCATTTAAGGACTGTTCCATTTAACCCCACCCAAGTTTCCAGCCTGTCTAACAGTATATTATGATCAATCGTGTCAAATGCTACACTGAGGTCCAACAAGACGAGAGGGTGCTAGAACTGCACAAATGGGAATCAACCTGACTTTTTTTTAACAGATGTGTTCCTTTTAAATATTGTGAACATGACGATGACGATATTGTGGCAGTTTTAATATCACGATATCGCCCTTATCGTGACATCCCTAGTTATAATAGCTGACAGACATCCACGAATTGTACACACTGAGTCCGAATGAGAGGAGAAGTAGCCAAATGTTTTACGACCTCTTAAAGTTGTCTGTAATAGCAGTCAGAGTGGCGTCAGCCCAGCTTTCGGTGCTCCTCACGAGGCTGCTAAATGGCTTTACTAGCTTCGCTCGCACAGCAGCACTTAACACTTCCTCACCATCCATAAACAACACATGCGCACGCACACGCACACACGTTTGTCTTTGTATCATCGTGGGGACTTCTCATTGACATAATGCTTTTCCCTAACCCTTTCCCTAAACTCAACCATCAAAAATGATTGCCGACCCCCATTCCTTACCCTAACCTCAACCATAACCCAATTCAAACCTAAACTCTAAAACCAAGTCTTGGGCCTTAAAGGTCCCACAATGGTAGTTAATCCTGGAAAATCACGCGTGCATGGTCCCCACAATGTAGAAAAGACAAAGGCACACACACACCCACAAATCAGCTGACTCAGTTGACTTTACACACTGCACTCCGCAAAATATATGCATGCGACCCCGGGGGACAAAACAGCCAGCACGCATTTGTGCTGCTGGGATAAATGGAGCAGAAAAAGCACAGAGTGTAAGAAGCAACACCTCCAGCTCAAGCACAGACAATTAAGGACTCTGAAACAGTGAGTCGTGGACATTGTGGATGCAATGATTGCGCTTGACATGCAACAATAAGCTTCATTGGCTCTATTTTCATTCAAATCAAATGTGTTACCACAACTCTAAATATTTGGAAATGCTGGTTAGAACGCACTACCCCAAATGCCCCCTATAGTGGCTGCGAGCAGAATAGGGATGACTTCAGAAAGCTGATTGGACACTAGTCTGCTCATCGTATTCAGTCACTCAGGGCAACCAAGCACTTCGGAAACAGAATTGCCCTTAGCCCACATGTGTCAAGATCCGGTCCTCGAGGGCCAGAGTCCGGCATGTTTTCGAGGTTTCTCTACTCCAACACACCTGATTCAATGATCTGGATCATCATCGGGCTCCCGCAGAGCTTGCTGATGAGCTTAAATATGAATCAGCTGTGTTGAACGTGGGGAAACCTCGAAAACGTGCAGGACTCAGGCCCTCGAGGACCGGACTTTGACACCACTGCCTTAGCCCAGAACCTCAAAAAAATACTTTGCTCTCCAAGTATCATGACTAACATTCACGTACAATATAGAAGGCCTACGTGTTCATCAAAAATGATTGTATTGTTCCACTGTAAAGGAGCTAAAAGTACATTATGCACAATAATTTTGCAATGTAATTACACTATAAGAACAAATAACCATTTTGAGGCAAGTTTCTTATACTTGATCTGCATTTATTGCTGAAATATTTTTCCCCGCATTTTAAATATGTTATTAGGAGAAACTATGGGAATTTTCTCCCTTATCCAGAAATCAGCCTCATCATTTTAATTTGTGTAGAGGGGGTCAGACAGCCTCAGTCCCTCCTCCTCCTCTTCGTCCCGTGGCCCCGGGCTCCTCACACGGCAGGTGTCGACAGAGCACTGGCTTGACCTCGACCATCTGAACAAATACAAGGGCGCCCCGAGACACATAAAATAGCAGATGCATGCAGGCATGTGCTGCTGGGGAAAAGCGTGCTGCGTCAACCAAGGTGTGTGCAATGCAAAGTGGATTGCTTATGTGAGGTTTCTGCAAGTACACTTGCCTCCTCTGACAAAAAAAAACAAAACAAAACAAAAAACAAAAAAAACCACACACGCACATTTGAGGTTTTCATCGAAGAGTCGGAACTGTCTAAAGGTGTGAATGTGAATGCAGTATGTGTATTATGATTTAGTCAGCCAATCCAGGGTGTACCCCACTTCTTGTCAAAAGTGAGCTGGAATATGCTTCAGCCCACCCATGTCACAAATGAAGTATTAAAAAAACAGATAAATGTTTCATATTTCTGGCCTGCAAGTTTTGCAACTATTCAGAGGTGGGCACTTCCGTCGTAGACAGATGCCCACATTTTCTTTCTGACGCGAAGCCAAGAAAAAATACACGGACTGAAGCAGGTTTTCGGCCGTCAATCCGAGTCAGTACAAATCGTACTTCTCAGTCCATGTAATTTTTCAAGGCTTTGCGTCATAAAACGCACCGAAAATGTGGAAGAGACGCCAAAAAGTTGCGCACCTCTGCAAATATTGACTGGAACTAGGGGTGGCAAAATTAGTGCGTTAATTTTGAGTTAATTTAGTGTTCCTTTCATGCCACTCATTTTTTTTAACGCGTGATTAATGACCGCCCCTTACTTGGAAAGCCTGTACGGGGGGAATTCCAGTCGCAACGCAGCAGACACATCCACATAAATTTAATAATATAATAACACAAATATTTGTGGAGACTGGGGTCAAGTTTATTTTACAATTTTAATAATGTGCAGAATTTCACTAGTTACTTCATGTTAAAGATTAGATAGCTCTTAATATGAAAAGAAAAATGCACTAAGCTGTCACCAACGTCTTACAAATGCAATTATGCCATCTAGTGGCAGAAATATTACCTCAACACAAATCAATATCACACTCGTTTTTTTTACAGCACAGTACATCTTTTTTTATTTTAACTCAATTTTATGAATGATGACAATGTATGTATGACTAAAAGATGCATCCATATGCTGCATTCGAGGATGGTTGGAAGTCGGATATATCCAAGTTGTTTTTTCCCAGTTCCAACCTGAAAGCGTTCGAGGCGAACGTAAACAACCAAAATGGCGGATAGTAATAAATGTTTTTTTATTTTGGTCCTCAAAACTCATTTTGACCTCGAGAAAACTTACCTTTTCGCAATTTTGTCAAATCGTAAGTTAACTTTTGAAGTCATGCGATTAATTACAATTAAAAATGTTATTGTCTGACACCCCTAACTGTAACTACAAAATGCAACCACTGTAAAAATTGTGTCTGAATGCAGCAACATATAGGTGAAGATGCTGTAACTACAACCACAAACTTACTGGCAATGAACACCGCAATCCAAGTCCTACGAAATCTGCCTAGCAACAAGTTGCCACCAAACTTGTTTTCCTGGTATGTCAATTAAAACAAACTGCCACTCAATGCATGAATGACTAACAAACAGACACAACTACTACAGCCAAAAGAGGAGGCGAGGGATGTGTATGCATGTGTGTCTGCGCGCGTGTACACGCGCGTGCGTGCGCTTGTGATGTGTGTGTGAGTGGGCTACTTTAGTATATAAACATGAGGAGAGGATCATTAAAAGAGATTGGAGGTTGACTGGGATGCCTTGCAGAGCAGCTGGTCCTTGACAGGTCAGATGGTGCATGGGGCCGTGTGTGTGCGT
This sequence comes from Festucalex cinctus, assembly GCF_051991245.1. Classification (NCBI taxonomy): domain Eukaryota; kingdom Metazoa; phylum Chordata; class Actinopteri; order Syngnathiformes; family Syngnathidae; genus Festucalex; species Festucalex cinctus. The sequence continues at coordinate 8,205,612 of NC_135413.1, forward strand.
GCATGTGTTGAACTCCACCTGCAGGCTGTACACGCTGTACACACGCACACACAACCACACACGCACAATAGCCAAGTGATCCGCTTGGCTGCTGCTAATGCACCCAGTGGCGTCTGTCTATTTGACGCCAACAATACAGCCACTGTTAAAGGCCTCCTTTGACTCCTGTGGGTGTTGCAGGACGACACCCTGCATCTCAGTCGGTGGGTGGAGAGATGTGGGGAGACTCCGTGACAGCAACTAACCCAAAATAATCCTAACCCTAACCCCACAAGGGCAGCTCTTGTATGCAGTTCTGTGCTAGGAAGGAAACGTCAAGAAAACGCTTCTCGCCTGGGCAAACTGGGGAGGAAGTGGAACTCTGTCGTGGGCACTCAATTGGACAGATGTCTGGGGCCGAAAAGACAATGCAAACAAGCTTCTTTATCATGGACAATCCATCGCATCCACTACACAGCACCATCTCTCGGTCGATGAGCAGGGACTGCTGACACCGCACTCCATGCTGCCTCTCCCTCTCTCTCTCTCTCTCTCTCTCTCCCTCTCTCTCTCTCTCTCTCTCTCTCTCTCTCTCTCTCTCTCTCTCTCTCTCTCTCTCTCTCTCTCTCTCTCTCTCTCTCTCTCTCTCTATCTATCTATTTCAAGATAGGTAGCTCTCTTTTTACTTGGACCATTACCCTAAGAAACCCCAAACCTATGACTAAATTTCACGTCCGTTAAGTTTGGTTTGCCAAAAACGGGAGCATTTGTTTGCTCAGCAACAGGTTGGACGGGAACGAGCACGTCTGAGAGGAAGCTGCTTAACGAGCTAACAAACGCCTGACCTGAACACCTGAACACTCTCCAACCGGATGTGCTGCATTTTGACTTCACAATAAAAGCGACACAACTTGGCACTCATTAGACTCAAAAACGCTTCACTGTCATTTGGAGACACTGAAAAATATGACCAAAATAATCAATCAACCCATTCTGACACTTCTTTGGAACTTGTTCTCTTCCTGTGATATACTATCGGCATATGTGGCAAACAGAATCAAAGTGACTTCTGGTTTCTGTGTTTTCATTTACGTGAAAATGATCAGGTCTTTACTGAATACTTTCATACTCGTGACATTAAATCACACACATCCCACTTTGCTGAGTTATGCACACTGAGTCATTTCCACCGCAAATAAATGACAATGAGATAATTTGTTGCAAAAGAAAAGTCTAACACTGATAAATACGTAGTGCAATAGCCATCAAGTCACCACAGAAAACTGAAAGCTTAGCTGTTCAACCACTGCAAAAATTAAACGCAAACCATAATTAGATATCTCAAATCAAGGCAAAGTATGCTCGTAAGATATTTTTTCTTACGAGACAGTTTTTGTGTCAGAGACTCTCATTTTTACATGACTAGTTCTGAGTAAGTTTAGCCTGGCTAAAATATGTCATTGGTAGGTCGAGTTGAGGTTAACTACATTTGTACTGTACTTGTTTTAAGAAACCTTGCCAAGATAAATTTTCCTGCTCTCTAAGCAGATCATTCCTTATTTCATTATTTTCTTCCTTGTTTTAAGTCCAGTTTAGACATCATTGAAAGTGTTCAAATTGGACAAGCAGCATTTACAATGTCGATTGAAAGAAAAAAGGTGAAAAAGACAACTTGCTGCCTAAAAGAGCCATTTCCACTGCAAATAAAAGGAAACACATGCGTAATACCATTAAGGCAAACAGCAATTAAGTTGTTCCAACAGAAAAGTGTACCCTTAATAAATATCTACTGCAATAGCCATTGACTCAACAAAGACAACTCAAAGCTGTGTACAGGCAACATTGAGATCCTGATTGGACAAGCAACATTCAGCCTTTAAAAAATGTATGAAACAAACAACTTACCGCTTACAAGAAAAAAAAAGAGAAACAAAAGCAGTCTTCGCCTTCAGCCCATCTCGCTGTTCACTGTGACAAAACACAGCTACTGCGTGGATATGGGAAGGGGGGGCTTGAGAGGGGAGGGAGGAGAGTAGTGGGTGGGGAAGCTAGCACCTGCTCCACTGATGCTCCCTGGGGGAAACGAGGGATGGAGAGAAGAAGATGTGAATCCCCCCCCCCCCCCCACCCCTCATACAACCCCCACCCGCTCCTTTCCACATGCATGCACACACAGTGCTGATAGCTCACACAGGCCTATAGGACACTGGAGACATGATGCTCATATCATGTCAACACATCTGCTAGTTGAAGTCATACTACTCTGTTGGTACTCACCAATACATTGCAGATTTGTAGGCAACCACTTTTTTTTTCATGGATTTTTATAGTATACATACAGGCAAGTCATTCAGTCTAGTACCTCGTTATGCCACAACATGCTGAGCAGCACTGAGCTCTACTAAAAGAGAAGCTGTGTAATTAATAGCACGAAGAACACCCCGTTTTCCAAAGAGTAAAGAGAATTAATGCATGTTTTATATGCTCTGTTTTTGGGTTGATGCAACATGTGTGTTGAAATTTCACCTGTTGGAAGGTTTACATTTTTCCAGTCAAGTATATTAGCAGCATTACATGTTATATGTTAGCATTAAGCTAGCAGACTTTTCGATAGATAGATTGGTTGAACATGTTGGTATTTAAATACACGGTGTGTACATTCTCACTTGTTTTATGTGTCAGTTTAGTAGTAACCTTAATCAGAAAGTGACAAATAAACAGGTTTAAGTGAGCACACTTCTTCCATCTTCCTCTTTGGATAACTGTGAAAGCAAGACAGAGAGAATAGGTGCGGAGAAAGACTTTAAAAAGTCAGTTTCAATAAGTTCAAAGGTTAATTAATACTTCATAGACTGCGCTGTTACATTCATACATACACCTAGCACATAATAAAAATGGTCACCATGCAAAAGAGAAAACAAACAGAGTTCCTCTGACTGAAGACAAGGGAAAAGGAAAGCGAAGATTAGGGTGGCCAGATTTTCAAATTTAAAAAGTGGGTCGGTTAAATATACAATCAATTTCACAGAATTCAATCACTAATCATGCGAAAGACGGCCAAAGCTCATAGGTCATCGCTAATACTAAATGCTATCTTGGTTGACAGTTCAACAGCGATAAACAAGCAAGTCCATGTACTCGCCATTATCCAAACATTTCTTTTTTTTTTTATCTGTGCAAAATTGGCTTTGCTATTTACCTTAAAAAAAAAAAAAAACACACACACAAGAAAAACTTGTTTGTTTTTTGTTTGTTTTTAAACAACAACCTCTACTTTGCGGAAATTCACCTAAAAGTGAGGGAACAATGTATGAGTCCTTTGTTTTGGATTGATAAATAAACATCTTTAAGGAAGCACACTTTGCTGAAATACTCTGAAATACTTTTTGGACAGCTATCTTCAAATCAACGTCAATAAAACAAAAATAATTACAATTCAACCACCCCTCACCCCAACATGCCACCATCATAAACACAGAAACAGTGGATACATTTAAATTTGAGAAAAGGTTCAGGGTGTACCCCACCTACTGCCTGAAGAGAGCAGGGATAGGCTCCAGCATGCCAGTGACCCTTATGAGGATAAGTGGTTTGGATAATGGATGGATGGATGGATGGATGGATGGATGGCTGGATGGATGGATGGATGGATGGATGGACGGATGGACAAACTTACCTTTGATCAGTACATCGTGGACATTCAAAAACAAAGTAAAAAAAGACTTGTCATCCACAACAAACAGGCCTGGTCTTTGTGGTTTATTGTTGTTGTGTATTGTTTTTTTGTTTTTGTTTTTGTTTGTTTTTTTGTGTGTGTAATTTGCAATGGTGTCATCTCTGGAATGCACACACCAGGGTTATTATCGTTTTGGAATCTTCCTTTTAGTTAGTTTTATTTCATTTTGAGTTATTTTTTTATTTTTTTTTATTTAGTTTTAATTACGGTAGTTTTAAGGGTGGTTCTGTTAGTTTTTATGTTTTTTTAACGCTTAGTTTTAGTTTAGTTTTAGTATAGTTTAGTTCAGTATTAGTTTTAGTTTTTCATTGTTTTTTTGTTATGTGTATTACTTGTGTGCAATATTTAATAAACACCATGGTAAAATGAATAAAGTAACACATTTCTTACTTTGCGTTGAATTTCAGCGAGTTAAATGAAAATGCAAGCGGACAGCCATTGAAGCCAAAAGTCAAGCAGGCAAATGTGTCGCCTAGTAATGACATCATCTGAAGATGTTTTTCTATTGGCTGCTGCTAAGTGACATCACTTCTGTGTGACACACTTTTTAAACGTCTTTATTCCGGTTAATATCAAAATAAATATACTTAAAATCACATCTAAAATCATCCTCAAAGGCTCATGTATTAAATTAATTACCAAAGACTAAAACAAAGGACATTTTCACCGTAATTATAGTTAGTTTTAATTAGTTTTGTAAACATAAAATGTAGTTCTAGTTAGTTTTCATTTTTTATAAAAAGCATTTTCGTTTTTATTGTATTTCGTTAACAAAATTGTTTTTTGAATTTGTTTCGTTAGTTTTCATGAACTAAAATAACCTTGGCAGACACTCAGTGAAGATGAATTTCCCGATGGGGATCAATAAATGAATCGAATCGAATCTAATTTACTCACAAATAGACATAGTCAGTGTGAAATGTGAGTCTGTTTAGTCGGACACAAAGCTATTATTCCGTTGAATGAAAGACAACAGGTGGATACGCAGGTTCATGGGACCTTCTTCCATCTAGTGTAAGAGCTTTTAATTGTTCTGCCTGTCACTATATGTTGCTGGCATACAGTAGATAGACAAACAAGGATACACTATTTGTTATAAATAAATCATCCTTTTCGGACAAATTGAGAGAACTTGCGTCAAATGGCCATCAAGCTAGTTTGAATGTCACCAAGCTCAAGTCACCAAGCTCAAGTCCACATATTTAGCATCTGATTTGCATGGTTTTGTACCTGTGACTTTCTAGCACGCCCCACTGCTTCCTCAGGACACGCCAATACTAATTAATGTTCATTTAACATACATACCTATCAAACACACAACAGACACACACAAGCGCTTCAAGAAGGCAACAAAACACACGAGTGAGTCTCACAGAATCCTCCCCAATCAGTGGCTGTTGTGCTCTAACCTATACTCTGTGTAAAAAGAGGGAGTGTGCATGTGTGTCTATGGGGACATGTGTAGCCTGACATGATTTATGGTCTGGCTGTGCACAGTCAGCCATTCTCTGAGGTGGGCGGTGTCTCACCTCCATCCTCTGTGACCTACACAGATTGACTGGTGTGCGTGTGGGCTCATTGTATGAGGACAGAATTCGAGTATGTGATAGACTGTAAATGTTTTTTTGGTTTGTTTTGTTTTCTTCCTGGTTGAGAGACTGACGGAACATACCCTGTGTGAACATGTTTTTCGGGAGGTGAAAGCACATAATGCAGTGTATTGTCAGGGTGGGTTTACATGTGGGGCCGCCGCCCCCAACATGTAAAAGAGGCCAAGCACAGAGGCTATTAAGAAGTGTGGCAGTAATAGCTGCAGGATTCTTTACTGCCTCTGGAGACCCGCTCATTAGCCTATTCCTCTCTTATAAAGCCTTCTATCCATCACACACGCAAGCATGCACACCTTTGTATGCACACACAAACGTACGGGAATCGCACACTCCCTTCATGTCAGGTGAGGATGCGCCTGCAACTAAAAAAAAAACAATACGAAGGATGCACTTGCTGCTTGTGTGTGGCCCGATCACGTACACTCACACACGCGTGCGTAGCTACACACAGATCAGCCATGAACCCCAGCCCCCGATTATTCAAATGTATTCCTCCCTTCCCCGACAAATGAAAATGAGAAGCCTGTTTGCCGCTCCGGTCAGGTGGGAGATCACAAAACAGGGTTGAGTCACAGATGTGGGCGGACCTGCAAGTTTAACCTGGCATTTACGTGCACGTGACAGACTACAGCGGAGTCTCTGCTTTCAAGCAAGATACAGTCCTGGCAGTAGAACACCCCCAACTTGTTTACATATATTTTTACTAGGTAGGGGTGAGGACCAATGCCAGATTTAGATATCTGACTTGTACCAGCGCTTTCCAAGTATCGTTACTCATGCTTTAAAATTATCTGGGGTGAAATTGTACTAGTGGTATAGGTACTTGGTATCAGTGTCGGTGACTACTTAGAGAGTTCAGTATTTGTACTAAACTTTTTTTTTATAAAGCACTTTAAAACAAGCATTGCTGTTTACAAAGTGCTGTACATGAAACAGAAATTGGTCATGCAGTAAAGAATAAGATAAGAAAAACAAGAACAAAGCAAACATTTTAAGTGAGTATACAAGTATTTTTTTATACAAGTAAATAAAGGTAACATCAGTAAATTATTTGGAAGAAGTAGGTGAGTGAAAAAATAAATAAATAAATAAATAAATAAATAAATAAATAAATAAATAAATACATACATACATAAATACATAAATAAATAAATAAACATCAGATTCATAACACAAAATACAGCACACACCATAAAACACCAAAAAGTCTCATGGTGCACCAAAAGCCAAAAGTACTGGTGTCTCTATGACAAAAAGTGGTATTGAGCATCCCTAATTTTTACAAAACAGAAAGCCTTTGTCAACAACATTGGTCCTATATTATTTTATATTTGTGTAAGGACCAAGTAAAAGTAATATAATAACAATAATTGTTGTTCCCACAGAGCAGAGAATATATGTGTCTGAGTATTGTTGTTATTATTGCTGCTTGTACTTGTTGCTGTTTTGCAAGGCTCAAAATAAGCAGTTTTACATTGTTGTTTGCGGGTCGTAATTCTTGTTTTGGGTCTCAATGAAACTCACTGAAGAGCAAAGCTGATTAAAATCTTTTTTTTTTTTTTAATTCAAATTTGATTTTAAAATTCAAATGTAGTTTAAAAAAAGGTTTTCATAGATTTGAAAGTTTTTCTAAATCGTGGACAGTTTCCAAAACGTTTGGCTGGGCTGTACGCATGCAAGTTAACGTTGCCACGTGTTTATATTAGTGTTGTTCCGATACCAGAGGCGCCGCCGATACTGCATTAAAACAATGGTATCGGTATCAGTGAGTACTCACAAGTAACATGCCGATACCATTAATTCTAACGCTAATATAGGATTTTGGATGCAACATCTTGTGTCTTGCTCGTGCACGACATTCACTGATATGTGACATGTTCACTGCATGCCGATCTAAGTGATCCTGTTGGCCCTTGAATGCTCTGAACCAATGGCAGGACAGCTCTTTCATGTTGAGGAAAAAAAAAAAAAACTTAGGTATCGGTATGGTATCGTATCGGCCGATACTGCAAAGTTGGGTATCGGAATCGGTATCGGGGGCCAAAAACGATGTCGGAACAACACTAGTTTAAATGTCACCTCCGCACAGAATGTAGGTGGTCAGGGCAAGCTCGGTGCTACTTTTGCCACAACCAGCTAGCTAGCAACAAGCTTTGCCAGCTATACATTCTTCTTCCCTCTCTCTCCCCCTCTCTCCCCTTCTCTCTCCCTCTCCCTCTCTCTGCCCCTCTCTCTCCCTCTCTCTGATGTGGCTCCTGAGTTAATAATCATCACCCCTCATGGCGGTGAATAAGATGCAAATCCGGGAAGTATCGTTCTCACCAAGGGATGGTGAAGCAAGATGGAGAAGCCATGCAATTGCTAAGCTAACTTAATTGACACGGAATTATATGCTTGGAGTGAACAAGTACACTTTTCACAGATCTTCGGCTGGAACCATGATAAAGCAGAGAACACTCAACTCTCAACAACAAAATAAGAGGCAAATGTTTGAAATCTACTCACTAAACAGAACCAGAAATGAATTACAGCATGTCACACCAAATGTCAGCCAGGAGGAGTGGCTAATGAGAATACAAATATATTAATATACTACTAGTACAGTAGTATGAAATGTACTGTAAGTAATATTTTTATGGGTGTCAAATTACCAAGTTAATTTCTATCAATGAATTTCTTTATGCCTTCTTAGTGGGGAGTTTGCTTCCAAGCTCAAGTTTAGCCTACCACATGAATGTAAAGCAACTGCAGCCATAGCTAACGAATCAATAGCAACAAAGATGTAGCGAGCCATAGCAGAGTTCTGCCCCCAACCAAACTCAAAAACATCCGCGTGTGAGCAAGTCTGCGACCGCCAGGCTGACTGACAAGAAAGTTTTTACCGAGTGGTTAGCAATGAACTGTAAACATAGTTGAAGACGAGACGTTCATTGAGGTATTGCATACAGCGTCCAATCACCCATTGTACAAATGCAAGATGTATGACAGCGAAAAGAAAAGCAAACTTGATATTTTCATGAAAGATTTGCTTGTTGCTATAACCAAAGATGACTTGACCTCAACCACAGCTATTTGGGGGTGAGCGGTCACTTCGTAAATGGTGGAACCTCAACTCATTTTTCACTGACCATCGTGGAAACAAAAAAATAAAAATAAAATAACCACACAAAAAAAAACACAGGCATTTTGCTGAAAAATGTACCAAATGTTTCCTCAAGGTGGCAAATGACTGGGGAATTGAACACAGCCACACACCATGAATACTGACACATACATACATACATACATACATACATACATACATACATACATACATACATACATACATACATACATACATAAGCCTACATACATAAGCCTACATACATACAGACAGACAGACAGACAGATATAATAATTAGAAAAAAGAGCTAGCAACTTACAATAACAATACAGTATATTAAAATGAAAATACAGAGGTATTTTCATTTTGATTTCCATTTGTGCAGTTCTAGCACCCTCTAGTGGCTAGTTTATTAGTGCAATTTAATTTTCATTAGGGATGTTTTGGCCTTCTATGTTTAAAATCTATGCTAATTGACAGATAAAGGGGAACCTAATTTGTTTGTGAAGTGATCAATGTGTGCTTGCATTAGCAAGTGCCTCAATATTGTTATTAGAGATTGTAGGTGGTTTATATGCATTGCTGTTATGCACAAAAAAGACAATATTGTATTTTTTTTAAGTATGAGCTTTTTTTTTTACAATATTGTGATCTTTTTTAAATATCGCCACCCCCCAATATCGTGATAATATTGTATCGTGATGTTTGGATATCGTTACATCCTTAGGCCAACAACACTTAATGACGGATTTCCCCATCTGCGCGTGTTTAGTGAATTAGGCGCCCCTGGATTGCTCCATTTTTACTGGTTAGCGCCACGCAAAGCCTACGCAAACCTTTATTGAATTTACCCCAATGTGCATAAAGTAGCAGTTGTTTAAACTAAGTTTAAAGTTACTGTAAGATCGGTGCTAATTTCCACTAACTCATTCATGTTAGCATTAAACTATGTTGATGCAATTGAAATACTCGCAAGTTGGGTCATTTGTAAATCAAGTTCTAACACTATCCCAGTTACGTTGGTTATTATGATGGCACAGCGCATAACTGGTTGTAACATCACAGCAAGGTTAATCCTGTTTATATAGCATCGCCCTCGCTTTCCATTTTGCATCTTATCTCTTGCTCACTTACTCCCACTCTTATGATCCCCCATCATACACACACCTTCCCTGCATGTGTCCCTCTTCTAGACTATAACATTGTTCGCACATGCGCACACACCCCTGGCCGCGCACCCCCCCCCCCCCCCCACCCCCCACCCCGCCACCCCCCTCCACGCACACTGTGTCAGTGTACTACGGTGATGTTTGTTGGCCCAAGTGGGGGTGGGGGCCTGAGCTGAGGAAACTGGGAGGGGAGTGTGGTTGTGCGCTGCTCTTTTCCTGTCTCGGCTCTCAGCACGTCCTGCAGAGAGAATTACCTTCCCTTTGTCTGTGTGAAAAGGCCGCTGCCTTTACCATCTGTGCAGTGTATGCGCGTGCGTATGCCTATACGTGTGCGTGGGTGTGCATGTGTGTGTGTGCGTAGACTAGCACGTTGGACTACAGTAAACCCTGTGTACATTCCAGACCCACAAGCAATACTGTCGGTGAAAATCCAAAATACCCTGTACACGTCCAACGTCTTCAGAATCTCCATTGCAGGCGTCAACCACACACACAGCATTGAAATCGCTGGGGGGGGCGCACTTGAGCATGGCTCGTGAGTAGACGTGTTTCCTACGGCTCCCGCAGAAAATTTTTGGATGAATACATTCTGGACCTTGTAATCGATGGAACTTTTGTTGGAAAGACAGTTTTTGTGAACTAATTGCCTCACGAGTGGACAAATGCCCCCTAAGTCGTCTAAACAGCAGAGTGGGAGACACAACTCGGACTCCCAAGGTAGTGTTAGCAAGGAAGCTAATACAAATGCTAACAATATGGAAGCACTAGCTAACGCGGTTTCTGCCGTGCAATCATCTATTGATTCATTTCGGGAGGAGAACCGGGCCTCAATTGCCTCTTTGCATTCGATTTTGAATATCTATGGCCATCGAATTACGGATGTGGAGGACGTCTTGAAGGAGTTCGACAAGAGGCTTGGCAACGTGGAAACTTCTCATGCTTTACTGGCGAAAGAAAATAACGCGCTGAAGGAGAAGGTGGCATACCTGGAAAATTACACCAGGCGGCAAAACATACGCATTGTGGGAATATCGGAAAATGTGGAGGGTACGCGACCATCGGAATTCATTTCCAAGCTTATCAGTGACGTGCGTGGGGAAGAAACCAGTTTCGGTGGATCGGGCCCACAGAAGCCTGGCACCCAAACCGAAAGATGGCGACAGCATTGAAATCGCTGTTTTTGTCTTTTAGCCAATCAGATTTAGATTCGCCCACGAAACCACTTCTAGCTGGCCTGGTGATGAGAAAGTTTATCCGTCTGTTAAGCTTCTGCTTTGATTGATTGAGCTTGTCGTGCATAAAAGTTTGATTTTCGATGGAGGACAATTCAGCCATGATTTAAAATTCACTTTCAAGATGCACTTTTCAAAAAAAAAAAAAAAACATGTATTAGGATGTGGATTAGGTCACTGAAATACCCACTGAAGGTCTAGGTCCAAAAGTCACCACCCACCAAAAGTATGTGATGTGTTTTCACAAAGTCAAGCGGATGTCATGACAGATGACAGAAACGGATGACAGAAGCACATCGTTTGGACAAAAATATCAATTTTGAAATTTTTCTATATAGCCTCCTCACTGTTTTAAGTGGAAAAAAGTAAGTGCCGGTACTCTCCTAATATACACCCCCACCCCCACGCATACACCCTGTCACGTTTCGGTTGGTTTGGGTTTTTGTTTTATTTTGGTGAGTGTTGGTTGTCTGGTGTTCCTGTCTTCTTCCCCAGTCTCGTTATGGTTAACCTTGTCCACCTGCTTGTGTCTTCCCTTCCTGGTGTGTATTGCTGATTGGTTCCCCCTCCCTGCTGTGTCTCCCAGGTGTGTCCTGTTATTGTCATTAGTGTTTGTATAAGGGAGTGGTGTTTGTCTCACGCGGGTGTGGGAGCATTGTTTGATGTTTGTCGTTTGATGGTTGAGTGTCTGCATGTGTAATCACAGTGGTGTCTGTATTGCCAAGTCTGCTAAGTAGTGATGGCAAAATGAAGCCCCGTAAAGCAGTGAAGCCCTGCAGTGAAAAGCGTCACACACACGTAGGGGCTTCAAGATGATTCATTTCCTCGACTACGCCATCATGTGGACAGAAAAATGTATAACATGCTTGGTGCACGCAATAAAATGGTGGGGTGTAATTTTGTAAATCATGCTCTAAATACAAAAGAATATATATTTGAAGAGTGTTTTAGCATGAATTGTTGTGTTACTTTGTCTATGTTTGTGCTTATGCAACAAGTGAAAATGTGAAATGAGGTAAAATAAAGTGCTTATTCATATTTATTTAAAAACAATATTTTTTCCAAAGTTTTTGGACTCAGGCGGTTTGTTTGTTTTTGCAGAGAATTTCACCTCCTTTGGGAAAAAAACTCTTTCACATGGTACTAATGAAGCAGGGGTGCATCGATATGAGATAGCAAGTTTGTATAGAATTGGACGCGTATATTTCTGTGATTCCAGGACTGAAGGGGACTTTCAACTGTGAACAGAAAAATTTGAATTTTATGTGTTGTCACATTTTATTTTATTTTATTATTGGAATCTGTTAAAATAGTACTGTAATTGCAGTGCATTATTTTCTGAGGTGAGATCTGCTCAAAGTGCTCCAGTCCCAAACAAGGGAAAATCTCTTTCTTGCTGGTTCCATCGCAAAAAGAAGCTCGGCAAATCGAATGCCAAAAGCAAAAAAAAGTAGCGCAATAAGGGACCCGAAAACAGAAAAAGTGAAGGGGAATCCATAGCGTTTCTTTGCCGCTTTTATTTCGAACTACACTCAAACCTAGCGAATCATTTCCTGAATCAGTCACGTGGTACACCCGCTTCGCGGGGCTTCAAACGTCATCACGTACGTCATCGACACACGCATTGAATCGCGGTTCATGAACCACTCATCTCCATTACTCGGCACACGCTTCAGGGATTCGACCCGAGAAGCACATCACTACTGCTAAGTCGTCCACGCCAAGTCTGCCTAGTTTTCCACGCCAAGTCTGCTAAGTCTTCCACGCCAAGTCCGCCTAGTCTTCCACGCCAAGTCCGCCTAGTCTTCCACGTCAAGTCCGCCTAGTCTTCCACGTCAAGTCCGCCTAGTCTTCCACGTCAAGTCTGCTAAGTCTTCCACGCCAAGTCTGCTCAGTCTTCCACGCCAAGTCTGCTCAGTCTTCCACGCCAAGTCTGCTAAGTCTTCCACGCCAAATCTGCTAAGTCTTCCACGCCAAGTCTTCCACGCCAAGTCTTCCACGCCAAGTCTTCCACGTTTTTCTTAAGTGCTTTGCTTTCCATTTTGTTTCTGATCACTGGTTCGGATGATGCAAACCAATCTGAGTCACACTCGGAAAAATACCAAGAAAATTTATATTCACATTCTTACTGATGAAATCTGCATTTAGAATTTATCCTACACTTGTTTTATACTTATTGGTACAACCGTGCGCCACACACAGTGGTAGTTTCCTTATAAAGGAAGAAAATAACGTGAAAAGTACGCAGCGGAAACGTCAATGTGTTCAACTTACAGTAGGTCAGATAGCTGTGGCAACGCAAGATGGCCGCCACAGGCTTCCATTCTCGCTACAGCACGAGCAGCCGTTTATTTTTACATCCGTGCTGTATCAGCCTGCGAATCCACCGTCTGACCGTAGTCTTTTGGAAGCTTCGAGCTGGGACAACATTAGCGTTTTTATTTCATTTTCTTAACTCAAGAACTATGGTTCAACACACGCATTCGGGTTTTCTAGCATCACATTTACAGCGGCCGACTTGAATGACGTAAGCGTGCTTCTCTCACAAAGCAGAGATCTGTAAAAGTTCTGGAGTATGCGTTCGCATATTAATGTGATGAGCGCAGGACTTAAGTCCGTGGGTGAGCGGCGCTCGCCGGAACACCTTTTGGGGATAAAAACATGCATTGTCGAGAATACCGGAACGCTGATAGTTCGTTCTTTGCAGGTTGAGAAGTACCTGAACGCTCAAGTGAAATTTTTAGATGTGCCGGAGCTCTGTACCGGTGCGTTCCGGCCCACTTAAAACACTGAGCCTCCTTATATTTTCATTTACAAGCAGCATAAAAGTTTTGGTCAAAGTTATTTATTTATTTATTTTAAGTGATTTTTTATTTTATTTTATTATTTTTTTTTACAATGTATGTTGTAACTAGGGCGTGTTTTTAGCCAAGCTGCTAGTGCCACATGACTCGGGCACCTGCTCCAAAACAAACCAGAGTTCCTCGCCTCTGTCATTCACGAATGATTTATATAAATGAACATAGCAACCAATAAAAGACCATAATGCACAAAATTGAAGAGAAAACAGACACACGTACAGCCGTGTTGAAGAACTAGATGTACATTTATGCAACATGGCTGCACTTGCTCTTCCTTACCTTCTAGCAGATCATCATATGATGTGTGAAGGGTTAGAAATGCCTTTTGTGTAATCATGTACTCTAATAATGGAATGTTTTGAACACTGGATGTCGGCGTTCATGCGACATTAACTACTGATGAACCTTCATGTACGTCACTGACAAATCAGTCAGGTGAACGTAGACGTCCAGCCTCTTCTCTAACTGTCCTCATTCCTTCAGCCTCCTCTTCCTCATCTGTCTGTCTGTCCTTCTCCAGATGGATTTCAGAGAGCAGCAGCTTGCTGTGGTCAGGCCAATTATTTACATAATTATGATCTCCCACTTAACCACATGATCCCTTACCTGGGCGGAGGCAATTAACGCCAGCATCATTATGCAGATTATGCAAATGCAGGCAGAAGTGGAACGAGGCGGTTTACAGGCCCAAGCAAAGGCGTGCCCCGTCGTGTGTGCATGTGAACCTGGCCCTCACTGTGCACGTGCAACAGAAGGTGAAAACTTTGCTGGATTATAGCGCAGTTTATGTTCGCAAACTGGGGCCTGATGTAAGAAAAAGACATTTGTAGTACATTCCCTTGACAAGTGTGTTACATAGATTAAATAAGGTTTTTATGAGGAGTGTATCTTTAGTCCGATGATAACCTAAACAACCAAACTGTTCATCGGTTCTCTGTATACACACACAGGCTGACACACAAAAACAAGCACCCACATGAACACACACTGACACATTCAATCAATTACGTTTTGACATGGTTGATGAACATGCAGATGGTGCCAGCACCACTGGGGGCGGACGAGTTGAGTTTCCCATTTGCCGCTTAACTCCTCCAGAGCGCCGTTTGTATGTGCGCGCATGCATGCGCGTTTGCCGGCTGGCGTTGGCACAAAGACTGAGCAGTGAGCACGTCGTGCCGCTTTAATGGGAGCCACCAAACGCCAAACCTCGATCCAGGATGACACAGTTGACATCAATGGGAATTCTGAGTCCACTGGTTACGTTTACAAGTGAGTGTCAAACTTTTATTTTAATTAGTCAAGCCACACAGCACGGATGAATTGTAGCAATACACAGTATGCGGTTAACAGACCCAAGCAGTCACACATACACAACAACAACTATGGAGCATAAAATTATTTATCACTAAAGCAGTTGCAGTACAATGTGAGTTGAATTCTCTTTTTTTATTGCCAAGTTTGTTAATGTTGATGACTGTCACTAAGTTCTAATTTAAAAAAAACAGCACTTTACACATCCTTTTGGATTGATATTCTGCTTAGTTTTTCATTGAACCCATATGTTGTTTCTGTATATCATCGACATAACTCAACCTTATTTCTAAATCACTTTAAAACAGCCATTGCTGCATACAAAGTGCTGTGCATGGAATAGAAATTAGTCTTTTAGTAGACACAAGTAAAATAAAATAACACAAAATAAAATTAATTAGAGTAAATATAAGTAGATAAGTACACATGCAAATAAAATTAATACTAAAAAAAATTCTGTATAAGTATATAAATAAAATAACACAAAATACAAAAGGCAACATAAAAAAAGTGAAATGATGTGAAGTCTCATGCTGAGTCAAAGATCAAAGAATAGAGATGTCTGGCAAAAATGCTAAGAAATTTTGTCCATATCGTACAGCCCTAATCCAACACGCAAATGAAGGCAACTGCTATCCAATTCCAGATAGAAGGGGCTGGGTCACAGAGTCATTCATTCGGACATAATTGTTTACAGAAGTGAAGAGTGGATTTGTTTCAAATGAACTTTTGAGTTGAATAAATGCAAAATGAATTACACATTTTTTTTTCAGTTTGTCTTTTAGATTTCAGAATGAACTGCCGCTTTTAAGTGACAGAAAATATTTTTGAGCACTTTTGCAGTTGTCACAATGCCGCTGTTCAACCTGATGAACATTAGATTTCGGTTGATGAAGTGCGCCACCAAAAAAAAAAGGTAATGCCCCCCCTACAATTTCTTTCTAGTGACGGGTCTGGCTGCGCTGAAGGAGGGAGACATAGAAAACAGGCAGGATCGAGATAGAATCTGGAGGACCGGACTTGGCCACCACTGCGTTAGATGTCGTTCAGATGTAAGTGGTACTAATTTATTTTTATTTTTTAGAATACTGTCGCAGTCTTTGTGGGCTACCTGCTGGCTACATTGGTGACCCCTGCCCTAGTGTATGCACTCTTTACTTCAACTAATATTAACAACCTCAAATTGGAGCTCTTTCACTTGGCTAATCCTCCTGCCATCTGCTTGTTATCACACACTAAGCAGCAGCTTTTTTTTTTCTTTTTTTCAAAACTGTTTTTATACTTTCATAACGCCTGCGTAGGTAAGTGTGTTTGCGTGAGCCCATAGCATGTGCGTGTGCGCGCATGTGCGTGTGTGCGTATAGACTCTGAGGGGCGTTATCACCTCGGGTCAAAATCTGTTGGCATTTATCCTAATCTGCAGCTCAGTGAGCACGCATCCGGCATGTTTGCTTATGTGTGAGCGCGTGTATGTGTGTTTCACACGTGAGATTTCACAATAGTCACTGTATGCGCTTGCTGTAATTGGATGTAAACAATGCAGCGTGTATGTGTGTCATTAGCATGTGCCTGTAAGTGAAATCTCGCTGCTAATTAAGAGCTCATTAGTGACACCAGCTCGTTTTCATCAATTAGGCTTAGCCAAGCACTTTCTGTTCTTGCTTTAGTGTTTTAAAAGGTAAAACGTGTTATTTTATTCATCCCCCCCCCCTTTTTTTTTTTTTTTTTTTTTTTTTTTTTTTTTTTTTTTTTTTTTTTTTTTTTACAACTGCCATCACATCTCTGGAGGATAAAATATTTTTCTTTGATGGATTATGTTTTGTTTGTAAGCATGCGCTTGTGCATTCTTTTTAATCCTTCCACGCTATCAAGCTGTTGTCATGGAGTTTTATTCATCTCATTAATAATAGTGCCCTTGAGGTGAAGCACACTGTGACCCTGTTTTCATCATCGCACACACGCACGCAAGCGCGCACACGCACATTCAATTAACACCACAACAGCCTGGTTTGCAGCAGCGTGGTTTGAGGCAGTGCCCGTCTCGTTCAAACCCCCACCCCGCACACCACCCGTACCACCATCTTTTCTTGCGCCCATAAAATGCTCATAATTGCCTACTGAGGATCCAAAGCAAAATCAAATCACAGAAAACAATTGCACCCAAAAAAGGATTAAATTTGACCAGTCGAGCTGGTAGTTATGTGTGTGACAGATCCTTTGGTTAAAACAACCATTTGAGAATGGTAGGTGTTTTCAACCAATATATATTGGTGATTGGGGCCAACCAATACAAATTGGTCATTCTGACCAATACCATATTGGTTATTCTGTGTTAGAAGATGACATACTGGGAGGGGTGAGTTGGGGCGGGGAGCCATCAGGGGAGGGGAGGGGGAGATGGACTGCAGTGCCTGGCAGCGCTGTGGTCCCCCCCATCTGTGTCCCTGCCCCACCACTTTGTCCCTCCATTTCCTTTTTTAATGCACCACACATATACATATTCATTTTTTGGGGGGGATGCGGGTGTATCGGAGTAGGAGAAATTTTTTCCCTCTGGTCCGACTCACCTGCTCCCAATTTTAATGCACCAGACGCACACACTTGTATATACACTGGGTGGGGCCACATTCACGGTGTAAGGGTAGGGGCGGGGGTGTTCCGGGCGTCTGGGTCGGCTCGCCGACCGGTGTCCGCTCGGGTGGCGTGGGGGTGGCCTTGGTGCTGCCGCGGCCTGGGGATTCCGGGGGGGGGGTTGCTCGCTTTGCTGGACCGCGGTTGATGGCTTCTTTCTTTGGTGGTGGTCCTTATGCATGCCAGATCCAGCGCACCAGCATCTACTGAAACTCAAACAGAATTTGCCTCTCCCTCCCACAGCCCCTTGAATCAGTGGGTGCTGGTGTCTGTGGATCTCACTTTGCTTTATCTATCCTTCCCTCCTTCCCCTCTTTAGTTTTTCCTCTGGTCACTTGAGATCTCAATTTATTGGAAGTTTGAGGTTTCTGGGGTTGGCATAAGACTCTGGTTTTGTAACCACGCAGGAGGGGTCTTGTTGGTGCTGGATTTCACTTTGATGGATTGGATGTACTGGCTTCTATGGATCTCACTCTGCCTCATCGATCCTTCCCTCCTTCCTCTCTTTAGTTTTTCCTCTGGTCTCTTGAGATCTCGCTAAATTTGCTGGAATTTAGAGGCTTCCGGGGTTGGCGTAAGACTTTGATTTTGTAACCATGGGGAAGGCAGGAAGTGTTTGGTCGGTGCTGGATTTCACTTTGATTTATCTTTCTTTTCTCTTTATTTTTTCTAACCTTTTCTCTGGTCTCCTGACCATTTGAACCTCACGACTCTGGCAAGATTCTGAAGTACCTGGTTAAGGCGAAGGGTAATGGGATATTTATAAGGTTTTAGGTGAATTAATGAGTATAAATTTATACGTATTTGCACACACACGCACGCACACGCACGCACGCACGCAAACGCACGCACACAAACGCACACAAACGCACACACACATACACACACACACACACACACAAAAAAGAGCAATGATGATAAGATGTTGAATCGGTAAGACTACCGAATGAACAATTCTGAGCTCTTTAAAAAAAAAAAAAAAAAAAAAAAGAAGACATTTTTTCAGGAGTCCCGTGGGTAACCGGATTCCCGAAAAAAGTACCACTAATTGTCACACCCACCTAAGTGGCGCGAAAGTCGTTCTCTGCATCTGACCCATCCCATGAGGGAGCGGTGAGCAGCAGCAGGGGCCACACTTAGGAAACATTTGCTGATCTAACCCCCCAATTCCAACCCATAAGTGTCAAGCAGGGAGGCAAATGGGTCCCGTTTTTATAGTCTTGCGGCCAAGAATTGAATCTACAACCTCACAGTCTCAGGGCACACCCTCTACCAATAGGCCACAGAGCTGGTTATGCCACTTATAATAATTAATAAATACATTTAGAATAAGCGAAGTGCGCATTAAGTTTGCGCATGCGCGAGGGAAAAAAACGAGGCTACCAACTATCCTATCAATTTGAATATTAATATTTTGTCTATAATTAATTTGATACCTTCATTATTTTTCACATACAATTAGTACCTTTCAAAACACATTTTGCAACTTGCTGTCGACTGAAAATGACATCACAAGGGCTCAGGTAACCAATTACAGCTCACCTGTGTTCTAGGTTAGGCCGTGTGACATTCACAAGCTGTGCCTTGATTATTGAGCCTTGACCTGAGCCCTTGAGATGTCATTTTCAGTCGACAGCAAGTTGCAAAAATGTGTTTTGAAAGGTACTAATTGTACATGAAAAAGAATGAAAATATCAAATTTATTATAGGCAAAATATTAATATTTGACTGCCAAAAAAATGTCTGAATAAGTAAAGTATCCCTTTAAATGCGAGGCTCAAATACAGTTAAAATAATTCAAACAAAACATTAATTTTCTTAAGAGTCTTATAGAAAACATGCTAACAACATTTAAAGCTTAAATTTGTTCAATAAAAAGTGTTATACACTTACTTTTCCTCTTCCCTAAAAAGTGCTTGCACTGAGGGAAGCCATTTTCTTTTATGATGCAATCAAAGGAAGCAAAGCCCCACCCCTACACATGTTGTATCATTGGAAAGCTCTGAATGGCCTCTATAGAGCACAAAAGGTGATAATTCAATCGTATGCACTTGGGTGGGAGATATTCAGGTTTAAAAAGGTCCACTACAGAGGACAAATTTGAATTGCTGGTAGTCAGGAGGATACAAATGTTTTACTCACTGATTTAGAATTCACTCATAGTATCTTGGTGCGCAACGGCATATGACAGCACTATAAGGTTGGCCATGTTATTGACTGAATTTGTGACTTCGCTCAGGGTCTCACGCTGGAGTCAAACCCCAGCTGGCACTGGGAGCAGTCAAAAATGAAAAACAGAGCACCAAGAAGCCAAAGAAAACCAACAAGTGGGAAGCAAAAGAGTCAGTGATCCACCGTGTGGCATCCTCACGCTATCATTACGGGCCCTGACCACTTGTTTTTGTCGCCATGCGCCGCAAAATTCACGCCAAAGAATCCGTTCAACACTTTCACCTCGGTTTGCGCTAAGCTGTGTCATTACAATTTCATGCACCGCTCCGCTGTTTGCTTGTTAAACAACACTTCAGCAGCTCCAAACCGCAAGACACACTTTGCTTCCAAATATGCTTAGGAATTGCTATTTGCTTGAGTCCAGTTGAATGCAGTTGAACGAGAAGAATATTTGTACGAGAGAGCCCCAGGCTGGCCAGCTAAAGTGCAATGTGTGCGTGCGTGTATGTGAGAGCGCCTTCACGTGACGTGTGCCATAAATCACACGCTGCGGTGTCCTTGCAGCGCTAACACATATCATAGAAATCAATGCGGAGGTCAAGTTGAACAGGGCGAGCCAGAGGCTGAAAACAACACGGCAGCCAATAAAGGTGACCCGCCAGCACACACGTCAACGACAGTGACAGACAGAATAACGCGCGCAGCACACACATACAAATACATACATGCACTGAAATACAAATGTCAATTTATTCTTTCTTTTTTTTTTGTGGCCCCTGTGCTATTTTATTTTCTGCGAGGATAGCAGTTGAGCACTTTGACAATAGATGTGTCGAGGGGCGGCGTGGCTCAGTGGTAGAGTGGTCGTCCCGCAGCCCAGAGGTTGTGGATTTGATCCCATGCCATTGTGACCATGTCGAAGTATCCTTGAGCAACATACTGAACCTACAATTGCTCATGATGCTGCGTCATGATGTAAACGATATCCAAACATCACTCATCTCAACTCAACTTCATTTATAAAGCGCTTTAAGAACAGTCATTGATGTATACAAAGTGCTGTACATAAACAAATATCAATTTTGCAGTAATTATTAAGGTAACAAAAGAACAAAGCAAACAATATCACTCTGCAAAGGTCACAATACAATAATTATCACGATATTGTGGGGAAGTTGGCGATATAAAAAGGTCACATATTACTGAGCTCATACTAAAAAAAAACAATATTGTGCTTTTGTAGAAAACAGCAATTCATTTAAACCACCTACAATCTTTAATAAAACGTAATATTGAGGCACTTGCTAATGCACGCGCACACAGAGTTCCTTCACATACTGACTCGGTTCACAAGCAAATTACATTCCCCTTCATTTGGCCATGAGCGAGGACTTTAAACATAGAAGGGCCAAAACATGCCTTCTGAAAATTAAACTGCACGAAAAAAATAGCCACCAGAGGGTACTAGAATTGCACAAATGGAAATCAACCTGACTTTTTTTTTTTAACAGATGTGTTGCTTTCAATTTCATGACGACGATTATATTGTGGCAGGTTTAATATCGCATCACAATATCACAATATTGCCATTATCGTTCATCCCTATCATCCCGAATCATCAACATGTGAATGAGTAGTCGAATGTAAAGCGCTTTGAGGGCCAAAAGTAGAAGGGTACAAAAGAAGTACCATTTATCAAAAAAGTAATCAGAAGACATGATACAGAGGAATTAAAAAGGCCAACAATATATATATATATATATATATATATATATATATATATATATATATATATATATATATATATATATATATATATATATATATATATATATTAGGGGTGTTAAAAAAATCGATTCGGCGATATATCGCGATACTACATCGCGCGATTCTCGAATCGATTCAATAATCGGCAGAATCGATTTTTTTTTTTTTTTTTTTTTTTTTTTTTTTTTTTTTTTTTTAGGATTCACACCTTGAGCATGGAAGAATGTTATATGAACGGCACATTAAGCCTTAATATTTTTATTTTAATGCTGTTCAAACATGAAACAGATTACAACCTCTATAAGACTGAAATTTCAGATAAATAAATAATACATTTTCATATAAATCTTACACTCTACAAGCTTACTGATTAGTATTTTCTAAATATGAATGAAAAAAAAATCGCAACAATCGACTTATAAATTCGTATCGGGATTAATCGGTATCGAATCGTGACCATTCGTATCGGGATTAATCGGTATCGAATCGAATCGTGACCTGTGAATCGTGATACGAATCGAATCGTCAGGTACTAGGCAATTCACACCCCTAATATATATGTATATATACAGTAGTAATATAATATTAATACCAAATAATAATAATTAAGACATGAAAACAATGAAAACAAAACTAACAAATGTGATGCATTTCCCCCTATTGTGCTCTGCTATTTTATCCATCCATCCATTTTCTGAACCGCTTGCTCCTCACAAGGGTCGCGGGGGGTGCTGGAGCCTATCCCAGCTGGCTATGGGCAGCAGGTGGGGTACACCCTGGACTGGTTGCCAGCCAGGGCAGGGCACACAGAGACAAACAACCATCCACACTCACAAGCACACCTAGGGACAATTCGGAGCGCCCAATTAACCTACCAAGCATGTTTTTGCAATGTGGGAGGAGACCGGAGTACCCGGAGAAGACCCACGCAGGCCACGGGGAGAACATGCAAACTCCACCCAGGAAGGCCGGAGCCTGGACTCGAACCCAAGTCCTCAGTACTAGGAGGCGGACGTGCCAAACAGTAACCCACCGTGCCGAACTGTTATTTTATCATATATATATATATATATATATATATATATATATATATATATATATATATATATATATATATATATATATATATATATATATGTATATACACATAATAATATACTTAAATAATACAAGATTATTATTATTATTATTATTATTATTATTATTATTATTATTATTACATTAATTAAATAATACAATAATACAAAACTTTATAGCCCATAAAATGCACAGAAGCTTTCACACAGACGATAAATCCAGCCACACAGGCAAATGCCACCAAGACATAAGAATACTGTAAGCTTTTTTTTTTTTTTGAGGAAAAAAATAAAAATAAAATAAAAAATAAATAGCAAAAGCTTATAGTGAACGTGTACGCAAAGGTGCACACCTCGCTGGGTCCTTTCAAGTGAATGAGAGTGAGTCCCGTCAGTCAATATATCCCCTTTTTTTGTCTCTATTGTAGACCACATCCTCTTTCTGTAGCAAACTGTGTTCCACCATGAAAGACAGCCATAAAGAGGAAGATGTGGATATATTGAAATAGAATTTTGTAATGTGTTAATTAGTATGAAATATAGCACTCTATAATACACACACAGTAACAGCATCTAACGCAAATGTAGGCACACATATGGAAAGTCATTTAGCATTTATTCAATATCCCTGCTAACTAGCTTGATGTCCATGTACTAGAATGCTCTTTGTCTCCACTCGTAAGACAAGACACCAGTAGAACAACTCTCTAACTCAGGGTTGGGCAATCACGGTTTTGAAGACTGGTGTCCTACAGGTTTTAGATGTTTCTCTTCTCCAACACACCTGATCATGTCATTAGCAAGCTCTGTAGAAGCCTGATATCTATCGTGAGCATTAGATACAGGTGTGTTAGAGGGGAGAAACATCTAAAACCTGCAGGACTCCAGCCCACAAGGTCCAGGATTGCCCACTACTGGCTCTAACTTGTTAAAAAAATAAAAATAAATAAAAAAAATACTGTAGGCCATTTCTGCACTCTAGTGTTCTACTTCATGATGCTAGCGACGTAAAACTGTACAAGTCCTGACATCTGTCTGCTACTAGTTCTACTAAAACACTCAAAAACTTACATATGTGAACACGCACTAAAGAAACTAATATTAGCAAACTAGAAAAGACATGCTGTCGAATCGGTATTCATGTGCCTTTAAGAGGCGGTGCTTGGTGACTTGCATGTGATGTCGGCCAATCTGTATATGATTTGTCTAGATGTTAACTAGAAGTTTATAATATCACTAGTACCGCAGATTTGTTAACTATTTGAACAAAGATGAATAAATCAACTTAATTGATATCCAAGTCAAACTGGGCAAAACAGTACTAGCACCCTGAATTGCCTTACTAGGGAGAACTAAGAGCGTACTAGTACATGGACCTTAAGCTAGATGTTAGATATTGAACACATTCTCAAATGTTGTATAAGAAGCAAAGCGTAGGATGCTTAAAAAACATGACAAAAGCAGGCAGTGTCTTTGGGTGTTTCACAGTGAGATTTCACACACTACACACAATTACACACTACACTACACACGCATTCAAATGCAAACAATGACAAAGCTTGACATAATCACAGTGCTTCACTCATTTATGACAGCAGATGTATAATTCAAAAATCTGCATGAAAGATTCACAAGGTGCAGTACATTGTTTAATCTGCCTCCCACTTCCCTAGTTTACACATTTACACGCACACGCACGCACGTCTCACTTGGTACAACAGCAGGGGGTTTAATCATCACACACAACTTAAAGGGTGAAAGGGAAACCACTTACACACTACTTCAGTAGAAGTAAAGCTACACTGTTGAGTTGAGATAAGAGTGACCCAGCATACAAGTTTTTTGAGATGCGAGCTATCATTCGGCCAATTTTTTCCCTTGGACTTGCGAGCGCTAATTTGAGTGCTGTATGGTGGTGAATTCAGTTTAACTCACTTCACAATAAACAGCTGTTCATATATAAAACAAAGACAATTACATGTTGTGAATTCAAAAACAATATTGCTTATGAAGAAGCCTGCTTACCCTGATGCTAACAAACAATGCAAAACCCCACTGACATTCTAATAGTTTCTGTTTCGGAATCAACAACAGAAAGAGTGGAGCAATACATGTAGACTGCAGATAATATGACAATTCTCATAGGCATATATTCTTTATCCTTTGGGAAAAATGATAAATATTACAGTAGCAGTAGAAGAAGTCTCGTCTTCGTTTCTATCTGCACAGTATCACACTGCCTCTTGGTGACCAAGTTGGGCACAACAGAAGCATTGAATCATGACACACAAATTCAAGTACATTAGAGAGTGCTATAAAAAAATAAAAAATAAATAAATAAAAGTTTGTTTTAGTCAGGGTTGGAACGGATTGATGGCATTCTCATTAATATCAATGGGGAAAGATAATTTGATATATGAATGTTTTCAAGTGGAAGTAAAACCTAAACATTTCTTCACATAAATATGTTGCACGAGCCCCCACTACCGTAAACACGGTATTCTGATTACTATTGCATTTGTGAAATATGAGGAGAGCCATTTTGCCACTTGCTGTCGACTGAAAATGACATCACAGTTGTTCAAGGCTCAGCTAAAAACCACGGTGTAGCTTCAGAAAGGAGGTGAGCTGTGATTGCTCATCCCACTTGTCCTCACTTACAGTTGGAACACGTGAAAACATCCGCCAATGAGCTTATATTGTCATTAATGTGTTTGTCATATTAGAACATCAACACTACCAATCTGGGTGATGATAAGGAACTCGTTCTACTTTCCCCTCCCCTACAATTCTTTTCTTTAATATCTTAGAGAATAATGTAAAGAGACGTACAATATAATCCGCTTCCTGAAACTACAATTAAATATTCCTTTCTCTCTCACCCTCTCACTCAAGAAAACGAAGACTTATGTTATAAAATGTGAGACATAAGATATAGCGGGTCGCACTGTACTTGTTCGCTGTCGTTGACTTCAACCACTCTACTTCATTAGAAGACACCATTAAATTTGGACAAGTTCTTAAAGGGATACTTCATTCATTGAACAATTTTCAGCAGTGAAGAGTTCATATTTTGTCCAGAATCAATTTGGTAACTTCATTATTTTTTATGTACAATTAATACATTTAAAAAAATATTTTTTTTACTTGCTGTCGACTGATGATGACGACATCACCTGTACTGAGGAAGTAGGTAACTGCCAATCATGGCTCACCTGTTTTCTGGGTTTGGTCAGTAAACTGAGCCATGATTGGTCGTTACCTACTTTCCTTAGCACAGGTGATGTCATCATCAGTCGACAGCAAGTAGCAAAATTACTTTTTAAAGGTACTAGTTGGACATGAAAAATAATAATGAAGTTACCACATTAATTATTGACAAAATATTAACTTTTTACTGCTGATAATGGCTAAATGAGTCAAGTATCCCTTTAATTTCCCAGTTGAATCTTAATGATCAAATCCAGACAGTATGATGGAAGGCGATTCTGCTGTGTGTCATTCTCGTTTCAGATTCTGGCACATGCAATTTATTAACAACTGAGTCCAGAAAAATGACTCCTTTGAATTCAGCAGAGTGGCTCTTAAATGCAGATGTCTATTACAGAGCACTAGCTTCCTTTCTACAGCAAGCCAATGTCACATGGCTGTCAATGGTTTCCCACGACTGCCTTCAACTACTTGATGACATTTCTGCATAGTAGTCAAACAAATACATCTTATTAGTGAGGCAAAGCTATCCATTACTATTTTATATCTTAGCGTTATTAGTACTACTAGTGAAGCACTATACATATAAAGTAGAATTTTATAACGTCACCATTAATACTAGTAGCACGCAGCTGTCAACTACTTCTAGTAAACAGTTTTAACCTATTAGTACCTTGTACTGTTGTCCTACTAATATGCAGAAATCTCATACAGTAGTAAAAGGTAATGGTGAGGATAAAGGTACATTAGTACATGAAGATCAAGCTGGATATCAAATAAATTCTCAAATGGTTTTATTTAGGGATGTTTGATACCACTTTTTTTCCCCAAGCAGATACCAGTACAAATACTCAACTCTTTAGCAGTCTCGATACCACCACCACCACTACTACAGTACTGCTATTACATAAAATTCACCCCCAAAAGAAGAACTTTAATTTTAAAGAAAGACCTATTTATCCCAATATTGTATTTTCTTTAAAATGTCATGAAATTAATGGCAATTTTATATTCTTCTAATGTCTAATTTTTAGTTCCTGATTGTAAAATGGTCCAAAGATCACCGTCACGAGTACTGATACAATACTTTGAACTAAAGCCTGATACTAGCCCAATATCGATACCTGGTATGGCTACTCGCCCTTCCTGAGCTTTATGGAAATCCCTTTCAGCAATTTTTATTATATCCAACATGTACTATGTCCTAGTACACTTTATGTCCGCACAAGTAAGGCAATATTAAAAAAAAAAAAAAGACTGTCTTACTAGCAACATTTTTATCCACTACTGTATGACATTTCTATACACTAGTAGGACAACTTCAAGTTACTACTACGGTAAAAGTACTAGTGAGCATTTTGGCGCTACTGGTAGAAGGCTACTAGTGCCTACTAGTTGGGCTTAGTAATGTTACTAGTGCAGCACAGTAGTTTGCTAGTAAGTTTTAACTGCATATTTGTGCGCCAAAAGTGGCACTAGTACTGAAATATCACTAGTGCACTGAACTGTCTTAACTGTGGAGGAAAAAAGACCAGACTAGTACATACTGTAGATATCATATAAATGCTCAAAGGACTTTCCATAAAGCTAAACTAGATAATACTAGTACTAACAGTGACATTATTAAATTTGAAAAATTTAAAATTAGTACAGTTGTGCAGTCACAGCTGTCCAAAGTTGTCCTACCATGCAGAAATCCGTGGGGGAATGACCTAATCATTCCACCAGTGTACTCTCGTCATTCTACTAGTGTGCTGAACACCGTAAGTGTCCCAAGAAGAAGAGCTAGACGTACCTGGGAGGTAGAAGTGTGGCGCCTTTAATCCGAACATGCCTCCGCTCCGACTGGAAGTGGTGGGGGTCAGATTAAAGAGCTCGTCGTTGGCTGTTTGTCATCCACCCCTGCCCCTACGCCTCTTCTCGCTTTGGGGGTGTCACGGGGTCGGCGAGGAGGTCAGAGGAGGTGAGAGGTCAGCCTCTGTCTACTCCCCTTTGCCCCTGGTAGACTCAACCTGCGTGGAGCCAAAAGAAGGTGGGGGACTACTGACGAACTCCGGGCTGAGAACAAGCGGCTGTGTTATCATTCCTCCCTTAGACTGTCCGTGAGGAAGAGAAGATGGATGAAGAGGAAAAGAAAGTGAAGAAGCTTCTACACGGTTTGGTCGTTCCTCTCTATTCATTCAGCAGCTTCTTGCTTCTTCATCCCGCTTTTCTCCCGGCTCCTATCTTTATCCTCTTCTTCATCCTCCTTCCTTTTGACTGTTCGGCCCCACGAGTGACTGCTTAGCTCAGCGGGCACCCAAGAAGAGGAGGAGGAAGAGAAAAGAGAGGGGAAAAAGAGGAGGAGAATCACGAGACAGACCAGTGAGGGAGAGATGAATGAGTTTGTGTGTCTGGAAGATGAGGAATGATGCTGCTGAGTGTGTGTGAGTGTAAAAGCGGTTGGGTGAGAGGAAGAGGAAGCGAGGCGAGCGAGAGAGGGTGTTGATGCACTTCTCATTATCAGTAGATTGGACTGGTGCCTGAGTGACAGCTGATTCATCATGGGAGAGGGAGAAAGAGAGAGTGTGTGTATCAGTCCACCTCTCCCATCTTCTTCTTCTCTTTCCGCTTCTTTCTCAACCTGCAGTCTGTTGCTGCTTTTGATCGCATGGATGGGACCTGCAAAACAAACAGTGTCACACACTCCCATTGGTAGACAGGCCCCATACTGTATGGCACATCCAGTTAGTAAGGCTTTCTGTCAATTAGAGTCCACTCGGACCTCAGATCCCATCTACCGCCAATGGGACTCCATTTTATCAGCATCAGACACATGGCGTCACGAGGCGGTTGGTGGAGAAGGTGGTTCCATGCGAGGCAGCAGAACCACTCTGTCACTGTCCCCACCTCCACCTTCTTCAACGGATTATTTTCTTAGCACCTCTTATCTACCTTCTTTGTGTCCTTTTAACAGTGGAAGTCAACCGCCAAAAAATATTTACAATTCAGCCCCACTAGTCTGAACACAGTATTCCGATTAATATGGTGTTTGTGTTTTTGTTTTGTTGTTGTTGTTTTGTTTGTTTTGTTGTTGTTTTTTTTGCTATTTGCTGTCAAGTGAAGATGACATCACGGTTGCACAGTGCTCAGCTAACAACCAACCATGGCTCGGCTAACGTCACTTGAGCAAACTCAGAAAACAAGTAAGCCATGGAAGTAATAAGAAGTAGGCCTACTGATTCGATTGATGTACTCAAGTAAATGTACAAAAACAAAAAAATTTAAACATGTTAACTATCCGTGTAAATGGAAAGAAGCAATAACTCATCCATTTAATATTACTCTACTACTTTTTTTTTTAAGACAAGTATCTGTATTCTACTTAGTGTGAGTACTTTTGCTGTTTCTAACAATTAATAAAGGTTTTATAATAACCAGTGGTGAGTAGATTATGTTTGTTTCCATGACTTCCTTTGACAACAATTTGCGTTATTTTCTTCCATGTCAATTTCCTGTGCTGGTTTAAAATAGCCATGTGTCCCAATACTTTTGTCCATACAGCAGTACTGGGTTTGATAAGCAGTTGTGGGAGCAGTTGCAACAACACGTTAGCCAACCACAAACTGACTTTGGGGGCCCAGTGTGAAGGGGAGATAAAGCAAAAGGAGGAAACTGTGAAGAGCTGAATAAAGCTGTGGTGCGGAGGAGGCAGAAGTACTCACATGCTGTACTTAAGTAGAAGTATACTTGTGTTAACAAAAAGACTGATAAAAGCAGGAAGGATTAGGGTTGCCAACTTTCTCATCCCGAAATAAGGGACAGGTGCACGGCACGGTGTCATGGTGCTGTGAGCATGATGTGTGAAATCAGTTTATATTCTGATTAGATTCGAAATGCACAAAGTTTGTACATTCCCTTTAATCCTTACTGCAGGCCATCATTATGTAACCTCATACAAAACCTCAAAGAAACCACAATTTGCCTCTTTACCTAAATTAAAAAAAAAAAAAAAAAAAAAAAAAAAAAGTAGCGTGACTCACCAAATTTACTTTTTCCATAGAGACTTTTCTTTCCTTTCTTATAGGTTTAACCATTCTGTCTTCCTAACCGGCCGGACAACACTACACATTATTATTATTATTATTATTATTATTATTATTATTATTATTATTATTATTATTATTATTTTATTTTTATTTTTTTCTAGCCACTTAGGCAGTATAAACCGCTACAACAAATGCACGTGACGATGCCTGATGCCTGTGATTGGTTGACAGGTACCGTGCTTCGTGACATTGCCGTTTTAGCTGATCTAGGACCTGTAGAGTGTGATTTGCTGTGTTAAGCGCTGATTGCGAAACTTGCCAGCAAGCTAAATTCTCGCAGTATTTGTTCATAAATAGTACGAGAATACATCTCTCTCTCTCTCTCTCTCTCTCTCTCTCTCTCTCTCTCTCTCTCTCTCTCTCTCTCTCTCTCTCTCTCTCTCTCTCTCTCTCTCTCTCTCTCTCTCTCTCTCTCTCTCTCTCTCTCTCTCTCGTTGCCTCTCTTACCTTGCAAGATCTCCACATAACATCACATCCAGAGACTCATTTTATTGGCTACCAGCAATTTCCTTGTCACTTGTCAACTTACGGGAGCAGCCGTGGTCCAAAAATGGCAAAACTGCCATTTGCTGCATTTCGTGTAAGAATTGAGAATTATTTTACGGGACTTTTGAAGTCCCGTACGGGACATAATAATTTAGCCCAAAATACGGAGTGTCCCGGATAATACGTAACAGTTGGCAACCCTCGGAAGGATTAATCTCCATCCATCCATCCATTTACTACCGCTTATCCGAGGTCGGGTTGGGGGGGGCAGCAGCTTTAGGAGGGAAACCCAGACTTCCCTCTCCCCAGCCACTTCAACCAGCTCCGCCGGCAGTATCCCAAGGCATTTCCGGGCCAGCCGAGAGACATAGCCTCTCCAGCGTGTCCTGGGTCGTCCCCGGGGCCTCCCACCGGTGGGACATGCCCGGAACACCTCCCCAGAGAGGCGTCCAGGAGGCATCCGAACCAGATGCCCGTGCCACCTCAGCTGGCTCCTCTCAACGCGGAGGAGCAGCGGCTCGACTCTGAGTCCCTCCCGGATGACCGAGCTTCTCACCCTGGACCGAGAGGGTGAGAAGCTCGCATTGACCTCCTTATTTAGAAGGTATGAAAGTGCAACAACTTAAGCTCGCATGTCAAGGTACCACTGTATTTTCTAAGACCTCTGAACTCCAGTTGGAGACTGTCTGGGCACCCTAGCTCATGCCGGTCACGGTCTGCTGCAGCGATGTCAAGAGAAGAACAGGAGGAGCGACGGCATGACGCTCGATGATTACAGACAACAGCCAATAACGAGCGAGCGCCCCTGACCTCATCGCCGTGGAAACACTGGGGAAGGCCTGTCAACAAGGGAGTCGTATAAGTCAATCTATCACGAGCAAGAGGAGGGGGAGAAGAGAGCCTCATGATGAGGTCAATAAAACCTTTAAATCATTTTTTTTCCCCCTGCTATCCCGCCTTCAAAACAGACGCCGTCACAGACTTGTGAAGCCGCCCTCCTCCCCCTTACTTCCTTGGCTCTCTATCACTTGCCTGTCAGATGCATGCTGTGGCAGAATAAGAGACGACACTCCGGTCCCTGCAGTAACCAGGGGCTGCCATCAGCACTTAAACATTTCTACCCCCACCGCACACACATCGCTCCCCACCACCCTCCCTCCCTACTATTTCCTCTCTGTCTCTCGCCAACCGCTGACAGGCGACCACAGAGAGATGACAAACACAAGCAGCCAAATGATGAAGAAAAGACAAAGCCTCGTATCCTCCCCTACTTCCCCCTTTATGTTCCTACTACCCCCACACCCTCTCAACTAAGCCTGTTGACCACCCCTCCCCCGTGAGTTGGCGATCATCATT
This sequence comes from Festucalex cinctus, assembly GCF_051991245.1. NCBI lineage: Eukaryota > Metazoa > Chordata > Actinopteri > Syngnathiformes > Syngnathidae > Festucalex > Festucalex cinctus. Next base: position 8,237,402 of record NC_135413.1, read on the forward strand.
ATCTAGCCAGTCATTCTTGTGCCATCCGTGTGTGCCTGTTCGTAAATATATTTGTCATTTGCAATGTCAGTACAGCAGACATTAAAAGAGGCGGCGCACAGTAAGGAAAGAAGATTAAAAGATGGAGGAGGAGGAAGGAAGGGAGCGAGAATGGGGAGGGGGGCAGGGAGGGGGTGATGTGTGTGTGTGTGTGTGTGCATTATATCAAGAATAATTGTCAGAAGAGGTCATCATGCATATATATATTTTATATAGAATCACCAAACGTTCTCATCATATTCCATCTTCTGCATAGCGAGACATTTAATTAGACACTGATGTGTATGTAAAAAAAGCAGAGTGAAGATGAAAAAGTAGGCAAGAACCTAAATGAAAATTGATACACAACAGGGTTATACTTCCAGCAAAGCATTGTGGCAGAGTGCAGTCGCACATAATAACACCCTTAACAGTCCATACTTATTGAGGTTTGGATGGCTGGGATGACTTTTTGTTGTTTATGTGTGCAAACGGTTAAATGAAGGTTGGACGCACAAAAAAAAAAAAAAAAAAATGACAAACAGACTCTAATTGGCTAATTGTTTCTAACCTAGTGTTACTCTTAGTAATAGATTGTGTAGATAAATGCTGGGATTTAATGATTCCTGCTCCCGTTCCAACATGAACATCATGTTGGTGATGGCAGATGGAACTTGTTTCCTTTTTCTTCCTTTCAGATTTGAGAGATTTAGATGGTTTTTTTTTTAAGATGGGTGGGAGGATATACAGGCAAATAAAAGGATACATGGATGGATGGATGGATGCTGGATGGAGGAATAGATGGATGAATGCAGGAATAGATGATAGTTTGAGATATGAGAGATTGTTAGATGGATAGACTAACAGAGACAGACAGACGGACAGAAAGAAAGAAAGAAAGAAAGAAAGAAAGAAAGAAAGAAAGGGATGGACGGACAGACGGACAGACAGACAGACAGACAGACAGACACGGACGGACCGATGGATGGGCGGATGGACAGACAGACAGACAGGCAGGGCAGACAGACAGACAGACAGACAGACAGACAGACAGACGGAAAGAAAGAAAGAAAGAAAGAAAGAAAGAAAGAAAGAAAGAAAGAAAGAAAGAAAGAAAGAAAGAAAGAAAGAAAGAAAGAAAGAAAGAAAGAAAGAAATCTATTTGTCCCAAAGGCACAATAGTCCCAACCATGTGCTAGCCTTCATGCTCTGAAAGGTCACGGGGAAGCTAACCCCTGACGGAACTGATTAAGACATGTGTACCAACACTTTTTGTCCCCACGTGTAGCAGGCCCAGTGCATGTATTGATCCACCTGCAGTGATGGAGACTCCTCAGAATGAAGCTTGCTCTCCGTCCACACAGAGACTTAAAGGGATACAGAAGAAGGCAAAGTTGAGGCATTACGTTGAGGCAAAATACTATGGCACCTTGACTTACATTTGAATTTCTTTTACGGCCAAGCTCACAAGTCAGTTTACGAGTAATTCAAATCATTTCCCCTACTGAAATGAATGGCAAGAGCTGATAGAAAACTGAAGAATGAATTGACTGATGACTCCCATCAGTCAATCCATTGATTTTCCCCACCTGCACCACTAAATTGCCATCATCATGGTGGACAGAGTTTAGTTTGGAACTTCCCCCAGTACTTTTCCCCCACGCCGAACGTATAACCGCGGGAGCCTACCCCTGACCTCCTCTGACCCGCCTGTGTGACCTTTAAACACGCGTCTGTCCCTCTGGATGATTTGTGACCTCAGCGAAACATAAATCACTCCGATGGAATGAGTTCCTACTTGTTCATTGTTATCAAATTATTCCACGTATGTGTCATGTTTCCTCAACAGAAATTACAGCATTCACTTGATATTGCAGATGCATTTATGAGTAAAAATCTTTCTGCTTAGGTCTTATTTTACACAATGTATTGTCCCAGAAAATGGATTAACCGAGCTCTTAAATAACAGATCACTTAAATATAATCACGGATATTGAAGCACTAATTTTTTGAAAGTGTTTTTTTACTGTCCAAATTTACCTGAGTTCCAGTAATATTTGTCCCACAAAGCAGAAACCATACAATATATTCTTGTGAGCACGTTTTGTATGCTTTGTTTGTATTTGTCGTTGCTCTTTATAGCTTAAAAAATAGTAGTTGTTTTAAGGTCTTCAATTACTGTAAAATATATGCCAATTTCTGTTAGCCCATTTAAAACATTTTGCATCACGTTAGTGTTAAGCTAGCAGAAAGATGATCAGATTTGGTGAAAATTTTTGTGTTATGCAAATTCTATATGGGTTTTACATGTCAGTTTTACAGTAAACTTCAACTTTCCATCACTTGCAGTTTGATGCAAGCATGTTTTGACTCTCATTTGGAGAACCGTGAGAGCTAATCTTGTTTAATTTTCCTCAAATTGTCTAGCTTTTCTTGACATTGAGTGAGAACTAAAGCACTGGAATACTTTAAAAAGCGAGTTTTAATAAGTTTAAGTGAGACTGAAAAAGCTTATATGTGTTTAAAGTGTGCCCTATTGACAAAACTATTTAATAAGGCTGGGTCTATATTATAGACCAGGGGTGTCCAAACGTTTTCTATTTGAGGGCATACATACAGAAAATCAGAAGGAAATCAGAAGAGAAATTGTTTAGTCCTAAAAATTGTTCAAATAATTTATTTGTGCTTTTGCATATTTAGAAAAATGCTACAGTATATAAACCAATTTATTTGTAATATGGCAGTAGGGTTGCTATAGTTTTGGAATTGTTCATTCTAGTTAGTTTTTATTAGGGTGGTTCTGTTAGTTTTTATTAGTTTAGTTTTTTTTAAAATGCTTAGTTTTAGTTTAGTTTGTTAGTTTCAGTATTAGTATTAGTTGTTTTTTTTAATGTGTATTATTTGTGGGCAATATTTCAAAAACACCATGGGAGCAACGTCATCTGAAGGTGCTTTTCTATTGGCTGCTGCTAGATGACGTCACTTCTGTGTAACATACTTTCAAACATCATTATCCAGTTTATATCAAAATAAATCTACTAAAAAACACATTTAAAAATCATCCCCAAAGGCTCATGCATTAAATTAATTACCAAAGACTAAAACGAAGGACATGTTTGCTATAATAAGCGAAGTGCGCATCTCGAATTCAAGGTGCATTATGGGTAGCGGCGTGGTGCATTGTGGGTAGGCGAAACTACCAAAAGGTCATTGAAAATGAATTGGATCCGATGGACTCGGCTCTGATAGAAACGTTTCAACAGCTGGAAAGTTGCTGTTTTTATTAACATGCATAGCATGTGGTTTACTGATATCGGGAAAGTTGACTTGCAAGCTTTATAGTGTACAGTTGGGCAAAGATTGTTACCACTCTAATCTCCGCCCTTTCAAATTGATAGGGAAGTTGGTAGCCTCGTTTTTTCCCTCGCGCATGCGTAAACTTAATGCGCACTTCGCTTATTATAGTTAGTTTTAGTTAGTTTTGTAAAGATAAAATGTAGTTTCAGTTAATTTTCGTTTTTTTAAAAAGCATTTTCATTTTTATTTTATTTCGGTAACAATATTGTTTTTTTAATTTTAGTTTTTTCATTAGTTTTAGTTAACTAAAATAACCTTTAATGGCACCTGTTTTTCCAATACCCTCCCTGCTTACTTTGACCATCTCCAAACATTTTTGTTTTGTTTATTTTATTTGAACTGAGTCAAATGCCATTTTTAGCATATGTCGCGGGCCACTGAAAAATGGACAGCGGGCCGCAAGTGGCCCCTGGGCCGTAGTTTGGACACCACTGTTATAGACTAATGTATTCCTAAAGCAATAGATGTGGGTTCAGTGTGCACATATAATGGATCATAGTCAACAGTAACACACATTTTTATTTATTTATCTATTTATTTATTTATGTATTTATTACAAGTCCATAACATCCTTCAAAACACGCTAATAAACAAAGTGAAAAGGACGATCCTGGAAAAAAAAAGGTTTTAAAAGATATATTTCTAAATTTGCAGGAAAACAATAATTTTGAATGCACAAGTAAGTGAATCCGTGGGTACCGAATTGTGAGAAAGCTTTATAATTTTTCAAGAAAATAATTACAGTAACATTTTTCTTCCATTTCCATGCTCTTGATCATCACACACAAACACTCACATTACCTGGGGAGATCTCAGCTATCCCCCATCCCCCACCTCCTCCCTCCCCAAACAGGCCTTCACCCCACATGCTCATCTCAATTAATCACCCAGCAAACAGATGTCAGGAACAAAGGAAGGATCTGCAGGCCTGTGGCATAAAAAAGGGGAGGGAGGGAGTTAGGAGACGGGGAGGTGGTGGAGTGAGGCGAGAAGAGGAAGGAAGGATGGAGAAGAGGGGAAAAGAGGGAGGAAGGAAGTAGGAGGCGGAGGGATAGATGGAAGTACAGTAGGAGGAAGGAAAGCTGGTCGGAGGAGAGAAAGGAGGAGTCATGAAAGATGCCTGGATGAAGAAATACGGATTAGGGCGAATATGCCATGTAAGCATTTAGTTGATATTACTGATATCCAACCTAAGTTCTATCTACTTGTACAGTACATTCTTTGTCCAATAGTAAGACAAATCAGGGCACTGGAAGAATTATTGTGTCTTACTCGTAATTTATTTATTTATTTTTTTAAGTAGTGCCACTTTTGTTCTGCTAGCACGACTTTATGCTGGATATAAGATTCATCTTTTAGTACGCTCTTTGTTCTCACAAGAAGAACTACAAACAACAAAACGCTGCACTAGTTACATCTGCGTGTAAATAGTACCGGTACTACTTTTGAAGCACTAGACTAGTAGAAATTTAGAATGTCACAAGTAGTAATAGCAGCACTGATATCCAGCTTAAAACCGTAGGCCATATTGTGACCCGTTTTGGGCTTTTTGATGGTTCTGACCAAGTCATTGTGGGAATGCTGAAAGCATATGTTATTGAGATGTTATTGAGATTCTTTCATCTTACTCCACATTATTTACAGTACTCGCACAATTAATGTTTAACATTTAATGTTAAAGATCATCTTTTCCCCATTCATTTTTAATGGGACTGACACTGAAGTTTTTCCAAATCCCACTTTCCACGCCCACTTCCATACATACAACAGACCATCATGACCGCCTTTCTGGTACTGCTCAGTGGCGCAGTTGGGAAAGTGCATGTACAGTAAGCAGGAGGTCAAAGGTTCAAATCCCACCACCGACTGTACGTTGCACATGTGTCCGTGGCAATTATGTAATGCGTTATCCTGACATGATTAAACACGTGTCCCAAATCAGCGCTGACTTTCAGCATCAGATGACACTTTAAATTACAAATATGCCAATTCACGCTGATGCTCACTTATTCAGGTAAGCTCACGTGGTTAAGTGCTCGAGCCAGGTGCATTGCAAAGACAGCCATACCAGTGATGCGCCGGTTCAAACCACAACTGGATCAACCTTTTTTTTTTTTTTCCTCTTTCTTTTTTTTTTTCAGTATAGTCATAATACAACAAGTTAACATCTATTGCGTTAAATGTCATTTGACAAACTTTTTTTTTCAAAATTATTCCATATTTTCATCTTTCACCGCTTGTACACTTGATTACTAAATACAATACCATACATTGTCACAGACACCTAGTGATGTTATATAATTCCACTTGTTGTGGGAATGCTGAAGCATTCCCCCATGTTATTGTGATTTTTATTCTCCACACTTTTTTGCCGCCTAACAACTCCCACATAATACTTCCAATTTGCATTGTTCAAATTTCAACTAGCTTCAAAAATTCATGCCTTGAGGGGTATATATCGTCTGATTGCACATTACTTACAGTATTTGCACAATTTAACATTTAACATAAACTTTTCCCCATTCATTTTCGATGGCACAGTCATTGAACTTTTTCTTAAGTATCACTTTCCACGCCCACTTCCATATATATATAACTTCTCATCATTACCAGGTGTCTGATACTGCTCGGTGGCACAGTTGGTAAAGCGCATTGTCCAGTAACCAGGAGGTTATAATTTCATAATTTATCTCTCAATTTGCTTTCAGCATTCCCACGCAATTTCTCCAGAAATTGCACTTAGTCTAGTTAACATCTAGTATTGCTTTGCCAGTAGTACTTGTACAGCACTTATATCCAGTTTAAGTTCATTCTGGTAGGCCAAAAGTGGCACGAGTGGTAGGAAAAATTGCTATTCCCCGTAGTGACTTTAAAAAAAATTTACTCATCATCTAGTGCTTCACTAGCAGCATACAGACTAGAACAGAATTTTGCCTCACTAGTAACATGTAGTTATCCTACTAGTATACCAAACTTGCCCTGCATATAGTGGAAGGCAATAGTGCAAAAACTACTAGTAAGACACTCATTCGACTAGTGCACTCAATTGATTTACTAAGTACTTTGATTTACTGAGTACAAAGGGCAAACCTTAATCTGCATATCAAGATAATCTTAAAATTCCATGCATTCTAGTGGTACTAGTAACACACTAAATGGTAACTTAGAAAACTTTATACTGTAATGTCACTACTTGGGATGTTAGATAATAGATACCACTTTTTTTTTTTTTTCAGACCGATACCACTACTTGTACCAAACTCTTGAGTCATCACCAATACTAATGGCAAGTATTAATATCACTAGTACTTGTGGTACATAAAAACTTCCCCAATAAACAAATGGCTTTGCATAGGAATGATGTCAAAAGGAGCAGCAAACGGTGGCGCATTCAGGTATGCTTTTCAGTGCAGGACATTTGGGCTTTGAATGCAGTTAGCATGTCATCTTTGACCTTGTGTTGCTCGCATTTATTTTTAAGTATATATAAGTGTAAAAAAAAAAAAGGAGAAGAAGAATTCGGAGAAGACAACAACAGGCTCTCTGCCAGATAAAAGAGCATCTACAAAACAACGGGTAGCAAATGACGCCGCGCCGTACTGAGAATGTGTGCGCCAAAATAGAGCAAAGATTGAAAACCTGCCAAGATAAAGACAAAGGCCCGCATTTGAAGTGTCACTTTTTTGCTGCGATACCGTCACAAAACAAATGGCAGCCTTGACAGCTCCCAGACGCTTTGAAGGCCTTGCAGTCATCTTTTATTCACAAATGCAGATTTTGCAGCCCGGATTGTAACCTGTTGTTAAGCGCCCGCTTTCCCCCGATCTTGCGTTGAATTATTGACATCTACATAATGTACAGCTGGAGAGAGCAAGAGGAGGGTGACTGAGGTTTTTCACAGGGAACAAAACAAATGTGGCAGAATTTCAGTCAGGACTTCATCCACATCTTAATAACACCGCTATCACGTTGCAGTTCAGAAACCATCAGCTTTACAAAAACAAATTAGATCGGCATAAAACTGTGCCTCGGACATTATTCGGAGCACTACAGAATCAATAGTTTTCTAATTTCATGACTTAAAAAAACCTACAAAAATTAAATACTGTAAATTACATGTGCATGTCACCAGAGATGCTTGTTAATAAATATGTTAAAAGAGTTCAAATTAAAGTTTCAAGGTCAGTGTTAGGTTCAAAATGAGATTTCAGGTTTATTGCCTGGGTTAAGTTTCAATTTGGGGTTTCAAGGCCAATGTTGGGGTTTCAAGCCTCAGTTGGGGTTTAAAGTCATAGGTTTCGGACAGAGTTATGTTTTTAAAACAAAGCTTACGGTTTTAAATTTGCTATCGAAGGCCAGTGTTAGGGTTTCAATGTAGGCTTTCCAAATAGGTTTCAATGTAGGATTTCTTACCTGGGCTACTAGTCTATAGGTTTCAAATTAGGATTTTAAGGCCAATGTTAAAGTTATTTTTTAAAACCTGGGTTAGGGTTTTAAATCCTGGTTCTATCTCGTACCTCTCGACTGCCAGGTGGTGACGCTTTTTCTCAGGCCGATACCAGTACGAGTACTCAACTCTTGAGTAGTCACCGATACCAAATACTACAATATCAATAGTACTTTTGATACAGGATATTTCCTTCCTAAAACAGTGACAGACAATTTTAAAGAAAGACCAATATTTACCAATATTGCATGTTTCCTCAGGCTGTTTGAAAACACTATATCCTCCTGACTATGAGGAAAAAAAAATATTGCCCAATCATGTTTATTTTGATATTCCCCAGTCTTTGCAAAGTAACTGGAATACTGCAAAAGAAATAAAAATAATAATCATAATTTAAAAAAAAACTAGAGCTGCGAGCAGCTTAAAGGGCCCTCGCAACCCGGGCCACATTGGGGTACTTGCACGTCGGAGTACTGGCATGTTGGGGTACTGTGTGTGTAAAGTTTGGTGAGTTTTCGTTCACGTTTATTGTCTCAAAAATGAGATCCTGTGCAGAGAATAATAATAATAATAATAATAATAATAATAATTCCTTCAAAAACAATAGTGCCTCGCATATTTAAATATTGAAAAAAACAGCTACTGAAAAAAATCTAATTATTCATAAATCTTGAAATAATTGAATATTAATGAATGAATAGGGAAATAATCACAAAAAATATAACTGATTAAATGTTGAAATAAATCCATCCATTTTCAAAACCGCTTACTCCTCACAAGAGTCGTGAGGGTGCTGGAGCCTATCCCAGCCGGCTTCAGGCAGTAGGCGGGGCACACCCTGAACTGGTTGCCAGCAAATCGCAGGGCACACAGAGACGAACCAACCAACCACACACGCAATCATACCTAGGGACAATTCAGAGCACCCAATGAACCTGCCGGAGTACCTGGAAAAAACCCACGCATCCAGGGAGAACATGCAAACTCCACCCACGAAGGCCGAAACCTGGACTTGATCTTGCGTCCTCAGCACTGGGAGGCAACCGTGCTCACCAGTCAACCACCGTGCCACCCTGTTGAAATAAATGAAGTAGTTAAAGTATGTAAATAAAATGGAACATTTAACTAAATGTTCATATTCAATTATTCAAATCAATATTGACTCAATTGCATAAATATTTAAATGCAAAATACATATTGAAATAATTAATATGAAAATAAGCAGTGAAATATGCAAAATATTGAGACAATATTGAAATAGAAATATTGAATAAATATGAATAGAAATAGAAAATAGAAATAAACTTTGAAATAAGCAAAACAAATACGAAACAAATACGTCAATATTAAAACAAATATATACTGAGATTTTTTAATTGAATTATTGGAGCCTATCTCAGCTGGCTTTTGGGCAGTAGGCGGGGTACACTCTGGACTGGTTGCCAGCCAGTCGCAGGGCACACAGAGATGAACAACCATCCACAACGCAAGCACACCTGGGGACAATTCGGAGCGCCCAACTAACCTGCCATGCATGTCTTTGGAATGTGGGAGGAGACCGGAGTACCCGGAGAAGACCCACGCAGGCACGGGGAGAACACGCAAACTCCACACAGGAAGGCCGGAGCCTGGACTCGAACCGGAGTCCTCAGAACTAGGAGGTGGACATGCTAACCACTCAACCACTGTGACACCAGAACTTTTCATTATTTATTACATTTTGGAAAATCACATGACACCTCTTACTAAACAGGTCTATCAATCTAAAATATTCATTTGAGTGGGGAAATAAATCTCATACAAAATGATCGATTACAATTGTGGGAGCAAAACATCATCGCGAACTTCGAGTCATAACATGACATGCAAGTGGAATTACTCGCAGAGGAGTTTTATCCCGTGTCCAAAAGTAAGGAAACATTTTCTTGTTGTCAGACAAATGTGGCCAATCAGAAGGAACAGTTTTGCATAATTCAGTGTTTGTACGAGATTCAGAGAATGAAATCTTTCTTTCGTTTGTGTCCACGTGAACTCGGATCCTCCGCAGTCTCACTGGCGGATTCCACGATCCAACTGCCCCAACAAACTTTCGGTATTTATCGTCAAAACGTGCAATGCTCCATGTGTCCATTTCACTTGGCAAACACGGGTGCCCATATGCCACACCCAGTTTCCACTGTCTGTTGTCTTCCACATCAACATCCCACATGTGCGTTCCCGAGGCCAAAGCAGAACCAAGCACGTCATCGTTCCACTTGAATCTCTCTGGATTGTTTGGACGCTGCTGTTCTTCTTGACAACTCACACTGGTCAGATCGTCGGACAGACTGAGTTTTAGACAGGCCGTGTTTGGGTCCAGAATGACAGGACTGAAGGAGACCGTCTCCTTCATTCGTTCCCACACGCTGAACTTGAGGTTGCCCACATGCTTGACTTCGTCCAGCAGAGCTCCTCCTTTGAGCCGCTCTGGTTTGTCGGGCAGCTTCTGGATTCTGTTTATCGTATTCTTTATGTTCTCTGTGAAACAAACGGGGTCAGAGGTCAGCTGCTCCTCTGTGCTTCTGACCGCGTCTGACAGAGTGGATATGACTCTGTCGAGAGTCTCAATCTTCTCCTTCATCATCCGACTCTTCTTCTCCTCTTCCTCCCTCACAGCTGACAACCTGGCCTCCTCCTGAGCGAGCAGGAAGCGACGAAGCTCCTCGAAATACTTCTTTATCTTGCTTTCCACCTGCTCCCTCTGGACCTTGATGTACGTCGCTTGTTCATTGCAGAAGTCTCTTGCCTCAATGTCATCTTTCAGTCTTTCCTTTGCTTTCTGCAGGCCATCCTGGAGTTTCTCTTTGGGATCCACTGAGGCTTGTGAAAAGGCGTCACACACGTTCCTCAGGGCTAAGTTTGATGGCAGATCCATCGTTCGACACCTTTTTCTACAGACTGGACACGATTGATCTCCTTTCTCCTCCCACCACTGCTCCACACACGCGCGACAGAAGCTGTGACTACACGGCAGCATGACAGGATCTTCAAAGATCTCCAAGCAGGTTGGACATTGGAGATGGTCTTCAACTTGGCTGTCCATGGTCCTTGCGAAGAAACGGACTCAGTCGACAAGCTTCCAACGTTCACTCTCATGTGAGCCGCAGTGCGTCTGTCAGTCACAAGTGAAGGAAATATTTGAGTTTGAAAAAGTCCCCTACTGCTTCAGTTTTCTGACTGGACTGCATCCGCACCAGTGATCTGCGAACACACAAAAACATTTTACCACTTGCACATCAAAAAGAATATTGAAATCACACATCCGAGTAAAATCAAGTGAAGAATAAAACAAAACAAAGCACATTAGCTTCATCTAAGGGATAGGCTCCTGCACCCTCCGCGACCCTTGCGAGGAGTACGCGATTAAGAAAATGGAAGAATGGGCATTATGGGAACTTGCTTTAAAAAGGGATGATTCATTATTATTGATTAAAGAGGTGAAGCCCCACATCAACAGTTGGACAGGGTTCTTGCAGGAATAACAAAGTTCAATTTTAGGCCTTTTTTTAAAAAACAAAACAAAAAAACCAAAACAAAACATTTTAGACCATTATGACAAAAACTTTACACCAACTTTGAGACCCCCCTCCAAAAAAAAATAAAAAAAATGTAACATTCAAACACACGGAACTTGACGAGTTTACCGGTAATTTGACTGACACATTTTTATGCTAATAATGACTGCGGTGACAAAATTTGCAGTGCAGTAGTGTGCACAGAGGTTTTTTGTTTTTTTTTAAATACTACATGACTTGTAAATATAAAGGCAGAAAACAGCGTTATAGACGTATTAAATTAACAAGTGCCAACGAGAAGGTAGTCTACCCTCAGATGGGGGGTTGGGGGGGAAGGGGCTAAAATCAAGTGGATTCCTGTCATGAAACGGATCAGGAATGAAGGTGAGCATTTCATATTCATATTCAATCCTCTAAGTGTGTCTTGTCTGGGGGCATGCTCCCTTGGAACATTTCACATTTTAACACTTCAATTTGATATTTGCATGGGATAGGACTGCAAATTGTGAAAATCCATGCATAAATTGAAATGCACAATTTTTATACTGTATATCAACTGGTTATACATTCGTTTGATGAACTTCACAAGCGACACGGTGCCGATCGACTGTGTCTTTTTTTTTTTTTTTCCCACTCACACAAACGTAAATGGTCTCCCAGACAGGAAAGCGAACCGATGCCAACGGGGACCGAAGGAAAGTGACGGTGCCACTCCTCCACCCGGAGCACGGACGGTGACTTCTGCTCGGAAATCCAAAACATTTGGTGACGCACACGCGGTGACGTCACACGGGAACGATCTCTTGATTGAAACACACGTGTGAACACGCACGCACACGGTAATTATGAAACTACACGGTGATGGTGCCTGACGTCAAGCGCAAAAAACACCTCTATGTCAGTGACAATATTCAACGCAAGGGTCTCACTTAAACGTGACGTCAACTATGCGCACACGTATAAATTTAGGGGGCTCCAGGTGGAGGAGTGGAACCGGGAGAGCACCCGCCCGAGCGCTCTCTGGCTCTCGCGCGCGAGTGTTTACCCCCGTTGGTCGCAGTGGGACAGACACACACGCGCAACTCCTTCCCCTGCTCCTCCACCCGCCATTTAACTTATTATGAATCCAGTGAAATTGTATTATTTGCCCTTTATTCCCTACCTATAATCATTTTGTTGTGAAGTAGCATATGTCTCACACAGCACAAGCAAATGAGCATAAATGAGCCGAATGGCCACGTAATTAGCTAGTTTAAAATGCTATATGCTAATTTAATAATACTTAACGTGAGAACCACCACATAGACTAATGACGGTGAAAGGAAGCTCTCTGTGATGTATGCATTGAAAAGCATTGGACTTTGGATCATTGTAATTTGATTTGTGATTATTTTGACTTCAAAATGTAGTGGGGGAAAAAAAAAAATCATGCAAGTCGGACATGGATTCGCTATGGCACACAGGTAAGTCACGGCTGGACAACAAATTGTTCCAGGGTACCTCCAACCAATTCTACAAGTCAGGCTACACAAGTGCAGAATGTGTTCTTGACACGCAGTCATTTTGGTACTCTCGGTTTGAAAGTTTGTGCTCTGTACAAGGGCATGGACATTACTGGTTACCATTTCAGGCAACCTCCTTCTATGACACAAAGTGGCTGCAATGGATGCACAGTCGAATGTGAACTTGCTTGGGTGCAATTTTTTTTTTGGTATCCTTTTGTAAAGTGGTTCCCATGTTGAGCCAATAAGGTTTCAATGAATATTTAATTTTAGTGTCTCAACTATTATATAACCCTTGAATAAAATATTACTTCTGTCTGTAGTTAATTGTTGCATGTTATTTTTTTTATTTTTTTTTACCGTTTGACATTTGATGGACTATATTTCAACATAAAAGAAAGTCCTTATGAAAGGAAATGATGCAAACTCCGTTAAAAATAAATAAATATTCACTAGTATGCTTTTTTTCTTCTCATGTTCTTTCTTTGGTGCGATGGTGTCACATTTGTATAACCAGAATGCCGTTGCAAGATTTTTTTTCTAACTTTTCACCTATTTATCTCATCTTTATCCTTCATTTTTAATTTACCATTTATTTATCCCTGAACAGTCATGTAATGTGGATGTCCTGTGAATAAAAGTTGTTTGAACTTGAATTGCAATCTGTTTTCTTTTTCAGTCATTTCAGTTTACATTCATTCATTTCATTTTGTTCATTTATTTCAGGCAGCAGTCAACATCAATATATCAATTTTACTAGACAAATTGGACTAAATCTAGCCTGAAAAGGAGTGGGAAGAGGAAAAACTTAAGTCCCACCCCCAATGTCATTAATATCAAGCTTTGAAAACAAATTTAGCGACTTTCCTGCAAACTTGCAGTAACCAACAGCAGTTTTCATGAATACTGAAAAACTGTTTACAAACAACTAAATTTAACCAACATGACATCAACAGCTTATACCAGCAATGGTAACAAAAAATAACTACCAGCTTGGGTAAAAGAAAAACAGACACAAAACTAGAGCTGTGAGCAGCTATAAAGAGCCCTCGCAACTCGGGCCACGTTGGGGTACTTGCACAAATTGTAAATGTTTTTGCCATGCTTTGTGTTTGCAAAGTTTCATGGATAGGCCAAAAATGATGCGCAATTAACAAAATAAAATCAAAATGATTTGGCACATGGCTATAGAATAGTTTTTTTGTAGGTATGTCTCCCAATATTCACACGTTTAGCTGAATCATATAATCGGAAATACTTCATAAAAATGTCTAGAGGGCGCTATTGAGCCATTTATTACAAATTGCACAAGAAATCTCTAAATAATTCAGGTTTGTGTCAGGCCAGATGTGTGTGCAAAGTTTTGTGAGTTTTTGCCCATGTTTACATTCTCAAAAAAAGCATTTTTCTTTGCAAACAATGCAATCGCTACAACAAAGGCGTGCGACAAAATAAAACATTTCAATAACTTTTCATCTTAAAAATGTTACGACTCGACAGAGTCGATGAAAAAACAGATCCCAGAAACGCAGGCTCAGAGGAGGAAAAATACAATTTCGATTTATTTTTGACAAACCGAAAAAGTTAAGCTTGCGCGCAGGCAAGACTACGAGAATAACACAAAACACTTGCAAACGGCAAGGAGTACTAACGTAACTGAAAACACTTGCAAACGGCAAGGAACACTAACGTAACAAAAAACACTTGCAAAAGGCAAGGAACACTAACGTAACTGAAAACACTTGCAAAAGGCAAGGAGTACTAACGTAACAAAAAACACTTGCAAAAGGCAAGGAACACTAACGTAACAAAAAACACTTGCAAAAGGCAAGGAACACTAACGTAACAAAAAACACTTGCAAAAGGCAAGGAACACTAACGTAACTGAAAACACTTGCAAAAGGCAAGGAACACTAACGTAACTGAAAACACTTGCAAAAGGCAAGGAACACTAACGTAACTGAAAACACTTGCAAAAGGCAAGGAGTACTAATGTAACAAAAAACACTTGCAAAAGGCAAGGAACACTAACGTAACAAAAAACACTTGCAAAAGGCAAGGAACACTAACGTAACTGAAAACACTTGCAAAAGGCAAGGAACACTAACGTAACAGAAAACACTTGCAAAAGGCAAGGAACACTAACGTAACAAAAAACACTTGCAAAAGGCAAGGAACACTAACGTAACTGAAAACACTTGCAAAAGGCAAGGAACACTAACGTAACAGAAAACACTTGCAAAAGGCAAGGAACACTAACGTAACAGAAAACACTTGCAAACGGCAAGGAACACTAACGTAACAAAAAACACTTGCAAAAGGCAAGGAACACTAACGTAACTGAAAACACTTGCAAAAGGCAAGGAGTACTAACGTAACAAAAAACACTTGCAAAAGGCAAGGAACACTAACGTAACAAAAAACACTTGCAAAAGGCAAGGAACACTAACGTAACAAAAAACACTTGCAAAAGGCAAGGAACACTAACGTAACTGAAAACACTTGCAAAAGGCAAGGAACACTAACGTAACTGAAAACACTTGCAAAAGGCAAGGAACACTAACGTAACTGAAAACACTTGCAAAAGGCAAGGAGTACTAATGTAACAAAAAACACTTGCAAAAGGCAAGGAACACTAACGTAACAAAAAACACTTGCAAAAGGCAAGGAACACTAACGTAACTGAAAACACTTGCAAAAGGCAAGGAACACTAACGTAACAGAAAACACTTGCAAAAGGCAAGGAACACTAACGTAACAAAAAACACTTGCAAAAGGCAAGGAACACTAACGTAACAGAAAACACTTGCAAAAGGCAAGGAACACTAACGTAACAAAAAACACTTGCAAAAGGCAAGGAACACTAACGTAACTGAAAACACTTGCAAAAGGCAAGGAGTACTAACGTAACAAAAAACACTTGCAAAAGGCAAGGAACACTAACGTAACAAAAAACACTTGCAAAAGGCAAGGAACACTAACGTAACAAAAAACACTTGCAAAAGGCAAGGAACACTAACGTAACTGAAAACACTTGCAAAAGGCAAGGAACACTAACGTAACTGAAAACACTTGCAAAAGGCAAGGAACACTAACGTAACTGAAAACACTTGCAAAAGGCAAGGAGTACTAATGTAACAAAAAACACTTGCAAAAGGCAAGGAACACTAACGTAACAGAAAACACTTGCAAAAGGCAAGGAACACTAACGTAACTGAAAACACTTGCAAAAGGCAAGGAACACTAACGTAACAGAAAACACTTGCAAAAGGCAAGGAACACTAACGTAACAGAAAACACTTGCAAAAGGCAAGGAACACTAACGTAACAAAAAACACTTGCCAAAGGCAAGGACCGAATAGATAACACAAAACACTTGCCACCGGCAAGGACTACACGAAATATTTACACGATATCAATCAAACACGGAATAACAACAAAAGGCGACGCGGAGACACACACGTGAATACAAAACTAAACCAAGAACGACAGCAGATTCAAAACTTTACCAAACAGGAAAACGCGGAGAACACTTGGACACAATGGTGAGCAAATAATAATCCGACAGCTAGCAGTTGCTGCTCGGAGTCCTTTTAAAGTCTTGATTACTAAAACGTTGCAGGTGCGGCGCTGGGGAACGCCCCCCTCGTTACTGGCACTGAAAGACACAAACACAACAGGGCAGAGATCCGAACCATGACAAAATATCTCAAAGAAACCGTCCCATTGCTAATATAGTTTGAATTAATCTAATCTCCCTGGGAGATTAGATTGGTTTGGCAACACAAAGATGCTAAAATCTGATTGGTACAAAAAAAAAAAAAAAGTAACATAGCTGCGTGTAAGAGAAATGTTAGGAAATTAAGAGACTGTTGAGAATAAATTAATACAATTTCATGAAATAAATATTAGAATTTTTATTGTAAATGGAGGGCTTCTGATCGTGTTTAGGCCAGCAGAGACCGCCTAGTGCCTTCCACTGCATTTTACTCTCATAACATGCTTTTAAGGTTTTTGAGCCCATGCTGTGAATTTTCATATCTCACCACTTCTCTCTACTCTTTCTGTGTCTCTTTCACTCTCTCTCGCTTTCTCTCTTTTCCCGTCTGCCTGTAGAGTGAGTACAGCTCGCATCAGACAGACAGACAGACAGGCAACCGGTCCTCTGTCTCGCCTTAAATCACAGCAGCTCCGGAGGGAAGCTGGATAGCAAGGGAGGAGGAAGGAGGGAAACTTGTCAGAATAAAAAAACAACATTAGACGTTTTTCATCATGATGTTGCATGTATTTATGGCTCAAGCATTTCTTATACTGTAGCAATTAGAACCTCGTAAGTCATGTGAATAAGGCAAAGTGATCGAAAAAACTGGAAATACATGAAGGATGATTTAGTTTCCTTTTTTAACGCCATAGTTGAATATGTGATATATCAGTCATAAAAATACTGTATCTCACTTGTGGTCAGATTTGCAAATAAAAGGAGTACAAATATTTAAATTACTTAAGTGGAATTTTCACATACGTTAATTAACTCTGTGACCACGTTTAAAACGCAAAACACTCGTATCTCAAATCACCTTTTCCCATTACAATAACAGAAATGCAATTAATTCATTCCAGCCCCCACAAAAATCCAGCCCATTTTTTGGAATGTGTGTTTTTAATGAAGAAAATAATTTTATAACATTGTACTTTGAAAATTGAAAAGCAGTTTGCGCATCATAATTAAGCCATTGCCATGCCTGCTTGTGTGCGCAACTTGGTCACCAGATGTACGTAGTATAATAGACAGAGGTGGAATTTTGAACATCTGTCATTTGGCAATCGTCAAGAGTCAGGACCCCCTTTGTCATTGTCAGTCCGTCAATATTCCAAGCTGAACCCCATTGTAATCATCAATCTGTCAATCGTCACTAAAATGGGCATTCTGCCATGCGATACGGAATGCCCACCTCTGGGAATTGTATTTGTACAGACCATTCCAAAAAACTTGAATATCTTGGAAAAGTTGATTAAGTTCCATAATTCCATTCAAAAAGTTAAACTTTCATCGATTATAGATTCAGGGTCCACAATTTAAAAATTTAAAAGTATTAATTTGTTTATAAAACCCAAGAAAACTGTCTTTCAAAAAATGACAATGTTGACGGAATGCCCACCTCTGATAATACAGTCACGCGTACACACACACGTAAAAAAAAAAAGTTTCAAAACTACTAATATCACTAAGTGACTCCGTAAGATGCTGTAATATTAAAAGGCCTCAAATCGATACACCATTCCAACGCCAAAGTCCAAAAGTGTCCCGGCGTCGGTATGCACCATCTGATTAATGTAAAAATCACCGTCGTAAAACATCGGATTCCGTTGGGGACCGTCTGGGAGGCATTTTCAGCAGATTTGATATGTCCAATCGACGTCGGCCCGTTGAGACATTTGATCACTCTGATTGGATGTTACCTAGCATGAGGAAAGAACAGAACATGACAAATATGGATAATCAAGCCTTTACAATTTTGCTTATTTTGCACATTATCATTATTGGGTGTAATTATGAGAACAGAAGATATTTTCATCACTATGGTTACAATACCATTAAAGGGTCTGACGATCGAGTGGTGAAAGCCAAACTATGGCAAGACATGGAGAGTAAGTGGATATATTAAGTAGGATTTACTTTTATATTGCGCGATACTCTGTAAAGAGCCTGAGGATGTGCTTCGCGTGGGAATGCATCGTGCAGTGTTTACGTTTTTATGTCCCACCCCCCCAGTAAGAGCTTTGCGGTTGCCTTTTTCTAACAATGATGAATGATGACTTCTGCCATCGATGGTATGGAGAGGGATTAGTTCTCAAGCATGCGCAGAAGGTACTTAATAATTCACGTTGGTATCTAG
Organism: Festucalex cinctus; assembly: GCF_051991245.1. NCBI lineage: Eukaryota > Metazoa > Chordata > Actinopteri > Syngnathiformes > Syngnathidae > Festucalex > Festucalex cinctus. Next base: position 8,256,177 of record NC_135413.1, read on the forward strand.
TCTGTTGCGGTATGTACTTCCGTCATTTTTCCGGCGTGACGTGCCGATGGTCATGCTTGACGCCACAGGTGATAATCATCGGTCAAACTTGGCTGACGTCGGATTGGTGCATCAAGGCCTTTAGTCGTTTTTCACAAAGGAAAAAGAATATATGCCTGACAGTATTTAATCTTTATTTATGTATTGATCCAGCACTTATGTTCACATTGTTGCTAAAAGCATTACAACACCGCCACATAGATGCTACTTATTAAACCTGTCTATGGGATTTTGCATTGTTTGTTAGCATTAAGCTAAGCCGACCTATCTTAGACAGATATGATGTTGCTTCTTTTTGTTATCAATTTTAAAGGAATAAAAGACTTATGAAAAACTAACCAGCAATTGTATGAAATGGTTAATTTAAACTCTTCCCTGAAATAAATTGTCAATTTATGTTGAGCGATTACGATTTTATAGCACTTCTTATGAATATTTTTACATTAAGTACAGTATCGGCCATTTTGGACAGTCACGTGATGCATCGTGTGCAAAATACTAGGGATGTAACGATATCCAAACATCACGATACGATATTATAACGATATGAAGGTCACAATACGATAATTATCACGATATTGTGGGGTCGTTGGTGATATTTAAAAAAGATCACAATATTGTAAAAAAGAGCTCATACTAAAAACAAATAAAAAAAATAAAAAATAAAAATAAAAAAGGTTTTGCATGTCTTATCTAATGATGTGATCCTCACGAACAACTCTTTGCCCATTAAAAATTATGGTACAAGAACGAAAGTAAACAATGGCATTGTAGAAAAGGTTTTGTTGAAAAGAGTATTGGAACTAATAAAGATTCCACTGAAAGATAAAATACAATATATCAATGTCATTGTTTTTAAATTTCAAGTTCCTTTTTTATTTTTTGACTTTCAATCTAATGGCAGAAGGCAGGAAGCTGAAATTGAAATATTGAAAAACAAAAGCACTTTTCATTACGGATGTAACAATATCCAAACATCACGATACAATATTATCACGATATGAAGTTCACGGTACAATAATTATCACAATATTGTGGGGACGTTAGCGATATTATAAAAAACATCACAATATTGTAAAAAATGAACTCATACTAAAAAAAAAAAAAAAATGCACAATATTGTGCCTTTGTACATAACAGCAATGCATATAAACCACCTACAATCTCTAATAACAATATTGAGGCACTTGCTAAAGCACACATTGATCGCCTCACAAGAAAATTAGGTTCCCCTTCATCTGACAATTAGCATAGATTTTAAACATAGAAGGCCAAAACATCCCTAATGAAAAATACATTGCACTAATAAACTAGCCACTAGAGGGTGCTAGAAATGCACAAATGGAAATCAACCTGACTTTTTTAACAAATGTGATCCTTTCAAATATTGTGAACATGACGACGATATTGTGGCAGTTTTAATATCGCAATATTGCCCTTATTGTGACATCCCTATAAAATACACATTTGAATGACATGGCTCCAGTGACAACAAAGAGACTCACAAGGAATTATTTCGTCCGACGTCGGACATCAAAGGTGGAATTATACCCCATAGCAAAGAAGCACTTCTTCAAACTCAGTACAGCCACGGAGGACTTGCCAAAGATATGTGTCCAGCCGAAAGCCAGGTTGAAACTGGCCGATAAGGAGTACTCATTCAGCTAGCCTAATTGAAGTTGGGGAACGTCTGCAAGTCGCCATTGACATTGTTCAGTCCGGAAATGTAATTTTTGTGGACGGTCCCTAACCTGGGCAGTAAACGTCCAGGTGACTTTTACTCTGCTAGGCCATGCTACATGTTGTGTGCTAATGTGTGCTTTAGCCCACATTAGGAGAGGCCACCCCCCAACGACCCACCCCCACACGGAATGACATGAAACCTCACGTGCTGAAGATTTTGCTCTGATCAGAATTGGCGCAGTAATTGGGATAGAAGACAGCATTTTTCTTGCCCATTACGTTAGCAAACTCCCATTCAAGTAAACGAGAGCGGCTGTCACTTACGCACCGGATACGTCATCACAATCACGTGACCAAAATAATGGCGTTCACCACGGTATGTTCTTATTTTGATACTTACTCAGTTTAAAAGAAAATTCAGGGAATAAGATGCCAGAGATATTTGCAATGTCTAATCCAATACTGGAAAATGAGTTAGAAGTCTTGTATCGCTTTAAGTTGCTTAAATGTTTTTAACTACAACAATACCAATGCTAGTTTCATTAGTCCCTTTATTGCGTTTCCTATAACCAGTATGTGTTAGCATTAAGCTAGCATGGTCATTTCTAAGGCAAATCCACAAATGTTTTAAATATACAATGTAGGATTGTCCTTTTTTTTAATGTTTAGTTTGACAGTAAACTTAAAGCTGCTGAATGCAAAAATTGAATTTCGAATCACTACTGCCACCTGTAGCCTGAAAATGAAACTGCACACAATGCGCACATCCGCAACCAAAGGGCAGGAAATTAAATACCAATTGTGAACAGCGAAAGTGTTAATCTATTAACACTCCCAGTCATTTTCACTGAACCAAGCCCCTTCGCTCCGGCTGTTTTACTGGATTTTGACTGATTTTGCAAGGCCCACACAATATTGTGTTCTTTTGCTATAAAAACACAGAACCGACCAAAAGAAAGATTATAGTCTCTTCTTTCATCAGGAAAGGAGGTATATTTCTATCTGTTTCCGTTTTGTAGCAATTAGCATTATTATATAGCTAAGTTTAATCATTATTCACAAATTTGCTTAGAATTGTAGGGAAACAGCATGTTTTCCTGGTTGATCTCTTATACTCTGCTGCCACCTGCTGTCCGTTTTTGTAATTATTGCCATTTGTCACCCGTTCACTGCAGTTGAGAGGCTGCATCAAAGCCTTCTGTATGCTCTTCTCTAGCATAAAAACAAAACAAAACAAAACAAACAAACAAACAAAAACATAAATAAGTCTTTGGGACATTTAAAGCATTTAAAATAGAACATATTTATACTTTTTGGGGAGCAAATGAGATAAATAGAAGATAAAAAGGCTATTGTATTTGTGGCAAATTGTTACATATAACAGCTTTATGCTGGGAGTGGCATTAAACAGCCTTAAACAGCTCAAAGCTCCTTTGTAGAGATGTTTTAGCTAGAAAGTCAATGCAAAAAAGTTGTCTGAAAAGAACTGGTAAAGTGGTTTGCGAGTATGTAATGAGTGAATGATTCCCAACATCTACTGAAAGTGTATCAAGAAGGCAGTCAAAATGATGCCAAAAAATGAGTCATTTTTTTCAAAACGTAAATTAGTGACATGGTTGTTAAAAATGGAGGATGTGTCGCTCATCACTCATTTTGCGGCTTTACCCTTGGGGGAAAAAATGGTTGGTTGTGTACAAGCTGTCTGAAGGGCTGCTTGGTCATAATTATTTTGGCTCGCTTGTATGGTTAAAATGCACTCAAACTCTGTTCTAGAAAATTGGAGCTGTGTCATCCTTGCCTCCATCATCTTTCACGCGCACATACAGTACACACACGCACACGCACCCAGACAGAAATCTCACCCCACTTTCACGCACTGCTCGCACTCCACTCTCTTGCGAGTCGTTGTCAACTTGTGTTTTCACCTCAGCGTCACAGCATCACATAGAACGCACACACCCACGAACACACACACACACACACACACACACACACACACACACACACACACACACACACACACACACACACACACACACACACACACAAATGTCACCTCCTTTTTCGCCCATCACTCGCACTTGCGCCACTCTTTTGTGAGTCAGTGTCAACTTGTGTTTTCACCCTAGTGTCACGGCGTCACAACACATACACACGCAAGCAACCCGCCCCCCGCACACACACACACACCCACACGCACGCACAGAGGCTGTCTTAAATTAACGTTGTGTGACAGCGTCTCAACATTGATCCCAGGTCAGTCATTTGTGCTCCATCGCGCCCTATAGCGGATAAAGAGATTGGAAGAGTTTATTCCACTTTTGATTGAGCGGCATTCATTTACTATACACACGATACAGGGTGGGCCAAAGGATGTACTCTAAACAGTAATCCCTTGTTTGTCGCAGGGGTTCACAATCCAGACCAACCCTGCCATAGACAAAATCAGCCAAGTAGCCACCATATTTAAACCCTTTATGTTCGGGTAATCCCCTCCATGAGCCGGCACCTTACTGTGGTGGAGGGGTTTGCGTGTCCCAATGATCCTAGGAGCTATGTTGTCTGGGGGTTTATGATCCTGGCAGGGTCACCCATGGCAAACAGGTCCTAGGTGAAGGACCAGACTAAGCACGGCTCATAGAACCCCTGATCATGAAAAATATAAATGGAATCACGTTTCGCTTGCCCGGACGCAGTTCACCGGGGCCCCACTGTGGACCCAGGCCTGGAGGTGGGGCTCGTTGGTGAGCACCTGGTGACCGGGCCTGCACCCATGGGGCACGGCCAGGCATAGCCCGAAGAGGTAACGTGGCTCCCCCTTCCCATGGGCTCACCACCGGTGGGAGGGGCCAAAGGGGTCGGGTGCAGAGTGGCCTGGGTGGCATCCGGGGGCGGAGACCTCGACGGACCGATCCCCGGCTACAGAAGCTGGCTCTTGGGACATGGAATGTCACCTCTCTGGCAGAGAAGGAGCCCGAGCTGGTTTGTGAGGCCGAGAGCTTCTGACGAGACATAGTCGGGCTCGCCTCCACACACAGCTTGGGCTCTGGTACCAGTCCTCTCAAGAGGGGTTGGACTCTCTTCCACTCTGGAGTTGCCCACAATGAGAGGCGCAGAGCAGGTGTAGGCATACTTGTTGCCCGGCTCAGCGCCAGAACGTTGAGATTCACCCAGGTAGACGAGAGGGTAGCCTCCCTCCACCTTCGGGTGGGGGGACGGGTCCTGACTGTTGTTTGTGCATATGCACCAAACAACAGTTCAGAGTACCCACCCATTTTGGAGTGCTTGGAGGGTGTGCTGGAGAGTGCTCCCCCTGGAGACTCCCTCGTCCTGCTGGGGGACTTCAACGCTCACGTGGGCAATGACAGTGAGATCTGGAGGGGCGTGATTGGGAGGAACGCCCCCCTTTTTTCTGAAAAAAGTCAGACGGCATTACCGCCGGCACTACTTTTCTGTTCGTTCGTATCACTGCGCGGCGTCCCGCATGCAGCTGATAGACGCGCACTAATCTACAAGTTGTTTGTCTTTTCGAAGGCGGAAGGATCAGCTGTCTGCAGTGCGTCGATTAGCTGTCTAAAGGGCGACGCGCAGTGATACGAAGGAACAGAAAAGTAGTGCCTGGCGATAATGGCGTCTGACTTTTTTTCAGAAAGGAGTACTGTGATGCAAATGTATCACTCTTTTGAACACAAATTGTTTTTAGAAGAAAAGCGCTTTATTTCCGTGACACCAGCCAGCTTGCTGGACTATTTTCACCAGAACTCGTGTTACAGAACGCTGTCAGGGGTAAATCAGTGCTGATCGCACACACTGGAGGTGAGGATGAAATAGAGATTCATGTCAAAAAAACAGAACTAACTCTTGAAATTGCCTTGTAAGGTTAGTATACAGGCATTGCCAATAATGAAATAGAAGATATACTGCGGTAGCAGGGTCCCAAAATAAAGAAATTCAGAAAAATTGTTCTGGAAGTGACTTTCAGTAGGTTGGCGGCTCTAATGAGCAAAAATGGCCAGTAGGATTTTTGAAGCACCTCAATTTATTGTTCAGATGATGTTTCAATCTCTAAGCAAACTGTTCTGCTTTTTTCTTCAATATATTTAAGATATGTGCATGTTTCTACTTTTAGTAAATGGATGTTTGTGTTCAACATAAACTAAGGAGCAGTAAGGCTATACTGTATATTATTGTATCATATTGTGTAAAATTGGATTGAATCATATCAAGGTACATATCGTATCGTGATCTGTGTATCGAGGTACAGTGATACCTCGGCTGACGAACGCTTAAGCTCACGAACCTTTCGCCTCACGAACATTAAAATCGCGAGCATATAGTCTCTGCTGACGAACTAGTTTTCGGCGGACGAACCAAACCACGCGGTCGAACAGCACCACGGTGGCGGCCACGAGAAGCTGACGGACGCTCACGGCGTCCCAGTTCGTCACCCCCTTTCTTTTAGTGCGGACGCGGTTTGTGTTTGATAGACATTTTGGACCATATTGAGTGTACTTTTGCTATTATGGGACCGAAAAAGACCCCACCACAGGCTAGTGTTAAGCCTAATGCTACGTTCTCACCAAAAGCGAGGGACGGCGGCGCGTTTGCATTGTAGTCAATGGAGTTCGCGCCACTAAAAAAAGCGAAAGTGCTGTCACGTACCTCAAAATAGGAGAAAATAGTGCCACGGCAGTTTAGTCCCAGGAAAGAGGTGAAAGTAGTTGGCGGTGCTCACTTTTTGTTGACTCGCTAAAGTGCTCCACTTCCTTGTTCACCAAGGGACACACCTCCTCCGCTCCGGTGAGCACGAAAGCGCGAATGAGCGGCAACCGTTCCATAAACACTCTACGCGGTGAAACGCTCGCGAATGAAGTAAGTCTACCATTGCTACCATCCTTAAGAACTACCATCACAAAGGTAAATAAAACGACTATTATACAGTACAGTTTATTTCTTTCATTACAATACAATAGCACATTTATTATACATAAAATAAGGTATATTTTTCGTGTAGTTTTAAGGCTTATTTAGTAGAAAATTACGTTTTATAGGGACCTGGGAATGGATTATTCTCATTTTAATGGTTTCTTATGGGAAATAAATGTTCGGAAGACGAACTTTTCGCCTTACAAACCCTTTCTGGGAACCAATTATGTTCGTGAGCTGAGGTATCACTGTACGTATCGTGTCGCCAGGTTCATGAAGATACCCAGCCCTAGTTATTTGCAAAATGGCCGCCCACCAAGATGAATAAGCGCAGGTAGTTTTGCTGCTTAATTCATATTCCACACAAATTCAATATTATTTAAAATGCCCTCTTTAGACGAGTAGGACCGCATCAAACATTATTGGCAAGATTTTTTTTTTTTTTTTTTTTTTTTTACTTGACCTCCCTTTAGTATTTCCAGATTTCTACTGATTTGTTTTGCTCATCGAATTTGGCTGTAACCAGATTTACTCTTACTAACTGATGAGGCGATTGAAAATGACATCATCGAGGGCCAGTTTGTTGGATTTGTGATGACGAATTTGAAATCTGATTGGTTTCAACAAACACTGCCTTTGCTAATTTATTTTGTTAAATGGGCCAGCACTACTAATGTGAAGGTCCTGGCAAGATTAGCACAGCTACACATTAGGCTGAAAACTGACTAGACAAAAAATAAAGTAAAATAAAAATAAAATTAGCATGTAAGAGAAAAGTTGCCAAATGAAGAAAGTACAATACTGGGCAAAAATTAACACAATTTCATGGGGGTAATATAAGAATTGAAGTTGTAAATGTAGGTCAGTGCTTCTGACTGTGTTTAGGCCAATGATTTTAGTGCAGGCAAGCTCAATGGCCAATGGGTTACAAATGACTTCTGGGTGAGCGCGGTGAGCTGTTAACGAAGATGTGCTGAGAATGGGCTAATTGGAGTTAATTGGCCATCTGTTTGAGCCCGGTTACAGACAGGGTCATGAGCACACACAAGTCGTCCAGCGACTCAAACCACGGGGAAACACCATCACACATTCTCCTCATTTTCCTCCTTCTCCTCATCGTCTATAGAAAACCATTTGTTGTCTCAAAATAAACAAATAAATAAATCACCTCCATTATCATAATAAGACAAGTAATGTGTTGTCAAAGTACCTACTGTATCTATTTAGTGCTGTCAAAGTTAAAGCGTTAACTCATTGATTAATCATAAAAAATATCGCATTAATCATGTATCAATGCAGATTCCTCGCACTATTAATTTTGGCTACTGATTATCCTTTAGCTGACAGCGGATGGTTATGATAAACAGGACAGGTTGTGACTGACAATAAACATAACTACATGCTTTAAAGTAAAGCATTTAATAAATGTTTGCGTGTGACATTCAGAATATTTGTTCATGTCAAATGTTTTTTTTTTTCTTCCATTTTAAATTATACAAGTAATTAACTGATTAGAAAAAGAGGAGGATCAGTGTGGAGTGGATCAAAAAATGTTGACAACGTCATAACATTAAATGTTGAAAGAAATTAACACATTAAAGGTGCTCTTCAAATTTGGCAGACAAAAATATTGGTAAAAGCCTTTTTTAATTAAGTGATTAATCAAAATTCTAAGGTGATTAATCTGAAAATTTACTCTTAATTTTTACTTTTTAATTTCCTAATTATTATTATTATTTATTATTATTATTTATTTATTTTAACTCTTTAACTCTATTTTCATTTTTGTAGCAGGAGTACATTTTCATTGGTTAGTCAGAATTGTGCCTCCCTCTGGTGGATACAGGTAGAGTCTGCAACCAGAATACCAAAAAGCCTGTATCGTTGATACGATATAATAATAATAATAATAATAATAATAATAATAATAATAATAATAATAATAATAATAATAATAATAATAATAATAATAATAATAATAATAATAACTGTACATGTTATGGAGAAGAAAAAAAAGTGAAAATATATATATTAAAATACAATCAGTTTAAAATGCAATAAAATCCAAGCATTCCAGAACCAGCTACTTACAAAAGGCCCGTTTTTTTTTTTTAAATAAAATATATTACTTCTTTTTTTTAGTCGCATTTTTATATATTATTCACGTCAATTGTTATAAGCATGTGTAGTGTATTAAGAAACTATTCCTAATATAACTACTACTACTAATAATAATATTAATAATCATTCATCCATCCAATTTCTCAACCACTCACTCCTCACAAGGGTCGCGGGGGCTGCTGGAGCCTATCCCAGGGAACCTGAACTGGTTGCCAGCCAATTGCAGAGCATGCAGAGACGAACAACCATACACACGCACACCTAGGGACAATTCGGAGCGCCCAATTAACCTGCCAACCATGTCTTTGGAATGTGGGAGGAGACCGGAGTACCCGGAGAAGTCCCATGCGGGCACGGGTAGAACATGCAAACTCCACTCAGGAAGGAGCCTGGACTCGATCCCGAGTCCTCAGTACTCTTGAGGCAGACGTGCTAACCAGTCATTTAACCGTGCCGCCCTCTTGTTTATGTTTAACTTTTTTGTTTTTTTTGGTTTAAGAAATTTAATTTTATGCTCTTTCTACAAAGTTGCTACAGTCTCAAATGTTCTCCAATTTCGATTGTCATGTTTTGGTTCTGTTTGGGGTAGGTTTTGCTTTGTTTTTGTTGGGTTTCTAGTTTTGAGTTTGTCATGTTTATGTTCTGCTTTCCTTGTCTTCCCTAGTCTTGTTAAGCCTTGCCATGTCCACCTGTGTTTGCCTGCCCTTCCTCATGTGTCAACCAATCAGCACCCCCTTCCACTTGTGTCTTGCCCAGCTGTGTCTAATCATGCTCAATTAGTGTGTGTACTTAGTTATCGGTTTTCGCTTCATTGTTCTTGTTTCCACACGTCCATGCTGCCATTGTTAAGTCTTGTCTTGTATAGTTTTTCCCCTTCTGTATTTTGTTATTCTTAGTCACCAAGCCCTGTTTGCCACTTTAGATTTGTTTGATTAAATTTACTCCTTTTGAGCGCCTCTACCTCCCTGACTCGTCCGCCTCCTGCACTTGGGTCCTCCACCACACGTCATAGTTGTGACATCGATACTGTAAAGTTGTAGAATGGTATGCCGGGAAACGTTTCTTGTGAGGAGCAATATGGTGGCCTCGTGGCTTCGAAAGCCTTGGCCTATGGCTATCCAGGTTTATATCAACTAAGTGGTTTTGTCCTAATGTAGTTGCCGTAGGACAGCGAAAAGACTGGTTGACTGCGCATGCGCGAGCAGATAGTGCAACGACCGCAAATCGTGCATTTGCATTGTCAACTTAAATGTATTTGGTTACACTGATCTTAATATATGACTGTGATTTTGTTACCAAATAAGCTAAGAATTAGCTTAGCTTCTTGTCTTCTTTTGTGTATCCCGGTCGGCATTCTGGAGACCTCTGTGGGGTCGCATTGCCTTTTATTGTCCAGTCTTGGTGCCACAATACACATCGGTATGCTGTGCTGTACACAGTTCACTACCTACTGTAAGACCACGAAGCACAAACTTGCCGATTTGCCCCCTTACTAAAAATAAAAATAAAATAAAAATGAATCTGTCTTCGTGTTATTATGATTTTATGTATGTCCAGAATCCTCACATGTGACGACTCCCCAGTTGTGAGGATGTAGCTTCCGTTTCCTCCGCTCGGTGTCGCTGGCTTGAGGCTAGCCTAGCAAGAAGCTAACCGATTTGAGTCAATAGAGCTCCGGGCCGGCAACTGGAAATGCCTCTGGAGGTCACACAGCTGCAGCAGCATGGCTTAAGGGAAAATGGATTTGTACTGCACATCCACTAGCCGAAGACGCGTGTCTTTTCGGGTATGATGAGTTGGACTAAAGCATACTTTGTTCCAGTAAGGCTGGCTGGGCGCCTAGCCGACGTATGCTAACTAGCTCAGCGGTGTTAGCCTCACTGGTCGGCTTGGGAATTATTACCCCCGCTTCAAGACTCATATTCTAACTTTTTATAATAGAACGGCGACAAGAGGAGTGTGAGATGAGCTGCTTTATACTGAATTCCAGGCTGTAACGCTATAGTTTTCCGTGGGCTCGTTAACAACGGCCGTATTGTCTCACCCTCATGTTTGAAATGGAGACCCACGTTTCGTGCCTTTTCCCCGAAATCCTGGCCATTATCTTCAGCTACCTGGACGTGAAAGACAAAGGCCGGGTGGCCCAAGTGTGCACAGCGTGGAGGGACGCGTCCTACCACAAGTCGGTGTGGCGGGGGTTGGAAGCCAAGCTGCATCTACGCAGGGCCAACCCTTCTCTCTTCCCCAGCCTTCAGACCAGGGGCATCAAAAAGGTCCAGATCCTCAGCTTGAGGCGCAGCCTGAGCTACGTGATCCAGGGCATGCCCCACATCGAGAGCCTGAACCTGTGCGGCTGCTTCAGCCTGACGGACAACGGGCTGGGCCACGCCTTCGTGCAGGACATCCCGTCGCTGCGGGTTCTCAACTTGAGCCTGTGCAAGCAGATCAGCGACTCCAGCCTGGGTCGCATCGCCCAATACCTGAAGAACCTGGAGGTGCTGGAGCTGGGCGGGTGCAGCAACATCACCAACACGGGGCTCCTCCTGGTGGCTTGGGGACTGCACCGGCTCAAGAGCCTCAACTTGCGCAGCTGCCGCCACGTGTCCGATGTGGGCATCGGGCACCTAGCGGGCATGACCCGCAGCACGGCCGAGGGCTGCCTGGCGCTGGAGAAGCTCACCCTGCAGGACTGCCAGAAGCTCACCGACCTGTCGCTCAAGCACGTAGCCAAGGGCCTGGGAGGACTCAAGGTGCTCAACCTGAGCTTCTGCGGTGGGATCTCGGACGCCGGCATGATCCACGTGTCGCGTATGAGCCGGCTGGGCAGCCTCAACCTGCGCTCGTGCGACAACATCAGCGACACGGGCGTCATGCACCTGGCCATGGGCTCGCTGCGCTTATCGGGCTTGGACGTGTCCTTCTGCGACAAGATCGGCGACCAGAGCCTGGCGTACATGGCACAAGGCCTCTACCGGCTCAAGTCGCTGTCACTGTGCTCGTGCCACGTGAGCGACGATGGCATCAACCGCATGGTGAGGCAGATGCACGAGCTCAAGACGCTCAACATCGGACAGTGTGTGTGCATCACCGACAAGGGCCTGGAGCTCATTGCTGTCCACCTGACGCAGTTGACGGGCATCGACCTGTACGGATGCACCAAGATCACCAAGAGGGGCTTGGAGAGGATCACACAGCTGCCCTGCCTCAAGGTGCTCAACCTGGGCTTGTGGCAGATGACGGACAGTGAGCGTGTTAAGTGAAAGGAACCTCCCACAGGTACCAAACTATAGAATGGAGAGACGTTCTCAGCAGTTGAGAGCTTCTTGCTTCTTATTCCTCACACTTCAAATTTGAATTTGTTTCCTCCCACATTCCAAAAACACAAATTGTCCACAGGGGCGAATGTGAGTTCTTGTTCACTATGTGCCCCGTGATTGGCTGGCCACCATACCAGGGTATACCCCAACTCACCTGTCACCCCAATGACTGTAAGCACTATAGAAAATGGGTGGATACTTTTTCATTTCAGCAGCACAATGAGCTAGAGCACGTCTGCCTCGCAATCAAATGTTCAGGGTTCAACTCTCAGCTCCAGCCTTCCTATGTGGAGTTGACATGTTCTCCGTGTGCTTGGGTGCGTCGTCTTTTCCCCACATTACAAAAGCATGTTGAAGTTAATTGAAGACTCCAAATTGTCCAAAAGTGTGAATGTCAGGTTGTCTTCTGTATGTGCCCTGCGATTGGCTGGCGACCAATCCAGGGTGTGTCTCACCTCTTGCCAAAAATCAGCTCGAATAGGCTGGAGCAACTTAATCATGTGTACAGTTGTTTAGCTACCTCGCCCACACGCAGCAGTGCCTACAGCTCAGTACTAGATCATGACATTGCATATTTTTGCAACTCCAGCACAAATTCTGCTTTTTATACAAATTAAACAAAAATCATGGCAGTAGTAATAGGTAGGAATTTGTATTCTTAAGGCTGGCGTAGCTACTGGAATTTTTTTTTACTTATTTGCCTGATGTATTCTAGCAATATTTTTTTGTATGAAATAATTTTGTACTTCAAATTGAAGTTTATACAGTCATTGTGTAAAGGCAGTGGCGGTTTTCCCAGAGGACGCCACACAAAAAATTCACTGTGCCACAGTTCTGCGGCCTTGTGGCCGACTGCTGCAAAGGCTTTATGCAACAAAGAAGCAAAAAAAACAAACTTTTCATCAGTGATTTTTTTTTTCCCTCATGAGGAGATTCCAACAATAGTCTCAAGAGTATTTGTTTACAAAATAATAGTAATTTAAGATGTTTTATATTCATACTGTAGTGATATTTATGAATAAAGATGGCAAATGTTTCACTTGTATCCCACATATGTGCAGTTTTTGAACATAAGTGATGTACTGCTTTAAAAGATATATATTAGGGGTGTCAGGCAATTAAAATTTTTAATCGTCATTAGTCGCATGACTTCAATAGTTAACTCACGAGTCACGATTAATCGCAACTTTCATTTCTGTTCTAAATGAACAAGAAAACTTTTTAAAGTTAACATACTCATTAAAAAAAAAAGGGAAAAAAACTAATAGAAATATGGCTGCATCTTTTAGCCATTGATACAGCAATTTCATCCATTCATAAAACTGAATTAAAATTAAAAAGATGTACTTGGGGGAAGTGTGATATTGATTTGTGTTGGTCATTTTTCTGCCACTTGATGGCATAATTGCATTTTTTTTAAGATAATGGTGACAGTTCAGTGATTTTTTTTCTTTTCATAATAAGAGCAATCTAATCTTTAACATTAAGTAATTTATGAAATTCTGCACATTTTCTACAACTTGACCCCAGTCTCCAAGTTTGCTGCGTTGCGAGTGGAATTGTTACTTTTCAAGTAAGGGGCGGTCATTAATCGTGCGTTTAAAAAAAATAAATAAATAAAAAATAGTGGCATTAAAGGAACTTTAAATTAACTCAAAATCAATACACTAATTTTGACACTATATATATATATATATATATATATATATATATATATATATAGAGAGAGAGAGAGAGAGAGAGAGAGAGAGAAATTTCTATAAAACCAAAGAAACAAGGCTTATAATTTATTTATTTACATACATACAAAATCCAAACAACTCACAAATATGGCTGGGTTTTTCTTTTTGCAATAAACAAATCAAAGGCAGAACAAAATGAACAAATGAGTTCTTCGAATAATATAAAAGTGAAAAATAAGTCACATGAATTGAGAGATGAGACATTAAGGCAAATGCAAGGACACGCTGAACATAAAGGAAACATCCATACACACACTTGGGGGGGGGTTGTGGCGCCAAGTCCTCTTTCCAACTGACGAAGCAAGTATTTCACATAAAAGTTGTTTGCCAAACTGGAGGTGCACTTTCTTCACAGGCCTCCCACAGAGCAATACAGAGGAACCGCCAAAGTCAAACAGTGAAGTGAAAATCTACCAAGATACACATGACTGCACTGTAATTTGTAAATATATATTATATATTATTACAGTAACTACAGGCAATTTTTTCACTAGCTGTCAGTAGGGAAAAATACAGCAAAGGCAAACTTCTTACTGGAAGGATTTTGCAAACTAAGTTCGTTCCTATTTCTGTGCTTATTGCACATTTGCATTACAGATACCTTTCTACATAAGGCTGCAGCTATTGAGTATACAACAAATTAATATCAAATAATTGGCTATAAATTATGCTTTCTTTATCAAACATATAGTAATGTGCAAGGTGCAGCTATTATATTTGTCCACTTGGGGTCACCATCCTCAAGTTCTGTCAACTATCTGAGACTTTGAATGTTTAAAGCTTTAAAAGGCAATGCCTAGACTGGTGAGTGACATTGGTGTCAGCAACTGTAATATAGGGATTGCTGGCTGTTAGCTGGATAATGTTAGCTAGTCTGTGTGTTGAGTGACTCAATGAGTTTTAGCCATCAGCAATTATTGTGTATGAAGCTCCCAGTCAGAGATTTTTTTTTTGGTAATGGAATCATTTGAGTACTTCAATTAATCACTGTAGCCCGAAAAAAAAAGAAAAAAAAGAAAAAAGAAAACCCAAACAAAAAGAAAAACATACTTGATGATTTAGTTTGAAGTTTAAACTGTACCACTGCGACTTTGGAGGCACCACTGTATCCGAAAGAGCTTGACGTTATAATGTCAGGCGTACGTGGACCTCGATGACAACACTAAATTGTTCAAAACAAAACGGCAAAAAGTACGTTTCCACCATCACACAATCACGTAGTTTCCAAACATTTTCTTTTCGCAGGTGACACAAACTCAACTCTGTCCAAGAGCCGCTCACTCGTCTGGATTCTGTGCAAACATTCAATACAGTTAACATTTATACATATCTATGCATTTATATTCATATATATTTCTATAGAAGACTCTCCATACTTAAGTCAGCAGTACTCACACATTTTGTCTCTGTGACAAAAGCAAACAACAGCACTGCTTTTTTTTTTTTTTTTTTTGGTCGTCTTTTGAAAATCCCCAAAAAGAATGCACAACATGGCCCACTTACCTTAATTCAGTCACGGCACGTGTTAAGTATCACTTTATTTACAAACGGATCTTAAAAAGTCAAATTAAAGAGCCCTGAAGAGAACACTGGACACAATTACGGGAGCCGTTGCTTACTTTTTTGCATTTGGCCAACTGAATATTTGGGCCTTTTAACATCCATTAGGAACTTGAGATCAACGCCGAATAGTTCACAGGGACAAATCATGCCTTGATAGCACCAATAGTACAGAAAATCAAACACATCCCTGGGCAAGGTCCGCTACTGTCTCACACCCCGCAACCTCCCGTACATGCTCCAAGGCCACTAGAATGTTCTTCAAAGAAACATTGCATACCTCATAACAAGTGAACGCCATGTGCAAAACCATTGACAGAATAACAGATTAAAAATGAATGTTTTAATTGCCCCTCTCGGTCTCTCTCATCCTTACGTTAAAGGAGACATATTATGAAAATGGATTTTTTCATGACTTGTATATACATGTGGTGTCTTAACACCAAATCAACATTTTTATTTTATTTTTATTTTTGCTATCTAGTAATACTGTCTGCATGTCTTGGTCATTAGACATTTTAGTGCACATTTGTTGAGCGCTTGAATTCGGTGCAAAAAATGTCTGGTGCAATCTTCAGGTTAAACAGTGGGATAAAAACAATTTGGCTGTTTGTTTATCTTTATCGATTTTCAGGTTAGTGACTTATTAGCATAACATTTGGTTTGTTTGTTTATTTATAGCTTATAGCTTGTCAGATATCGAAATTATTTAGATTGTAGTTTTCACTTCTGCTGTTAATCACAGCCAGACCACGTCCAATCAACCCTCTCCCCTCCTGGCGAGCCCAACTGTCCTCCAGGCAACGCCCACTTTGAGCGCCGTTTTCAATTCAGAGTAAGGGGTGAAGCAAGAGTCTGATAGGTTGCCGAGTTCAACTTTCATTTGTTCTGTGACCAACTGACTCGTATATTAAATCAATTTTCCCCATTGAACTGAATTGACATGCCAATAATGCGTTCCAAACTTCCAGAGCCCCCAAAATGCTAACCTGGCAAGAGCCAGATGATGTAAAGAACTCATAAAGAAGTGCTCCACAATATCAATTGGGCACTACTCCAATGTCATCTGCTAAGGAAAGGTGGGACTTTCAGTATAATACCACTCTTGTTTTGACCAGTCATGGCAACGGATGAAAACATCATTGTTGATATAGGTTTAAAATAAAATTTAAAAAAAACAAAAAAACATCTTTACCAGCTAAAAATGCACCAAGCGCCTCGCTGTTCTTTCAAAAAGGAAACTAGGTAATTCTGAAAGATCAGAATTTTTTTTATGCGGCAACTTGTTTTCTTCACAGCCACATATCCCGCCCCCAAACACACTGTTGCTTTGTGATTGGTCTTAACTACAAATTGTTCGGATCAATGTAAATTAGCGGGCTCGGTACAAGATTGTTTCTTGGGAGTTTGTTACTCACAAATACCACAAGTATATATATTTATTTATATTTCAAATAATTGGCAGAATAATCTGTAATCAGTATTTTTTTTTTCGAAAAATCAGTATTGGCCTAAAAAAAAAAAAAAAAAAAAAAAAAAAAAAAAAAAAAATCACATCAGTCAGGCTCTAATAATAACCCTATTTCTATAATGAATATAGTTAGAACCCTCCAAATCTATTAACACTTTCTATCATTTTTTATTCAATTGTGATTGGACTGTTTTTGGCATGCAATTTTTTCATTGCATTTTGATGGAAATGGGAATACTGTTGTTGTTTAGTTGAAATCCATTTTGATAGATTCCTTAAAGGTGCACGATGCAAGATTAGACTCAAATTTGAGTGTTAAAATAACCATATTTTTCACCCGCACATGTTTTAAGAATTGTATAATGGACAGGAGCCACTACTGTAGCACAATGACTGTTGCCCCTATGTGCAAAAACTCTGAATCCTGCTTCGTGCCCCTTTAATTCGGTACATTCTGGCACCAAATTTGTCATTTTTGCTATAACAGAAGCCAAAATATGGGCCACTTAAATACAGTCGGTGGCTACTTAGAAAACAAAACAAAAATGTGTATTTGACATACTAAGTCTGATCTCACTTGTGTCTTAGGATACATTTATTTCTATGATTCTTCCGTACTTCCATGGGGTTAGGGTTAGGTTTGCATCATGAAATGAAGTAAAAAATTCATTTAACCTTTCTCCTAATGATGTCTTCTGACAGAAGTTTTACAATAATTATTTCTGGGCATGAAATACGGGCCAAAATGAAATTTTGCATGGGGCCGTCATGGTAACAGAAACTATACTTGGTATTTTCAACTGGAGTTGACAAAGCGCTGTCTTTATCAATTATGTATTTAGACCAAAGAATGCTAGAGAGCTTTTATTAAGACACTTTTTTTAATTGAAAAAAAAAAAAAAAAAAGGCATAATATGTCTCCTTTAAAAATGACTTCAGAACAGGTCTTCTCTTTATACCCCGCAAGTCCCAAAAGATCTAATCCCAAAGATCTGCAGTTTAGAGATGAAACTATTTTCCCACCAGTAGCTTGGAGAGAATTCCGACTCCCTCGGTTCCCCCCAGCCCGAGTGCTTTCCTGCCCCACGTGAACAACCAATGAAGCCCTTTTCCTTTAAATCGTGATAAACCTGTGACATAACTGTGCTTGATTCCACTGTGATTGCCTCAATTCACAGAGGTATGCCTGCAGTAAACGTTGACTTTGTGCTCAAGTGTGATATTCCACTACAGTGGAACTTCTAAAGAGGTCCTCAGATAGTTTTGTTTCTTGAATGTATTTTATCCATTATTACCAATGGTATTTATTCCAATTTTGGAAATTTCTTCAATTGCATTTGACTTGGCAACACAGTTGTGTAGTGATTATTACGTCTGCCTCACAATTGAGAGGGTCTTGAGTTCAAGTCGCGCTTGTGTCTATTTTGTATGCTCTCCCCATGCTTGCATGTATACTTTTACCTGCAACTGGAATGAGCAAAACTGCTATTAGAACATTCAAGTGCTTGTCCAAAGAAGTTCCACTGTATTCTCAAGGCGTGTTACATTTTGTGCTGTTTCTTTCACTTGTGTCTTAACACAGTTGTTTAGGTGTTAATATATCAAATGCCCAAGATGGGACAGGAAAGCACTTTCAAGTGAGTTTTGGTAGGAAACCTCCAGTGATGTCGTAACCTTCTAAAGCAGGGGTGGCAAACTGCGGTCCTCGAGGGCCGGTGTCCTGCAGGTTTTGTAGATTTCCCTACTCGAAGTGCAGCTGATTCCAATTAACAGGCTCGTTATCAGGTTTCTGCAGAGCTTGCTGATGAGCTGATCATGAATCAGCTGTGTTGAAGAAGGGAAATATCCAAAACCAGCAGGACTGCGGCCCTCGAGGACCGGATCTCGCCACCCCTGTTCTAAAGGTTCACCGGCGGCCACCGATGGGGAATGCCAGGACCAAACCTGGGCCGCTCCCGCGGGTCAGCAAGACTCCTCCAGCGCGTTGACAACCTGCTCCAAGATGTCAGGGCAGCAGTCGGCGATCTGCTGCAGGATGCAGTTGGCGTATTCCTGCAGCTCGCCGCTCTCCTTCTCGCACAGCTCGAGCTCCTTCTCCAACTGGACACCGCAAGGAAGAAGGGTCACCAACATCGATTTAGTTTAACCCTCAAAATATGAATCTGTCGTACCCCGACAGGAAAATACGCATGTTTTTCAAATCACCGTAACTCCTGAACCGTTTGCGCTAGCAACATAATTCCAACGGCTTCTGAAAGCGGATAAGCGGAGCTTTACGTCGATACCGCATACATTACGGTAGCTGGCATATTGTCACGTGTGAAGGAGGGGAAAGTGGTGCTGCATAGAGGAGAGTGACACAAGGAGACAGGAAATGACGCATGTCTTCAACTCCAGAACCGTTTGCGCTAGCAACATAATTCCAACAAATTATGAAAGCGGAGGAGTTTTTCATCGAGAGGAAAAAAAAAAAACAGGTGGACTGTTATAATAGTAGTATCTAAAGAGTTAATGCCTGTATTAGATTTAGCTTTTTTTTACTGTCTATTTCCATGTTCATTTCAAGTAACACAATTCCTTATATGGTTGTGTCAGTCAATTAAATTTTTTAATCGTAATTAATCGCATGACTTCAATAATTAACTGACGATTAATCGCACATTAATCGCATGTTTTATACTTCAATTTATATCGAAATTTTCAATAAAATTTAATTTTTTTTCCTAATTTAAATATGGTTTATTTTTTAGTCATTGATACAGTAATTTCATAACAATTGAATGAAAAAAAATACAATTTAAAATATGTATTGTACGTAAAAAAAATAAATAAAAAACTGATTTGTGTTGATCATTTTTCTTTCACTACAACATGGCATAATTGCATTTGTGAGATAATGGTGACAGCTCAGTGCATTTTTCTTTTCATATTAAGAGCTGACTAATTTTTAACGAAGTAACTTGTGAAATTATGCACATTTTTAAAACTGTAAAATACAACCTAGTCCCCAGAAATACATGCATTGTTATTTAATTTATTACTGCGAAATTGTGTTAGTGTATTCCTTTGCTGAACGCTGAATGCTTTTATTTTGTTAAGTTTAATAGGATGTGCTTTGTAAAATAACGTTTATTTAATGCATACGAACCAGAAGCGATCGATGTATACTTTTCATATTAAGAGCGTCCTAATTTTAAACAAGAAGAAACTTGCCATCTTCTGCACATTTTGAAATTGTAAAATGCAACTTGACACCAGTTCCCACAACTATATGCAGTATAATTTAATTTATTACTGCTAAATTGTGTTATAGTGACTCCTTTTCACGACGTTGGACGCTTTTATTTTGTTAAGTTCCCGGATGCGCCGTGATGCCCCTCTGAAGTGAACATGTCACTCGTACTTTCACTTTCACAACCTGACGGTGCTTTCTTGCAACGAAACAGAAGACGATGTTAGACTTTCTGGAGCTGCCGAATAAACTACACCTCACATCAAAAGATCAAGTGGCTTGGAGTCACTCCAAGTGACAAGACGGCATCCATTTGGCTCTTGGCTCCCTCTTGGCAACTGTAGCAACTATGCTGCTGTGCTAATCGCTAACACAGTGTGTTCTGTCAAAGCAGGAAACTGGTGGAAATGGCTCCTCCACTCGAACATTCTGCCCCTTAAACATTGTTTATTGTAGCTCCAGTGCAGTACAGTGCATTTCTATTGGGTCATTTTGACGTGGACCTTTCTGCTGCTTCGCGACTGGAATTCTCTTAGAGGCTTTCCAAATAAGGAAGCAGTCATTAATCAAGCGTTAAAAAAATTAGTGCCGTTAAATGCACTTTAAGTTAACGAGATAACGCGATAATTTTGACACCCATAGTTTATACTGACACAGGACAGCAAACATCAGGCGCCCAAATTTATGTGCGCCTTTCTACCTGTTCCGCCGTCATCTTCAGGAGCTCCTCCTCCCAGTCGTGTGGGTCACTGCGGTGGTAGTGGGTGGGTGGTGTGAGCTGGCTGAGGATGCTCGGGTCGCGGTCGTAGCAGAGGTCAGTCAAGTGGGCGATGTAGAGCTTCAGCTTGCTGCGGTTCTGGCACAGGGCTACAACAGGGGTTATCATCTGTTGGGGGGAGAGGTGTTCAGATTTATGCTTTGGTCCAAGTGGGGAACATGATGACAATACAGGCACCAATCAGCAATGTCACACAATACAATGAGTGCTGTTCTGTTCAATGAACATACTATTTGGAACTACAACACTGTCGCTCAAACAAGTGTTTGCAGTGAAAATCAAGAGTAAAATAACAGCTACGTTAATTTATTTAGCTATTTTTTGTACAGTAGTACCTTAACTCACTTATAAGTTGACCTGTATTATAGAAAAGCATAATAAATGAGAATCTAACGAATTAAAATTATCTTAAAAAGTAATTGCTGTACATATTGGATGTGTGTCTATAAGGGGTGTGGCCTAGTCAGTGACATCAGGAGTGGGTGTCAGTCGGTCCTGGCGAACATTTTCATTTTGTATTTGTCGGCAACTGTGTCTCTCCTTGCCCATATGTGAGGGCATCACAGTGCCATGATTGCATTATTCATTATTTTTTTATTTTTTTTTTTAACTTCACACGAGTGGCAGCATATATAAAGCTTGCTCGTACCTCAAATTTCACTTGCAACACTACGATTGAAAACAAACAAACAAACAAACAAAAAAACGAACAAGTGACTTGGAATTCAAGGTAGCACTGTATTTTGATGGGTCTTAATTTTTCCACTTGATGTTCCTCGTTCATGGAAAGTAGGGATGTCACGATAAGGGCAATATCGTCATTAGGGATGTTTTGGCCTTCTATGTTTAAAATCTATGCTAATTGTCAGATGAAGGGGAACGTAATTTGCTTGTGAAGCGATCAATGTGTGCTTGCATTACCAAGTAAGTTCCTCAATATTGTTATTAGAGATTGTAGGTGGTTTATATGCATTGCTGTTATATACAAAAGCACGATATTGTGCTTTTTTTTATTTTTTAGTATGAGCTCATTTTTTACAATATTGTGATGTTTTTTATAATATCGCTAACGCCCCCACAATATCGTGATAATTATCGTATCGTGAACTTCATATCGTGATAATATTGTATCGTGATGTTTGGATATTGTTACATCCGTAATGAAAAGTGCTTTTGTTTTTCAATATTTCCATTTCAGCTTCCTGCCTTCTTCCATTAGATTGAAAGTCAAAAAATAAAAAAGGAACTTGAAATTTAAAAACAATGACATTGATATATTGTATTTTATCTTTCAGTGGAATCTTTATTAGTGCCAATACTCTTTTCAACAAAACTTTTTCTACAATGCCATTGTTTACTTTCAAGTGTTCTTGTACCATAATTTTTAATGGGCAAAGACTTGTTCGTGAGGATCACATCATTAGATAAGACATGCAAAACCATGATGTTTTGTCTACTTCAATGATTAGAATTCTCTCTTTATTACACTCATGCTGTGCATGCAAACACAAACATAATCCAGTGTTTCCCAACTAGGGTGTATGTGAGCACCGTGCAGGGGATAGTGAAAACATTTCATAATTTATTGTCAGCGCAAGTCTCATTTGAGCCATTTAGGTATGGGCCAATAACCGTGAATACTGGATGTCCTTTTTTTTTTTATTCTAAGTAGCAGGAGTTGCTAAACAAGTGGCCTCTTTAAAGGTTATTTATAAGAGTGGGAGGTGGAGTGGGGGGACATGGGCGTGAAGTTAGGCATGGAAGACGAGCCGCAACCTCCAAATAGGGAAGGCGACCTTTTTTGCTATGCTAATGTGAAGTGTCCTTTAAAAAAAATAAAGTAAAATAAACAGGACAACCTAAGCAGCATCCCATGGGTCTATTCTAAAAATAGCTCAACAGCGATGGGAAACTGTGATGAGCTAAGAATTCCAACAGAAGAAGGATGTCATAGCATGTATTTATTCATTTATTTTTAAAGTTAACATGGTAGACGTTTCTTCTATACCAAATAGTCTACACATTTTGTTCAAAAAACGATTTGGAAAATACATCTATGCATGCTTTAATTACATGGATTATGCTCAATGGGGAAAAACGCTGTTTTAATTTGGTGAAATCTTTCACGAAAGGTCATTTTAGAGCTGAAATATAAATATTAAAGGAGCTCAAGTTTTTGGTGGTAAATGTTATAAGAGTACATACATACATAACAAATGGAGGTTTATTCCTTATTCGTTATATATTTTTTAATTTATATTACTCTGCTTATTTATTTTTAAGGCACCTTTTTGGTTTATGTTTGTGTTAAAAATAATGCCTAAGAACTAAATGTTCAAATTAAGTTAACAAAATAAAATGATGTTCATTTAATGATCGGTTGTGTTAGTCTCTACTTTTGGAGAGTCATCAACACACATTAGTGAGGGGGTATTCATGGTGTGACAAAAATGTTTTACGGGTACACTAGCAAAAAATGTTTGGGAAACACTGGCATAATCAATGAAAAAGCACTTGAGACTGGCAAAGAAGACAATGACCACCATCACTGAGGACAACAATATGATGTAACAGAAAAGCAACAAAGGTGAAATGGTGCCGTGACAAACCGGAAGACACATTTTTTATTTTAGACGAGCTCACCCTTGGGAACAAAATGGCAGAGAGAGAGAGAAAGAGAGGGGGATGCGGGCATAACGTTGGCTATGCCCAAATACCCTCCTCATCGTCCTGTTCGGCCAGAACGTTGGCCAGGAGCAGCGTGAAGAAAGGGATATTTGGTTAGTGTGTTCACTAGCACACAATTATCTTGTTTAAACACTTGATGGAACAATGAAAACAGAAAGTTGGTTGTTATCCAAGGCAGAGTACGCTACCTGGTCTGGGGAGGGCTTGTGATTTGTCTGGTCGGGGGCTGTCTTCAGGTGTTCGTCTTCATAGTTGTCCGCCATTAACTTCATACGGTTCTGAGTCTGACCATTAATCACAGGAAAAATATAAACAGTTTTTTTTGTTAATATTTGCATCACTTTCCATCAAAATTATCTGCCGATACAGCATCTTGATACGATTCCTTGGCAATACATTAAGAAAGAGAGCTCAAAGACATTGTTAAAACAGTCTTCATTATTTTAATAAATGTATCGGAGCATAGCATGATACCTTATATGGCTACAGTAAAGGCTTGGGAAACAAAATTCCATGAAAGATAGAAATAATGCTTGGGAACGAATGAGAATTAGCAGGAAGACAATTATTATTTTTTTTTAATCTAGTGGAAATAACACCATTGGACATTTAATGATTTAAATTGTAATTGACATGACTCCAACTGAATTCTTACATAACATAAACAGATAATTTTATCAAACTATAATTTGTTTACTGGACTATTCAACAAATTTAAAAAGCCCCCACACCTGTTATGTCTAATTAAACAATAATGAGGACAACGAATATTCTTTTTTTTTTTTTTTTTTTTTTTTTTTTTTTTTTAAATATCTAATGTACATTATTAGTTTGTGAGATATAAATTACCGAATTTTCTGACTATAAGTCACACTTTTTTTTTTTTTTTGCTGGTCCTCCGATTTCACTCAGGTGTGATTTGTTTAAATTAAAATTAGAGCTTGGACTGGCACCCATAATTGCAGTGTTCCATAACCATGTTCACTTTCTGTACAATACCGCCACCTTTGTTCCACCGGCAGTAATGCACTAAAAGTATTTGCGAAAGTTGTCATGCATTTCCGATGGTGGCCACTTTCTTTATAGCATACTAAAGGTGGTGGTGGTAATGCAGAACTGTAGTTATGGCAACTTTTGTGTGATGCAAATCGGTTGCCGTTGTTAGCGTGTGGCATCCATCACGAGGATTTACTATTTAAAGCATTATAAAGGCGCAATAATCGACCCAGATTATACCTTTGACAACAATGCAATGTGGGAATCTACTTCAGACAATTTAAACTAAAAAGTAAAATTTTCATTACACCTGACAACACATGAGAGCAGGTGTTCGGAGAAGGGAGAGCACGCTCCCTTTCCGTGCATTTCCAATCGCAGCCTACAGTATGTTAGAAGGCAATCCGCAGCTCATCCTTCAACTGTTTCCTTTCCTTGTACTACCTGATGCTTTGGGCTCCGGCGCTCCTTTTTTGGGGGAAAACCTGAAGGGCAAATTTGAACGAGTTGTTGCAGAATAACAACTTTCAAAGTGGAATCAGTTTCATTGTTTATGTCATTTAAATGATATTGCAAATGAAATGCAGTTTTTATTTTATCATAATTTGAGGAGGCAATTATTTTGTAAACTGTCTGGTGGGGCTGTGCATTTGTTTGCAATGTCAGAGGAGGAAAAACTCACATATCTGTTTCAGTATAAGCCATTTTATTTGGCTCAGTTTCTGTAACATGCTGGGACATAACATAAAGGGACTATTTTTTTGTTTGATATCCTTCTGAATGTGTGCCTCTTGTCTGCACTGTGAAAAAAAATCAAATGTCTGTAGATTTCACAGTGAATTTCTGTAAATTTGTGACACACACACAAAAATAAATAAATAAATAAATAAATAAATAAATAAATAAATAAATACAAGCTGAAGGCCTCCCAAGGCCGAAACATGGAGGCAATTTTTTAATCAACTGGCCATGCAGCAATAAAGGGATTGTATTTGAAATTTAGTCTACTTATTTATGTATTTATTTATTCACTACTTCTTATTTATTTACTGATGTAAAATGTATTTACTTGTAAAAAAAAACACAAAAAAAAACCTGTATTCGCACTTCAAAATGTTTGCTTTGTTCTTGTTTACCGCAAAACTGATATTTGTTTATGTTTGTATACAACAATGCCTGTTCTTAAAGCGCTTTATTGATAAAGTTGAGTTGAGTTGAAACACCTTTGAGTGCCTCAGTTTTCTCGCTTTTTTGAATAACCTTACACCTTTTTTTTTTAAACTTGTAGATTAAACAGTCCTTCGGTAACCTCCTAGATTAGCGTGGTTCAGTGGTAGAATGGTCATCTTGCAACCATGAGGTTGTTGGTTCGATCCCAGCGCAATATGACAGTGTTAAAGATCCATGAGCAAGGTAATGTAAATCCAGTTGCTCCTGATGCTGTGTAATCAGTAGGTGAATAGTCAAAGCACTTTGAGAGCCTTATAAGGTAGGAAAGTGCAATATCAATGAAGGTGCCATTTTCCAACAACATGCTGCTTTTAAACTATTTTGTTTTGTAAAATTTCCATGCAGATTCTGTTTATTGTACATCGAATCCAGTTAAATTCAGAAGCAGTTACTGTTTCTTGTATATTCAATACCAGTAAAATAAACAAGTTGTTCTGTACAGTGGTTTACATTTCCACTGCATTTTTACACAATTTCCCTGGTAACCACAGCTGCTGGTTTTTGCCTGTAAAAACAACATTTAACACAATATTTTTGTGTTTTATAAGCCCATGTGGGCTGGACACCTCCGGTGCTTGACACTAAACAAGAAATAATTTAAACTAAACAAGATTGGCAACTCTTGCTTGAGCTTTCTATAATTATTTATTAACCGAGAAGCCAAATGTGAATGATTACATGCTTCAACATAAGGAGGGGGTGAAAAAACATGGAAGGAGTGTTTTCTGACACCAGCAGAGAAGAAAGTCAATTTACAGTCTATTATATGGGGAATGGCTTCTTTATCTCAAAATTGTCCCACTCACCTGCTGTTTGAGCTGTTGAACCAACCGATCTTTCTCTCGCTTCAACAAAGACACTTCCTCCTGGGTCTTCTTCTTCTTGGAGGAGGACAACTCCAGCAGGGCAATGTTCGCATCTTTCTCACTGATGGCTGCCAACAGCGCCTCCTGCCTGTCAGGGTGAAAATGAAAAAAAAAGCGCCTCTAAGCCAAAAATGGAGCTAAATGAACTGGATTGCCACACAGTGACTGTACATTGATAGTGAAGGATTTGTTCCAGATCCACACCACAATTGGTGAAAGTCTGCTACATAGAGCCTTACTCATACATCAGCATCGATATAGTGGGAGAATGTTGCATATTATTCATGGCACAAAATCCTCTCACCAACTGGGGGCCACCGGAAATGGATGACATTGTTCAATCAATAACCACCTTGCTGTGAGTCCTTACTTCATCTCCAGCACCTCCTCCAGGTGTTTCCTGCGCTCGGCTCGCAGGGTGGTGAGGTGGGCCTCCTTCTCGCACAAAGACTGCTGGGTGGAGGACAGTTTGGCCCGCATGGATTCTAGCTCCTGCTTCACCTTCTCCATGGCCCCTAGCAGCTCCTCCATCTTGAAATACACACACGCACGCACGCACGCACGCACAGTTAAACTAATAGGAAAATATAGAAAACGATGTCATTTTTGACAGGGGCTCTGATAAAAACACAGGGACAGCTGATTTATTGTGGAAAGTGGAAGGAGTGAGTGAAGTAGCATTCAGTGATGGTAGAAGTTGTATTTACCTGTTATTTGCTGATTCCATACACTCACTGGACACTTCAAAAGGTACGTCAGCACAAGCCAATTACATCTAGATAGCACAACTGCATCATATTCTAATTAATAATGATCAGTTTCAACAGTTAAGAGAGGCACTAAAGTGGCATTAAATGACGCTGGATTCACACCACACAAGCACCCAAAGTGACAAAATTCTTTTTTTGTTTTTTTCTCAAGTGGCGCAATTGAGATATGCATAATGGCAGCGTCAACTAGGGCTGAACGATTAATTGTAAATGCAATCAAATCACAATTTGACAAGACACGATTACGAATTGAGAAAGCTGCGATTTAAATGCTCATTGAAAAAAGAGCGGAAGGTGGGGAAAGTGTGTGTGTGTGTTAGGAACGTCACCGCTATGACTAAAACCTGACGCCATAAGTGCATGTAATCTTCGGCCATATGTTGTGTCGTCAGATTTCATGAATGAGCGTAAACAGAACAAAAATTGAAGTCAAATCTTTTTTTCCCCATTCAAATGATGCTAATCTATTTCAGCCAAACACCAACAAAATTTCTGTACAGCATTTTAAACATGGAAAATAGAACTCTATAGTACTGTAATTGATAGAAACATCCAAGAATAACACAATCAAACATATTGTAATATAAAGAATGAAGGGCTTGTGCATCATGACTCAGTAAACTGGAGTAATATTAGTTGATTTTTGCAGAGGATAAAGAATATACAGTTGTGAATATTGTTATACTGTCTATGAGTCCCAGAGTAATTGAAGAAGTAATCAATAGGATAATCGATTAAAAAAAAATCATTTGTGACTGCCCTAAATTGTATCAAGCAATATTTTTTAAATTGTGGCTATATTTTTCAGGACTGCATCATACAAAGAGCTTTTTAAAATATTTTTGAACATTGAAGTAGCCATAACTCGGACAAACATTTAACCCCCCCATAGTCCAAACTGCAATTAGCTATTCTACTGGATCTTGTTAGATTTTGCAAGTGTACCCAACGTTGTGGCCAGTGAGTATTTGTATTCGTAGTTACTCACTGGTGTTTTTAAAGTCAAACAACAGGTAAACAAACGTGATAATTAGACAGCAACAAGTCCAACACAATACAATACAGTG
The DNA here is from genome assembly GCF_051991245.1 of Festucalex cinctus. Taxonomy (NCBI): domain Eukaryota; kingdom Metazoa; phylum Chordata; class Actinopteri; order Syngnathiformes; family Syngnathidae; genus Festucalex; species Festucalex cinctus. The sequence continues at coordinate 8,284,663 of NC_135413.1, forward strand.
TTCCCCAACTATGCCCTAAAAAGTATAAGAATAGCCCGTGTGCGATAAGTTGGCAGCATCGCAATACTTAGCTCCTGACCTTAGTTCACCATTGTTCCTTTGAACCACCGAAGAAATACATTAGACAGGGCTATGGTGTGAGCATTAAAAGAGTGGGAAGGTGAATTTTTCAGCAAAAAAAAGGTTGAGGCAGGTTCCCCCCCAAAAAAATAATTGTGAAATGTGAACATGTGGGGGGACACTGCAGAATAAATAACTCATTTAAGTTACTTTCAGGCTGCATGTGTGCAGAAGGTGTTGCTGTTCACGGTACTTTGTCACCTCTGAATGAGATTGTCACATACACATACAAACATACCTTAGACCACTTTAAGTGGGCGAGGTTGGACTCATGCATTGCATTGAGTGAGTACTTCTGACAGGCGGTGAGTAGCGGAAAGAGGAAGAAGGAGAGAGAAAAAATGACAAAGAACTGAAAGAAGAGGGGGGCGGCCAGCAAAGAGGAGGAATGTCAATTTAAAAAAAAGGATGATGACCATCACGCTGGTTTTTCTTCCAGCCAAAAGGTTCTTTGCGCTAGCCTTGGGTATACCTGTTTCTCCTGCAGGGACCTGGCAGCCTCCTCCTGGGCGAGCACCATCTCTCGCTCTGCCGTGATCTGCACGCTCTCTCTCAAGGCCTCCTCCAACTCCTCGATGCGCTCCGACTTCTGACGCAAAGAGTCCTGTAAACCAGCGGCCATAACTCAGAGCAAGTTCATGAGAATCTCTTGTGCTGAGTGCCACACACTTAATTTTATACACACCCACACACACCCCACACACACACACACGCGCGCCTCACCTTCACCTGCAGTGAGCTCTCAGACATGTTGTCCTCACGCTTCTTAGCCTCCTCCATCAGTCGGGCATTCTTGCTTTTCTCCACCTGCTCCTTGTGCTTCAGAGATGCCACTTTCTTTGTCTGGTCTTTCATCTGCCTAAAGTGGGGCAACAGAGAGACAGAGAAGGAATCAACTGGGTTATTCTTGGAGAACGTCAACTAATGCTGTCTACATACTAGGGGTGGGACAAAAAACCGATTCGACCGAACACATCGGTCGTCAAGGGGAGCTAAACGGCCGTATCGGTAGCAGACTTGTCAACCGATACAGAATCCGCCGGGAATCCTTAGATACATTGCTTGTAAAGCTGTGGACCGGATATCACGTTGCTGTGAATCGGTTGCGAGTGAGGCTTTATGGTTTTCATAACAATAGCAAGAGTTCTGCACCGTGCTCTACTTGTTTTGTTTACATTTCAATAGCAGCACTATTCAAGCTACTTCCGTGTTTACAGAGAGCTAGCAAAGTAGCGCTCAGAGACGATTCATTCCCCGGATGTTAGTTAGTTTAGTTAGTTTATTCATTTTTTCCTTTCGGACACATTACAGTTTACATCAATCACATCACATCATTTGCAACATTGACATCCGAAAGAAGGGCTGACGGGTAGAAGCCGAAGCTTATTCGAGACCCGTCCCCATCGACCCATTACTATAACGCATCAATCATATACATTATTTAGAATAGTCATTAATTTTTATCGTTATCCATCCCATACTATCCCAGACACTGCTCGCTCAGTTCATCTTGAATGTCCGTGTGTAGATTGTGGCTAGTCCCAGTCATTTAGAACTGGTGAGTCGGTCCCCAGACGCCACCAGCAAGCCCACCCCACCAGGAGAGCAGCCAAGGCAAGCGCAATTCTTCTCTTTCACCAGTAGGGTCTTCGCTGACCTCGGATCAGCTTTCACACATGTTGTGCTTTCCAGAAGAGTAGATCGGCTTGCATTCAGCCCATTGCTTTCAAGCAATTTCAGCACTCGATTCTGGTCAGGTAGCACCACTGGTTGCTAGCATGTTGTGGATCTGATGACTCCTGTGCGCTGCCCAGCCTAGCTCACCCAGCAGAGCGGCCCACGCCAGCTGCATTCCAGGAACCAGACCACCAACCCCCATTTTGCGTATTGACAGCAGATTCATTGGAGCCACAATACAGCCTTATCATGTAGCCTTGACTGTTAGAACAAATGTCCAAACGGAATTCGAGCCAGACAATATTTAGATTCAAACGGGAACAGCAATACATGTTATCAATGCAGGTGTATAAACAAGAGTTAGCCTTGGCAAAGTCAGCACGTAATCATATACAACTCCAGCTTTGGGTAATTAGTGATGTTGTTGTTGTTGTTGTTGTTGTGATATTGTGAATTACTGTTGTCTCTCAAGCGCTGCCAATTCCTCAGCTCCTTTCACGATTCGTGTTTTTAGTTGACCAGAGTTATCTTTAGTTTGAATAAAAATTCGGCAGTCTTTTGTCCACGTGCTTTCGATAGGTCCATTCTTTCTCATTTGTCGAGCCTTTTTGGCGATGTCAGCATTTCGTTTGGTGAGGTTTTCGTTGATGTAGACATGTTTCCCACGAAGCTTGTGACGGTCTCTCAGAAGAGCAATCTTTTTCTTTCTGTCAACAAACCTGATCAGAACTGCCGGTGGTCGTGTCCCTCCAGTTGGAAGCGAAAAGCACATCTGAATGTGCGCAGGATCAACAGTTAATCCCAAATCTCTGAGTTGAAGTGTCACTTGCTGTTCCACAGTTTCGTTCCCTGAATATTGGTCAGAATCTTCCGTGCTCGTGCTAGCCGCAGCTCTCAAAGGGCCACGGCGCGGCTTGATCTTGATACCGGTGACTATCACATCGTTGATACGAAGATTTTGTTCCAAATCATCCACTTTTTGTTCCAAGGCAACAATGCGTCGATCTTTTTCCTGTGTCTCTTTCTTCAATTGCTGTATTTCCTGAAGAAGTGGCTCAATGCTCTTCTTCATTTCAAGTAATTCGGCAACCATTCCACTGAGTTTTTTAAGAGAAGATTTTATCTCCTCAATCTCGTCAGCTCTTTTTCCGCCAGGCATTCTGCAACAATGTAGTTAAAAATCCCAATGCAAAAATCAACAAGTAGTTAGATTCACGAGCGAGTGCAGGAGCAAGTACAGATGCGTCCTTCCTCAACAGATGCGTCCTTGAATTGCAAACATAATGCAAAGACGTTACGCACCTTGGGGGGGAGCCTACCGTCAACGCCGTGCTCGCGACACGGCGCGCGCGCGCACAACGAGTGACAACATGCAACAGTGGAGACAGTTAGCAGAAGCCGGTGCCGTACATCTCGGTATTTCCCATGGCTATCGAGTCCTCTCGGTGCACTTGTATGTCCCGGGCCGGCGTTGGTACTGCGCGCGAGCCAAAAAGAATAACTCCCGTGACGATCCAATGCATGGATTCAAACGACACAGGTATGTCCCACAGCCAACACACCAGCTATGCTAAAAGCACACTGCAAGTATCTCATTTCTCAGTTTGTGGCTCCCTGTCAATGTACACAACTAGCATGAGCAGCAGGGAACTGAGACGTGCCCGCAATTACGTCATCAAACTCAAAATGAACGACAGCCCAAAAAACAAAACAAACAGTCGTGATTCCGTGGTCATCATCGTGTCTCAGATTAAAAAAACAAAAAAGATGTCATACATTAACCAAAAATGAATGTAATGGCAAAGAAAAACAAAAATTGTTAAAAACAAAAATTGTTAATAAAAAGGGAAATGCACTTTTGGAAATATTTTTGGATATAAGTTGTTAAAATGTGTTTGATAGATTTATTGTTCCATAAGGTGGCTTCATATTTCTTTTGGCTGGACGGTAGGTTTATTTCATGTCTTAAATTTATGTTTCTGAAATACTTCACAATGTGGACATATTCTGTTTAATGGTGTTGGTGTCTTTTTAAAGGTTAAATATTTATATTTCAAATTGAATTATCAGCCTTTTGTTTTCCTGATCCTGATTTTGAATTAAAAAAAAAAAAAAAAAAAAAAAAAAAATTATAACTGTCAATAACAACTAATAAATATTTAAACTGATAAATTTTTCAGTCATATCGCCCAGCCCTTTGTTCCGGTCCATTTAAATAATTGATTCAATATATAAAAATATAGAAGACATTGTTGTTGTTCTTTTTTTACACATTTGTAGATACTGTAAAAATTTGTGGTGTTTTAAGATTGTTTACAAGCAACAAATGTCACGCTAAGTTTTGAATATTGAAATGAATCGTATCGAATCGAAAATTGTATCGTTCCCAAACTTAATCGAACCGTATCGAACCGTTCTGTTCTGAAAGATAATCGTTTTTCAATCGAATCGCAACTTGTGTATCGAGATACATATCGAATCGGCCTCATGTCAGAGATTCCCACCCCTACTACATACATCACGGATAATAATCTCTGAAAAACCTGCGAAAATCGAGATACAACCCAAGACACACCTCATAGTGCATGAATTTTGGACCCAAATACAAATCTGCGATATAGTGAATCCGCGATAAGTCAACCGCAAAGTAGAGGGGGATCACTGAATACTTAAATTTTGCATCATGAATGTCTTTTAATTTCATGGAATTTCAATATTACTTCCTGATATTCGAATTGCAAATGCAATTCTACTTTCCATTTGCCGCCACAATTAAAATTCAAGAAAATAATTGAATTTGGAATTTTTGGGTCATTCCCAATTAATTCTGAATTTCGTACACACTTGATTTCTATGTCAAATAACAGCTAAAAATTTACTTCAGTTACCCCCAATCCCATTAATTCCTCTTCACCCTGCGTCTCGTTTATCTCTCCCCTCTCCCTTCTACTTCTTTAGGGAGGCAGAGACAAAAAAAAAAAAAAAAAAGGTCCCTCTAGGAATTGGGAACGTACTATTGCTACCCAATTAGCTACGTCGTCACCTCGAGCCACCACAGCGGTGTGCTGGTTGTGACGTAATAGACGCGACAATAGTCTATTACGAGCGTTTACCAAAACATGTAATTGTGCCAATTTCTGCCAAAATATAGAACATTTGATAAAACCACCATCATTACTATTACATGCAATAAATATTAACATACATTTGTGTCTCCCGCTTTTTGTTATTTCCTGGTGTCGCCATTGCTTCTCCCTGTGTTGCAGAGTGGGCGTGACTGTAGTAAGGGAGAACTTAGGGAGGTCGGCGTCTATCTTCGTGAACCTGTACCACTTGTTTGTAACCCTACCCCTACAGTTTACGGCGAATTGGGAAACTCCTTTGTCATCGTGAATGCGCATTCCGACGGCTGAGGGACAAGACGAGCGGTAAGGGGTGGTATCATGTAATTTTATGATTTGACAATAACTTTAAACTAGTACATAATCACAGATTACAAACAAAAACAAAAAATAGTGGCCCTTAAGTATTTCCGGTGGAATGGTCAGATTGCTTAACAGCTCCCGCTGTCAATATGGTACAAACTACTGCAATTCCATCTGACTAAAAAATAACCTTAACCTGGGTTTGTGTAATCGAAACTGTATATCTAATAGTTCGGCGCTAATACTTTGAGGTAAAAATGGAATTAAAAGTTTTGAGTTTTCAATGAGATAGCGCCAACTAACAGTGCAGTGCATGTCACATGTTTACATGCAGACCAAGTTAGCATGCGCACCTTACACCAAACGTGGAAGTGCTGCATGCAATACAGTAAATTTCTGCACACACAAAAGAAAAAGTGTTTTGGTAAGATTAAAAAATAATAATAAAACAGGCAAAACAAAGGATTAAGGGTGGTGAATGATGAAAAAGATGAAGCAAACACATTAAGTACATTTACTAACCTGGAGGCCAAACTGTCAGGGTGAAGGATTTCCATTGAAAAGGCAAGCAAGAATTAAAAGATGGCATATGTACAAATTAGGAGAATATAAAAATCTTATTGCAAGTGTTGCACTGGAGCAACTGACCATTTCTTTTAATAAAGTTAAGCCAAACTTTTATTCAGCTCAATAAGTCGCACACAAGAAGCTTGTGCCTTCATGCCACTCTTCTTTGCTGGTTCAACAGCTTCTTTTTCGAGGGTCAGTGGACAAGGCTCACAAAAACAATTCTTATGCACTCAAAAAACAAGCTTTCGTGCTCCAAATTTGCACTTACAGTATATGTGCTTGCAGTTGTAGCTAGGGTTGCCAACTGTCTTGTTTTATCTGGGATGCCCCGTATTTTGGGCTAAATTGTTATGTCCTGACCTCAACAGTCCTGTAAAATAATTCTCAATTCTTACACGAAATGCAGCAAACGGCATCTTTGCCATTTTTGGACCACGGCTGCTCCCGTAGGTTGACAAGTGACAAGGAAGTTGCTCGTAGCCAATAAAGAGAGAGAGAGGCACTTCCTGGTTTCGTCACGGCTTCATGTCGCCTACATTCTAAACGCCGATCTTAATACGTCAGCTGCGAACGTATCAGTGGGAGCAATACAAGATGTATTCTCATACTATTTATGAACAAATACTGCGAGAATGTAGCTTGCTGGCAAGTTTCACAATCAGCGCTTGACACAGCAAACTGCATTCTAAAGGTCCTAGATCAGCTAAAACAGCCATGTCACAAAGCACAGCACCTGTCAATCAATCACAGGCATCATGCATCGTCACATGCATTTGTTGTAGCGGCTAATACTGCGTAAGTGGCTAGAAAATAATAATAATAATAATGATAATGATAATGATGATAATAATAATAATAATAATAATAATAATAATAATAATGTATAGTGTTGTCAGGTCGGTTAGGAAGAGATAGATAAACCTGTAAGAAAGAAAAGAAAGAAAAGTCTCCATGCAAAAAGTAAATTTGGTGAGTCACACTCCTCTTTTGCATTTGGTTTCTTTGAGGTTTTGTATGAAGTTACATAATGATGATAGCCTGCAGTAAGGATTAAAGAGAATGTACAAACTGTGTGCATTCCGAATCTAATCATAATATACACTGATTTCACACATCATGCTCACAGCACCATGGCACCGTGCCGTGCACCTGTCCCTTATTTCGGGATGAGAAAGTTGGCAACCCTAGTTGTAGCACAAATCTAACGCAATAACATTTAGCCTCTGGCTGCACCCTGCAGAATGCCTTCAGATCGGGGTTTTTGATTCTGCCTTCCGCATCTTAACCAGAGTATTCTATCTAATGTATTTTCTATTGACAATGAGAACTAGGGGTGTACTCAAAAAATCGATACGGCAATATATCGTTGCGGGCCTCATTACAATACACGTATCGATACGCAGGCGTCAGAATCGATATTGCTTGTTAACTTTAAATAGGCAGTTAACGTTTGCCTTTGCAGCTTGCATGGTACCTAAAAATAAAAACCAGCAGCGTCTTTGAAGTTAATTGCCTTCAATTAATGCAAAAATAGCTCACCAGTGATTGGACACCGTGTCTTACTAAGAAAAATTAAAGCAGAGGAAGAATATCAACATTTATTTACTTATACACTTAACATGGCACATGTCTCAGTGTATCAATTTTCCTATATTTTGTTTAAAAAAACAAAATAAAATGTCTTATGTGGGATACATATGTATCGCAATACGTATCGTATCGTGGCACCTGTATCGTGATACGTATCGTATCGTGAGGTTGGCGGCAATACCCAGCCCTAATGAGAACCTTTCTATCATGACACATGTTGATCTTGAATTATCGCCCCAAGCCCTGGCTACAGCTCTGATTTGATTGTGCAGGTGTACCTAATGTTTTTTTTGTCAGTAATTGTATGTTTTCTCTCAGTAACTTAATGGAAGAGAATTTAAGAGAATTTAACAAAAGACCCACCCCTCGAGCTCATTGATCTTCTTGTCTTTGTCATTTTTTTCATTTTCCATTTCCCGCAGGATCTCTAGTAGGCGGTCCACCTCGGCTTGTGCCTTCCCAGAATCCTCTTTGTGGCGGGCCACTTCCTGTTCCAGGCTCTTAATGCGCTCCGCCAGCTCAGTGTTGGCCTGAGCCTCCAGAGCTGCATTTTGAGCCTGGAAATGAGAGAGGAGAGAGAAGAGCGGGATGTGATGCATTTTCACTGTGGGCTGTCATGTTAACATTATATGAAGCAGTATCCTCAAAAGAGCAACAAGAGTGTTTTGAATGGCATGCCAGCGGCGAGAAGGCCATCTTACTCTTTTAAGGTGGTTATCCAGTTTGAGACACTCCTCCCTCTTCTGCTCAAGGGCAATCTCCAGACTTTTTAATTTGGAGTCTTTCTTCAGGCCGGAGGAGGCCAGTGATGACGCATGTTCCTTCAGGTCCAGTAGAGACGTCTGAGCACAACGAAGTAGAGGATGTGCCAGAATAGTTATTTCCTGATTTCTCCAAAATAAATTGATAACATTGAAAATGCAAGATAGTGTAATCCTAGTGATCAAAAAATACATAGAGAGTTTTGAGTGAAAAAATGGGTCATCCTGTCAAAACAGTTCCTTTAAACTAACACAGCAACCTCGACTCACAATGGAAGAGACTTGAAGATGAGTTTTGTTTAGAATTGAATGATTATCACCTCTCTATCTGACAGGTCTCCCTGCAGTAAGCTCAGCCTCTCCTTCAGCTCTTTCAGCTCCTTCTTCGTGCAATCCAACTCCTCCGTCTTCTCGCGATCGTCTCTGTCTCGTTGCTCCTTTAATCGCTCTATGATTCGTTCCTACCACAAACAGTAAACGTAAATCAAATACACGCGCTTCAGACATCCATGTATAAAAATATATATTGTATTTGGCTTTTAAAATGAACGAGGGCTCCAGTCTCCCACCATGCAATGTTAATGCCAATATAAACCTCTTTATATTGCTCGTTTTCACACAGGTGAGGATCGTCGAGTTAATGTCGACTAATCGATGATGTCATTTATATTTTTTAAATTGTCAGATAAACATTCCCACCCGGGGATATCGTATTAAGATTATTAATAACATTTAGATTAAAGCACATTCATACAGCGGGGGAGTGTTTATTTACTCATCTGCAGTGTGTACAGGTGTTTATCAAGGCATTCGTCTGTTACCTTTTCTGCAAGAGACTCCTCCAGCGTGGTGAGGGCAGTGTCCGTGTTGGATGTGTCTGCCTGCAAAGACTTGACTCTCTCCTTGAGACTGCTCATCTGCTTCTCCTTGTCCCTAAGCTGCTCCTGGAGGTTCTCAATCTTGAGAGGGAGCATATTAAGTCAGCCACGGATTCATTCAAAGGTGTAAAAACAGGCCCTGTCAACACACCCATGTGGGGCCCATTGGGTTGGTGAATGGGTCCCATCTGGGCTGCCCAGATGGGTCCCAGTTAATTTTGGTCAGCGATTTCATGGTCGTCCCATGTGGGCAAGCCCAGATGGGCTCAATGTGGGCCTCGTATGGGCCCTAGCTAATAGCTACATTGGCTTAAAGGTGGGCCTCAGCCACATGGGTATGGAATGGGCCCCATCTGGGCTGCCCAGTTGGGTCCCAGTTAAAAGTTGACTCCTAAAAAATGATTACCATGACAAAGGTTTGAACCAGGGTACCATGTAACCAAAGTCCAACACCCTAACCACGGAGCTACACAGCCACATTACAACATTGATTTTTTTTTAAAAATACATTTACCGTGACATCAGCCTATCATCAAAATTTTAACAGTCTAGTTTTTGGGGAAGTCTCTACTGTAAGTGAAAATTACTTCCAGTTCCCAAATCCATTTTGTTCGAATGTCAGTGTTTCCTGTGACAAGTGAGGAAAAAGGAAAATGGCAGAAAAAAGGAAGCTCGTCTCTAAAACTGAGAAGTGGTGGTGTGAAGGTGGAGCTTAATTACATCTCTAATCTACTATTCTGGAAAATAACAACTAGTTTGGGCACCATTTAAGTTAAAATTGCGTTATGTTAAAGACAAAGTTGATGTTCCAAACACTTCCAGCAAATATCGATGGCATGAAAGATCAAATAGCAGCTGCAATCATCAATCAATCCAATGGACTGCGACATCCTGAGGTTTGGAAGGACACCAATAATACGATCTTTTTATTATTATTGAAAGCTAAATAAACAACAAATGCTCAGTGTTCCATCACTGTCAAACAGTGATTCATTTTCCAACTAAAATGACCCTGGAGCCTGAAGTCCTTGTTGAGGTGGCAAAATGTTGCTAGTTGGCAAACTTCCTTTAATTGGCTTGAAGCGGGAGAGGTTTTCCCATATCTTTTCGGAATGCTGTGCAGCGCTTTTTTCTAGGTTTGAATATTAATCTTTTGCTATCAAACTTGTATGAAATAGCACATTAGTAGTCCAAATAATACATAGTCACCCTCTTAAAATAATTGCCTGTCATGTTTTTCTTTTTTTGTTTGTTATCCTAAATCATCTCCTTATGATGCAAATGATTGATTATTTTAAGAAGGTGTCAATATTAAGTTAAAATGTAGATTTTTTTGGTGCATTTTTTTTTCAAAAAGAAAATCTTACTTAATTGTAAAGAAATATTGGCTAGGTAGTAAGCTCCGTCGCACATGCTGTTATTGTACATCATTTGAATATTTTGGAGTGAAGCCCAGCCAGAGCCTACTTATTGACCGTATAGTTTCACCCATCTACTGCCCAAGTGGGGCCCCACAACAAAGCCCACTCTAAGCCCATGCCCAGCCAAAGCCCAACTCGAACAAGTGGTGCCCATATGGGCCCCAACTGTATGTGTTCGCTTGGGGTGTGTGGAAACTATGGCGCCAGGGGACATTTGCGGCCTGCGCTCCATTTTTGTGTGAAAATAAACTACAAACAATATTATAATTGCTTGATAGATTATTTCTAGTGTGTTTAATGGATTCAATGTGAAGCGTGGAGTGGTCTCTCCATCTTTCTGTATGTGGCCCTTGGAAGAAAAAGTTTCGAGAGAAGAAAGATTATAGACTTCAAGCTCAATTCACCTTCTTCTGAAGCACGTTGACTTTGCGCTCCTTCACCTCAAGCATGTCCTTGAGGTCATGGATCTCTCCACTGAGCGTGCCTTTCTCTTCAGACACTTCTTGGATCTGCTTGCTCTTCTTATTCAGAGTGGCCTCCTTCTCTTCTAAGCGCAGACGCAAGGCATCCACCTGACCAAGAAAAAAATAAACCACTTACTACAGGCTGTAACAGAGATCCGAACAGTGACGTCACGCATTCCAAAATGGCCGTTAGTGCCACCATTTTGGCAGTATAGAAAATGCGTCCACCACTTTGAATAAACGGCAAACGCCGCACTTTAACAATGATAGACAGCTGTTGTGGACCAGGTGTTACAATGAGAAGAGGCAAAAAGGATTGAGCATTCTCCAGGCTACCTAAAGAGGAACCAATGCGTAGCCAATGGATCACAGCAGCCATAAAAAAGGGTGAACAACAAGATGGGGGCGTTGGGATCGTCCTCATTACTTGTGTAGCGATTGCTTCTTATCAGATAAGTCAATTATTGAATCAGTCGTGTAGATGTAGCTCGACTGTATCGTTATTAAATGAAGAACGAAAGATGTGGTCGGGCACTTTGTACACTGGTTGCTGAATTAGCAGATGCTAACCATGCTAGCCTGTGTGAAGCTAGCCTCCTACCACACGCAAAATGTGGGAGAAATATTCTATTTTGTTCGTTTGTGCTGCTATGGTTTAATACATAGTACACCCTTGAATTTAATAACTGACCAATACCATGAAGACTTTTTACAACATAAATGATGGCGACGCCAGTTGACTTAGCAGATGCTAAGTTTCTAACGTACCTAAATGGCATTTTGACCACATACAAACAGGAAATAATTCTGGTTTGTACAAACTTGTAAACCCTTTGTATGGTAACATTTGCGAGCATTCACCTGTATAAGTGAGGGGGGAATTCCACATGCCAGCGTCGCAGAGTTGAAAAAGAAAGCACTCCTGACAGTTTAATTGGCAATAGTAATATCATCCAACCATGTCCATCTCGCTTATGTATATCATGTCTTTTTCATCAAAGTGAGTCTCTTCGACGGAAAGTTGACGGATAAATGAGAGTAAACCTATTGCAAGTAATAGGCTTCGATACTGCCACAGGGGGACATGTTTGGGGAATAGCCACGTGACATCCGGATCTCTATTTTAAGGCTCACATGAAGATATTAATAAATAAATGACCCAATGGTCTTGCTGTGTTTTCAACACGCTCATAATTTTTAGCCAGTCAACAGCAGACATGTATACTGAATAACCTATGGGTTCCTGTGAAGTCAAGGGTCATTAGGAGGTGGAGCCAGGAAACCAGTGATGAGCTATAGAATTGCTTTAAAACTACAGACTGTTATGTTGTTTACTCTGAGGTAACACAAAATGCTACATCAAATATGAAAACGGTAAGTTAAAAGTGCTTGTGACGATGCTTGTGTAGATTTACGAAACATCACAGAGCTCCCAGTATGAGACCTGGCGTAAACTACATACTAGAACGTGAAGTTACCCAGCTAACATTAATAACAATTATCAAGACAAACCATGTATTTTTACGAGGCGTCCTGTGATAAAGAACTCACCGAAAATTCGGAAGCACTCACCAAATTACAGAGGTGGGCATCATCATTAACTGGAATTCATGATTGATAAAGTGCCCACCTTTTGGCATGTGCTTCAGCACTTACAGCAAATGCTTGATAATGCAAAGCCTTGAAAAAAAATGCACAGACTGAGCACCGAGTGAGCAGGATTACTTCTGTTGATCGCAGTGAGTACACACGGTCCTTCTCAATCCGTGTATTTTTGTGAGGCTTTGCATTATCAAGTATTCCCTGAAAGTGCTGAAGCACACGCCAAACTGCTCTTGGCTGTAGAGCTAAAGTGAATTTGACAAACATCTTAAAAGCTGGCTTTTAGCTCGTTCGGTTGCTAATTAGCTTTAGCCTAGCCCATTATAGTTTTACCTTGGAGACATTTAGCTGGGGGTGAAGCCGTCCGCAATGTATAATCTATTGAAGAAATCGATCAACTTTGTGGATTCATCATGTCCGATATACACAATCTATGGCAGGGGTGGCAATGGCATTCAATGGAGGACAGAAAAGCTTAATGGACCTAAGAGCATTTGGGGGCGTGGGTTGTGAAAGTTCCATTGTGAATACTGCTGCTGTCTGTGACAATCTAATTTCCTCATCCATCCATCCATCCATCCATCCATCCATCCATCCATCCATCCATCCAGTGTTTTGAATGTGATTGTGCTGTACCTCTGTCTGTAAAATGGCAGCCCTCTGCTCCTTGGCAGTAAGAGACTCCTTGAGGACTTCAATGTGCTGTTTGCTGTCTGAAAACTGGTTGGTGAGTGTTTCCAATTTTGTCTGCAGGCCCAGGAGCTCAGTGTCCTTCCTGGAGAGGTCCTGCTTCACCTGCTCCATCTGGATGAAGATGGAGACAAAACTCAACAGCTCCTTAGGGTTGCATCCATCCATCCATCCATCCATTACTACCGCTATATCCGGAGTCAGGTCGTGGGGGCAACAGCTTTAGCATTGAAGCCCAGACTTCCCTCTCCCAAGCCACTTCAACCAGCTCCTCCGGCGGGATCCCAAGCCGTTCCCAGGCCAGCCGAGAGACATAGTCTCTCCAGCATGTCCTGGGTCGTTCACAGGGCCTCCCACCGGTGGGACATGCCCGGAATAACACTCCAGGGAGCAGTCCAGGAGTCATCTGAACTAGATGCCTGAGTCACCTCAACTGGTTCCTCCCGACGTGGAGGAGTAGGGGCTCGACTCTCAGGCCTTCCTGGATGACCGAGCGTCTCACCCTATCTCTAAGGGAGAGCCCGGAGACCCTGCGGAGGAAACTCATGTCAACTCAATGTGCCCCGACTCTCCCCGCCAGAGGTGGGTATTGAAACTGTTTCTGACAGGGGATTCAGACTCTCACATTACATTTGGGTCTACCGGATCAGACCGGCATCTTCCCCCACCATCGGAGCCAACACACTACCAGGTGGTGATCAGTTGACAGCTCAGCCCCTCTCTTCACCTGAGTGTCCAACACATGCGACCAGGTTTCACTGTCGAGTGAGTGTTGAAGTCCCCCAGCGGGACGAGGGAGTCCCCAGAGGGAGCGCTCTCCAGCACACCCTCCAAGGACTCCAAAAAGGGTGGGTATTCTGAGCTACTGTTCGGTGCATAGGCAAACAAGAGTCAGGTAGGTTCCACCCCTCTACCCGAAGGCAGAGGGAGGCTGCCCTCTCGTCTATCGGGGTGAACCCCAAGGTACAGGCGGCAAGCCAGGGGTCAATAAGTATGCCCACATCTGCTCTGCGCCTCTCACCATGGGCAACTCCAGAGCGGAAGAGAGTCCGACCCCTCTCGAGAGGACTGCTACTAGCTGGGGTGGAGGCGAGTCAGACTATTTCCAGATGAAACTTCTCGGCCTCGCACACCAGCTGGGGCTCCTTCCCCACCAGAGAGCTGACGTTCCATGTTCCAAAAGCACTTCAGTAACCGGGGGTCAGACTGCCAAGGCCATCGCCTTTGGCTGCCGCCCAGTTCGCTGTGCATCCGACCCCTTTGGCTCCTCCCACAGGTGGTGAGCCCATGGGAAGGGGGACCGACGTTGCCTTTTCGGGCTGTGCCCGACCGAGCCCCATGGGTATAGGCCCGGCCACCAAACGCTTGCCTTCGAGTCTCGCGTCCAGGCCTGGCTCCAGAGCGGGGCCCCGGTGACCCACGTCCAAGCAAGGGAAACTGCGACCCATTTTTCGTAATCGTCATAAGTGGTCTTTTTGAGCCATGCTTTGTCTGATCCTTCACCTAGGATCTGTTTGCCATGGGTGACCCTGCCAGGCGCATAAAGGCCCAAACAACATAGCTCCTAAGATCATTGGGACACGCAAACCCACGATAAGGCTCATGGAGGAGCCCGTTTCCCGTTTCAATGGGAAATTTCTGAAATTCCTGTTAATACAGTACCTATGGAACATTTCTAACTTTCCCAGAATTGTGCAACTCTCCTCCTTAAACTCTACTAATTTAATTTCCCGCACTAAGAAACAAAGAATTTGTCTGACCTTGCTCTTCATGAACTTCGTGTGGCTGCGGTAGACCTCCATTTGCTTCATCTCCTCCTGACGCTCCTCACAGCTCAGAAGTCCATTAGACTTCATCATGAGCAATTCCTCCTCCATGTCCCTCAGGCTTCGTTCCATAGAGTTGATCTTTGCATCCTGGGGATGATGAAGGCCCTCTAACGCAAGTGGCTTGACAGGATCCACACAATTCAGGTATAGTACTTCCAATGCAAAGTCCTCACCTTCATGTCAATGACTGTCTGTAAAGCCTTAGTTTTGGTTGACTCTGGAGTACCTTCATATCTGCGATGTAGCTCCTGTAGAGAGACAAGATTTACTAAATAATCCTGTGTAAACCATTACAAAATAGAAACCACAAAATCCACATACATTATACCCTTTAGTCGATTAATTAAGTAAACAAACAATAAGACACGGCGTGTGCTCCCTGTTCGCCACGTCGCCAATGACGAGGTGAAACGGGGAGTGGCAAGGTAAATAATCCCCACGCTTGCCACATTGGTGCGGGAAATTTGTCTGTCAAAAGCTGCTTTTCCACCAACAAGCCCAGGATCTTTGAGTTCTGGGTAAAGGGAGTTCTTGATTGTAAAGGTTCAGCAGGGAATTTATAATTGTGTTTCCAAAGCATCTTAAGAGTTCTTGGTAATTAATTCAAATGAGTTTGATGACGTATGAGTTTGATGAGATCAGCCGATATAAAAACAACACACCGCCAAATTGTACATAGCAAATGTAAAGGATATATCTCCTTTTCATCAAAGTGAGATGTGAATTCACTTGGACAGACAGTTTACTGATATAGGCTATGGTTATCACTATCCTGCGAGCATGGAGGTCTCAGAGAAAGTCAGCGTGTGTTCAGTCCGGCGGTGCGAGTGTTTGTCCCAACTCCACACGTCACAGATGGAGGACCCGCTCGTTTCCTGGGTTGGGAGGGGCTGGTGTTTGGAGAGCAGTATTACCTAGAATTGCTCATAGAGGGATGAATGGAGGAAAACACCACTTCGGTGGCATTTTTGGTGAGGAAATAGCATTTTAGCATGGCTAAAAGCTCCAAAAAGCTGATTTTTCATGATACTGACGCTTTAGTATAATTTTATAGCTTACTTTTTTTCCTCTAATGCATTTCAATGGGTATCAATTTGACGTGGATTAGCGCTATGGCAGGGGTTTTACTATAGAACAAATATACGTGTATATATAATATATAAGTTGTTCAAATATAGTTCATCTTCTGATTAAACTGGTGATTGTTTTTTTGCCGTGAACTCAAATGTTGAACTTCCAAAGCTGAACATGGCATTACTTCTCTCAACGCAGTTATCTCTCTGTCTCGCTGATCCAGTAAACTTTCCAGGTGATGCCGGTGCATCTCTGCATCGGCCAGCCTCCTGGTGCGCTCCTGATCCTCCTCTGATGCCTTTGCAGATGGACCTGAACACATTGTAATTGTGTGGTTACATAACAGCAACCCTGTGGGCTAGGGGCCCTATGCTAATACATGAGGAGAGATTTTGTATAATTTAAAACAGATGATGTTTTAAATGAATTCTTTAAATGAAGTCTCAAACATACATTCACCAACATAAGGTGGAAAATTGTAAATATTTTCAGGATTCACTGCAGAATACTATGAAGAGAGTGAATCAAAAACTGGAATGTAACTGGTTTTATTTTGCACACAGATCATCCTTTTATATAAACTGACGTGAAAGTGAAGTTAAAAGAAGCTAAGGTCTGAAAGCAGGTAAAAAAAAACAAAAAAAACAAAACAAAAACATACAAATGTTCCAGAGTGGTGCTATAGGTCAGCTCTCCAAAATGTTGATTTGTGTCTTGAGAATTGTTTGCTGCTATAAGTACTCCCCTGTTAGAGAGTCATTGACCGGCAAAGTTTGACGGACAGTGAATGACTACGTCTATATGCAGGCAATAACCCTTTTAAAACCCCGTATATTGGCAATATTCGGGTTTTGTAAGGCCATGTAAACACGCACAATAACCCCAATATGCTCTTATTTCTTATTTCCGCGGTCACTGTGGGCCGGAGGTCTCTGGGATGGCATTCCTCCTTGTGGTGGTTGGCAGTCATCCCTCTCAGTGTGGATGAACTCCTCCTGGGTGCCTTTCCTCACAGGGTTCTTCTGTGCCGCGCCATGTTGTGGTATGCGTGTGTATATGTGGGTACGATCATGGGGATATGGGGGGGAGGGATGGCTTTTTCTTTTTATTGTATTATGGATGTTTTATTTGTTCAGCACTTTGAGTTGCATTTGAATGTATGAAAGGTGCTGTATAAATAAAGTTTGATTTGATTTGATTATTCGGGTTTTTAAAAACGAATAAGACCCCTGGGTTACCCCTTTCAAAACCCGAATTCCTGCGCATATAAACACATTCAGAATACCTATATTAACTCATTTGCTCCCAATAACGTATAAATATGTTTTTGTAATGTTCTCAGTGTCCCAAAGACGTATTTATACGTTTTTTTTGTTTTTTTTTTTATGCTAGAGCATACAGAAGGCTTTGATGCAGCCTCTCAACTGCAAATAACGGTTGCAGAAATGGTCAAACGGCCAGCAGGTGGCAGCAGAGCAAAGGAGATCAACCAGGGCCATCTAGAAAAAAAAGCTCAATTACTTACAATTTTAAATAGATTTGTGAAAACTGATGAAACTTAGCTCTCTTCTAATGCTAATTGCTGCAAAACGGAAACAGATAGAAACATACTTTTTTTTCTGATGAAAGAAGAGACTTTAATCTTTCTTTGGATAGGTTCCATGCTTTTCTAGCAAAAGAACACAATATTCTGTGGGCTTTGCAAAATCAGTCAAAATCCAGTAAAACAGCCGGGAGCGAACGGGACTGCTTCTGTGAAAATGGCTGGGAGTGAATGAGTTAAACGGCAGTGTTTTTCGCTGTGCGCATGCTCTCTATTTTCTTCCTTTGTCTTTTCTTCTTCTTGGCTTATTTTATTTTGCAAGGAACCTTGGTCTTTGTAGTAACGACTTGTATGCACAGCTCCGTCTCACTTGCTCAAGGAGCCTTGCTTGAATACATTGATTTCTCCGTGGAGTTTTCACATTATCTTATGTCTCTATGGCGAAAACACCACAGTTTGTGCTTATTATACAAGTATATAAGTCCGTGCTTCTGGCATGTAACCAACAGCTGGAGAGCTGGTGTCAACAAACATGATGCTCGCAGCAAAGAACCACACTTCTGGAGCGAGGAGGAAACCGACTACTTTATTTAGCGTGGTAACATAAATATAATGTCTTTTGTTGAATGTAGTAAGTTAAAAGCGGAAATTAAGTTATTTATGTAACTGCGTTGCCTGCGCGTCGTGGTTCGAACGGGATATTCCAATCAGCCAAATGAGCATGTAAACAGGAGTAACTCGTTGTCAGCCATGCATGTAAACGTGTTACCTCGATTGTTTCAGAAACCGGAATTCTGACCTAACCGAATATGGACTGCATCTAAACGTCGTAAATGGTAGTTCGATCAGACGATCGGGCGGGCAAAAGGGGCGTCCTGCGCAGGTCGTGGTTAGTAGTCCTCCAGGTGTGACTGTGGTCACCAAATGGCACATCTTCCCAGCAGAGACCAGTGACTGTGGTCCGTTAGGCAGGCATGTAGGCATTGTTTGCCTGGACATTTGCAAGAGCATGGTAGTCTATTCCTAGATGGTGATTTTGATTCGTTATTCTTCTCGCCAGGTAAGTACTGATCTCGCAACCATATTTTGCTATGGCTGACAGTCAGGCCGGACTGGCACGGTGGGTCCAGCGGAATTTTTCCTGGTTGGCCGTCAGGGGGCGCTGTTTACTTCGGGTCACAAGTTCGTCTTAAAAGCAGTAATTAAAGTGCTTTTGGTAGACCAAGCCAGACCCAACGTCACCAACTTGGAGTGGCCTGCATTTTGCTGCTTAGTTGGCCTGAATTATGGACCTTTTGGACGCTATTTTGTGCAGAATGAATCATACACATTTTTTAAGCAAGTCTCTCTCTCTCTCTCTCTCTCTCACTCTCACTCTCACTCTCACTCTCACTCTCACTCTCACTCTCACTCTCGATCTCGATCTCGATCTCTCGTTCTCTGCTCACACTGTCTCCCCTGCCCCAACCTTGCCAGCACTGCTGGCCAAAACACAGTCAAACAAATTATAAACAATGCACTCTCTGCCTGAGTGTGTGGACTCTCAAAAGCAAAGAAAATCAGATAGAAGAAAAGAGTGGCACAGAGAAGGCAATATTAAAGAAAAGGAGTGGAGCTGAAACGTCTAACGCGCCCTAACTCAAATGTGTATTATCATATAATCATCGCAGAGCCCTGACGTGCATGTGCCTGATGGAGACGACGAGTAAGCAACACAAAATGCAGAGGTGAGCTGAATACGCATCACACCATGTCACTAAATGGACCAATCTCGAGCGATGTTGTGCCCTGCCATCTACGGCATACAAAAATTGGAGACGTACGCGCAGCACCCGGCAACAAGCTACGGTGCACTTCTCAGCGTAACTCACGTGATGTGCGCCAGTCATTAATGCAAGAACAAACGCAGAAGTATAAATCAGGCTTAAGACCAGACGTCGGAGACCTTAGAAAACACGTGGATGAGCGGACGGTAGTCTGTGCAGACCCTTTAGGACATGCTGTCGAGAAGGTGGTGAAGGTGTCGAACTGCAAGATGGTGAATAACTCAGTCGAAGATACTATTTTTTTTTTTCTCCGGTGGGCGTAACTAGCGGCTGATGAAGCCGAGAGGCTTGGTGATGCTGTTGTGCATCTGTTCAATGACAGCAACGTTACTGCCGACATCTGTCAAAATCGTAAAAAGGCACCGGGTCGTAGGAATGCCAAGGAAGCGGTGGTAGTAATTAGGGGTGTGAATTGCCTAGTACCTGACGATTCGATTCGTATCACGATTCACAGGTCACGATTCGATTCGATACCGATTAATCCCGATACGAATTTATAAGTCGATTGTTGCGATTTTTTTCATTCAAATTTAGAAAATACTAATCAGTAAGCTTGTAGAGTGTAAGATCTATATGAAAATGTATTATTTATTTATCTGAAATTTCAGTCTTATAGAGGTTGTAATCTGTTTCATGTTTGAACAGCATTAAAATAAAATGTTAAGGCTTAATGTTCCGTTCATATAACATTCTTCCATGCTCAAGGTGCGAATCCTAACCCGAAGTCAGACGTTTTGTTGAATATTTTTCCATTAAAAATGGAAGATTAAAAATCGATTCACACACACAAAAAAAATAATAATAATAAAGGCAATGATGATAAGACGTTGAATCAGTAAGACTACCGAATGAACAATTCTGAGCTCTTAAAAAAAAAACAAAAAAAAAAAAAACTATTTTTTTTTTATTGAATCGATTCGAGAATCGCGCGATGTAGTATCGCAATATATCGCCGAATCGATTTTTTTTTAACACCCCTAGTAGTAATTCACCATGCCGATGAATTCCTGTAGGCCCTTCACGGTGGTTGGTGTCAGGAACTCACTGACAGTGGCAACTTTGCTTGGGAGGGGACGTGCCCTGGATGCAGAGATTTCGTGGCCCAGGTATTCGACCTTGGACACGTCAAAGATGCCAGAAAAATCTTTGTAGACGTGGTCCTAACAGCTGCCTGTTTGCAGTGGTGCAACTGTTGACATAGTCCGTGCTGTCATGAGCGGCATGGTCTGGTAGGTGTCGATGTTGAGCAGCCGGAGGTTGGCAACATCAACCAGCAAACGGTGGTGATTAATTGGAATTGTGCGTGAACCGTATGTAGCGATATTGGTCCCATTGGCAGCTATAAGTTTTACCTGGTTGGAGTCATTGGTATTGGGCTGGGTTTGATCTCCTGCGGTTTAGATCAGCCAGGTCGCTCGCATGTCAACCAAAAACTTGCGTACAAGAGAGGGTGTCAAGTGAGGTAGAATAACCTGCCATACCGTGGAATAGCAGTCTATTGTATAGTTGTGTTGCCGTTCATCGGCGTGCCCGTCGACTGGTCTACCGGTATTTTGACTACCTGCATCTGAGTTAGGGGTGTGACGATATCTCGATACGGCGATACATCGCGATATTTTCTCTCATGATGGGTTATCGATATGCCTACGCCAAGTATCGATACAGCCGCTGTAACGGCTCCATTGTTCCTTATTGCGCAATTACTTGGCAGGCCGCTAGAGGGAGCGCCTCATAAGAATGGTGGGGAAATGTGCGGCAGTCTTCAGCCGAAGAAGACCCAAGTAAACAAAACACCGGCTGCATACATGTCAGATGTGGATATATTGATAGTGTGGAATGGATACATTTCGGATTTTATCAAATGGAATAGAGAAGAGACAGACTTGGGTGTATACAAGAACTGTCTCACAATAGTTACACTGGAAACATGACGAATATGACATCCACTTAGAGCGGCATCATCCAGGACTAGACTTGCTAAAGATAAGAGCTAATTCTCTCTCTCTCTGCTCATTTAATTCACCAAGGGCAAAGTTGATCACGCACAGCATCTCTGTGTATATTTGCAATCGATTTCCACCCGTAAAGCATAGTTGTGAATGATGGTTTTCGCTACGTGATTTTGTTAGGCATCTGTGGCACGAGGTAATGTCTTGCTCGGTGAGTTTAAGCGGGGGCAATACGACCCGAAAAACACACACAACGCTGTGATAGTTACAAAATGAAATGGAGCTCAGCTAAATCTCCCGAATGTCGGACCACTCTTCCGAACTTCCAAACTACACTAGTGCAACAAGAAATGAGTAATGGCAAACTAACACACGGGAGCGGAGGCTCGCTAACAAAACGAAGGGAGAAAGGAACACGTACAAATAGCCAGACCACGACTGAAGACAACCAGGTAAAATAACCGGTCATTTCACTGAGAAAAAGAATTCCAACTTTATAAGAGGAGGCTAAACTAATGCACTTGAGTCGTCACGACGAGTAGGTCTTACCAGCGAGTCAACAACGGATGAACATCTATCTTTTTTTTTTTTACCATTTCCACGCATTCCATTGGTGATTGGGACCTCAAATCATACGTGCTGAAATTTTTTCTTTTCTTTTTCTTTTTTATTTTAAAGAAAAACATGAGCTTACTTTTACTTGTGTAAGACATTTATCTGTCCAGCGAGTGACCCAGTTTTGCATAAGTTTCTATGAAAAATGTGTATTATATCGTCAATGTTAGTTTTAAAACATATCTTTATACTTTTTGAAGCACACAATTTCTGATCAATGTTAATATTGATTTAATTGGATTTAATATCTAAAATTTCATTTAAATTTAATTCAAAATTTATAAAATGAAACAATTGACTATGTAACTAACTGGCATGTTGTATGACAGTAGTGTTTAAGAAAGACATAAATTTGTTCACAAAAGTTTTCTGTTGAGAAGACATTTGTATTTGTTTAAAAAATGCACTAAATTACTCACTCTGAAGAAGACACCAGTTTTAATATGTTTTTTTCAGTGATGGTATGAAAATGAACTATTTTGTCATTGAAAAAACATCAGTTAAGGTCTTGAGTAGATTTATCGTGATTATCGTGGACTTATTTCCTGACCAATATATCGATAATCAGTCGTAGATAATCAGCAGTATCGTCATATCGCGAGATAATCGTTATCGTGAGCCTCGTATCGCGTATCGTATCGTATAGTATAGTATCGTGAGGTACCCAGAGGTTCCCACCCCTAATCTGAGTGAGCAGTTGTGTGTGGTGGCGCTTTATTTCTCGTGGTAGAAACAATTAGCAGACAGCATCAGCTGGCCACGGCACACGGCACAGACCTGTTTGTCTTGCGATGGTCGTTGACCAATCAGGTTGTAAGGCCCGCTTGACAAGTTCGGTCATCACAAGCATGTCAGTGTTGGGAAGGGCGGCTCTCACTGACGATAGCAGAGTCTAAAGCCAGAGTTCATGCACTAAGTTGACTTGCTTGTATTTGTTGGTAGCCAGGTTGGTAACAGGGAGGCGAGCGACTGCTTGCATTACGTTCCATGCGTAGTGGGCGGTCCTTTCACCCAGTGGCTGGAGTGGGAACCGGAGCAAACGCTGGGCTTAAGTGCTTGCCATAAGGGTGAATTCTCCTTGGAGGTATGCCTTCAAATCATATTTGATCTCTCCAAGGCTACTTTTCGAGCCAGGAATGGATGCCAGCACGTAATCCAACTTCGTCCGTTCGTTCGTTGGTTACTTTGCGCAGACGAAACTGCATTTAGGCACGGTGGACCCAAGAAAGGGACTCCTGGGTGAATCGGGTATCCTTCAGTTACCACGGCGTTTATTAAAAATGTTTAGGATCACCAGTTGTAAGGAGACAGAATGAGCGAGTTAAGAGCTGGAATGTAACTATTTTTTATGCACACCTTTAATATAAGCAGACATAAAAGAGAAAATGAACATAAAAGTTACAAATGTTCCAGAGTCATTCTAAAGATCAGCTCTCTAAAATTCTGATTTGTGTCAGGAAAGTTTTGTTTGCCACTACAATACCATAAAACCAGCCTGTCAAATGTGACTCGCACGTGTTTTGTTGTTTTGACAGACAGCAACGTGTCACACCATGAAGGCATAAAAGCTGCAAGATGAATGACTAGACAAGAGCTTTCCCTACCGGAGCATCCATAAATATCTTCAATACATACAGGGGCGGATGTAAGCTTCTTTCACAATAAACAACCCTTAGCTAACATGGTGCGAAAAAAAAGCTTCTCAAGCTCCCTCTGACCTTTGCTTTGCAACATCTCACCTTTGCTTTGCAACATCTCCAGGAGTTTCTTGATGGATTCATCTCGGGCCCCCAGGGTTTGCTTCTGCGTGTCAATTCTCAGCTCCATCTCCTCCAAAGTTTTCCTCAGAAGAAAGAGCTCCTTGGCCTGCCTGTCATGCTCGCAATGCAACCGTCTGAAGTTCTCCTCGGTCGGTTCAGACGCCAGAGCCAGATCCCGGCCTTGGCTGGCGGGGTCTTGCTGGAGCAGCTGGTTTAGGTCCCGCTGGATCCTTAGCTCATCCTGGAGCGCCTGCACGGTCATTTGGAGGTGCTGCGGGATGGGGAAAAAAACTCAGTTCGGCTTGTCACAAATAAATAAATAAATATATATATATATATATATATATATATATATATATATATATATATATACACACATATATATGTATATATATATACACACATATATATGTATATATACATATATATCCCCAGTTCCGGGGATGGGTTCATTTTACCCGTAGGACTTAAGCTCGATTCATGCCTCTACGTTTGCTCTCGCGTGAATGACCGCCGTAGATCACATGATCTACGGCGTTCAGGAATTTTAAGTGCCGCGTCGCTCGTGGCCGGCTGCGGTGCACACGTCGCCAATCCTTGAACGCCGTAGATGGCGGGGCGTAGCTCGCTTCTGATTGGTCCGTTCGATGGCGTTTTTTCTTTTTTTTTTCTCTCTCTCTCTCCCCGCCCCCCGCCCAGATAGTTTCCGTGAAGGCAACTGGCGGTGCAAATCGACTTCCTGCTCGGAGACCACGGCTGTGCATGTGAATATGTGCCTGGGACGAGAGGCGGAAAACAACTACTAAAAAAAATAAAAAATAAAACTGTTCGCTAAGCGCATGGCTGTTGTGTTTTGGCGAGTTTACGGCCGACACCGGTGCAAATTGGCAATAATTAATTGCCACGGTGATGAACTTACTCTCCTCCCCGGCTTTGTTTCGTGTTTCTGAATTAAATTGAACTTCCTGAATCCGTTATAAAATGCAGAGGAATCGCCACTCTGTGGCGTCCCAGCCATAGCGAGAGCGGGACTTGGTGTGAAACTCCAACAGACACAGATGTGTATTGCGCACAAGTCGGAAGGCAAACGCACGAGCGGAGCTACGCTGTAACGCCTCCGCGCGAGCCTCTCGCAGAAGCATACTGAGGCCTTAAGCCGTAGATGGCGGGGCGTAGCTCGCTCGTGATTGGTCCGTTCGATGGCGTACTCGGCTTTTTTTTTTTTTTTTTTTTTTCTCTCTCTCACCGCCCCCCCGCCCAGATAGTTTCCGTGAAGGCAACTGTTTGGCGGCGCAAATCGACTTCCTGCTCGGAGACCACGGCTGCGCATGTGGATAATATGCGCCTGGGACGAGAGGCGGAAAACAACAACTAAAAAAAAACGTGTTTGCTCAGCGCGTGGCTGTTGTGTTTTGGCGAGTTTATGGCCGACACCTATGCAAATTGGCAATAAATAATTGCCACTGTGATGAGCCGACTCTCCCCCCGGCTTTGTTTCGTGAAAATGCAGAGGAATCTCCAGCCTGTGGCGTCCCAGCTGTAGCAACAGCCCGACTTGGAGTGAAACCACAGCAGACACCGATGTGTATTGCGCACAAGTTGGAAGGCAAAGGCCCAAGCGGAGCTCCGCCGTAACATCTCCGCGTGAGCCTCAAGCAGAAGTATAATGAGGCATTTATGGTTCGACCGGTACGGGGGTGTCAATCCCAGTAGCTGTAACCGGAAAATGTGCATCGTGAGGAGGGTTAGCAGCCCTGACAGTTTGTGGCAAACGTTTTACTGACGACTGCTTCAGGAATTTGGGACAATACAAACGTGGATGAGCAGAACATCTTTCACTTACTATTCTGTACCAACCATTGATAACCATTGATCTGTACCAACTATTGAAAGTAAAGCATGCAAAAGCATTGCCAATATTCCTTCAGGTGCAGATGTGAAGACTGTTTGTAAACAGGAGCACACGGAAAAGATGAGACTTGGCCACGCCAAACTCATTATGTTGTCAAAAACACACGGAAGTCTGGCGAGCCTTGGCCATGGCCACCAAAACCCGCTCGTTTGATGCTAGGCTAACAGTAGACCTTCCTAGTGGAGACTGCAACTCTACAACGAGGTACAATTTCGTGAACATTTCTTTTGATACAGTATTAGGGCGTCCAGAGGATGGTTGGTGTCATTACTGCAAAGCTAATTTCAGGTGATCTTTAACAATATGCTGTCAACTGGTTACACTGATTCGAAGTCCTCCCTTGCCACCATCATTTATTTAATAACTTCTGAGAAATCAGCCATGAATGCTCAAATAAAATTCCAAGACATGCTATTGGGCCCATGTCACCCTCTCATGTATATTCTGATGCATTTCATTGGCTAAGAGAAAATAAAACAAAATGATGTATCCGCTCTCCCGGAAAGGTAGAAGAGTGCTAGAGCACTCCCGGCTCTAGTGGTAGAAACGCGGTAATGCTCTACCGGCCATAATGGGTTAAACTGGCATTACCGTTTCCACAACAGGCTAACACAGCTATTAAAAAAATAAATAATGAATTTTATATTGCAGTGTTTTGTGTGATATTGGAAGTCGGGTATTTGCACTCAAATGCTGCATTGTTTTCTGATTATTGCAGAACCACACATTATTTCTCACACATTAATCACCACCACCTCTGAGTTGTTGCTATGGAGATTTTCTGCATCGACCAACCAGGCCTGCTTTGGAGGAGCATCTGACGGCGTCTTCTTGTGGTGCTTCAACTCATTAAACTAACTGACTCTTGCACTATTCTAGTTAACATTGTATAGCACGTAAGCACCACATATTGTGTAAATTGTTACCCACTCGGCATCCATTGTAGCCTGGTCATCCTGGAAGGGGGGACTCCCAACATTTGCAGCTCCTTCTCAATGTTTCTTATTTTTAGTTTGTTTGTTTTTCCTTGCCCTCTTTTGGGTAAGATCAACGGATGTCATTAATATTTGTCCACTGTCGGTGTGAGAAGACCTTTGATACTCTTGTGATTAAAGGCTACATAAATAAATTTGATTTGACTTGACACATCCTTGCACAAACACAAATCCCACAGTTAGCACACAGTGACTGCCCCATTGCAACCCATGCTTGTGCCTGTTTTCCTCTCAGAAAATTAGAATATTGTGATAAAGTCCATTATTTTCTGTAACGCAATTAAATAAGCAAAAATGCCATACATTCTGGATTAATTACAAATCAACTGAAATATTGCAAGCCTTTTATTATTTTAATATTGCTGATTATGGCTTACAGCTTAAGAAAACTCAAATATCCTATTTCGAAATATTAGAATATTTCCTCAGACCAAGGGAAAAAAAAGAAGCCATAATCAGCAATATTAAAGGCGCTGTCTGCCAGTTTCACTCTGGAAAAGGCACTTTTTAAATACAGGATTTAAACAATCAAACTACTTCTCAATTTACAGATCAGGGCTTGTCTTCATTTCTGTTGGTGAGTTTGTCCTAAACCCGCACCCCCCAGCCTGTATTTTACCATTTTGTGTTTGTTTTGTAAACAGCGAGACGTTTCTCTCGAAAGACAGTATTTACAACCCTCCAGCCAATCGCAGAGCGGTGGGGTGGCGTGTCGCAAACGGGGCCGGGCGAACATGTCAGCTGCGGGACGTCACTCCCGCGGCAATTTGAAAGCACGCACGGATTTATTTATTTATTTTTTTTCCACTCACTCACTCACTCACTCACTCACTCACTCACAGAAGCTTACGTACAGAAGCGTATTGCATTCACTTGTAAAAAAAAAAAATCCTGTTTTTCTGACTAATTTTTTGGGGGAGCTTTGTTTTGTTTTTTTTAGTAATATTTTTTCTGTTTTTCTGAATATTTTTTTTTTCTGTTTTACTGAATAAATAAAAAAATCAGAAAAACAGAAAATAAAATTACTCCGAAAAACAGGGGGAAAAAAATTATTCAAAAAAACAAAAACCAAAAAAATATTCCAAAAAACAGAGCACCAACTTCTGTTTTTCCAGAGTAATTTTTTTTGGACCTCTGAACTCCAAATGACTTGGTGCAGACCTGTATATATGACTGGATAGCCGATAGCCCATACACGCCAGTGCAAGCCGTTGAAGTCACAGGGCGGCCATCTTGTTACGCCCACATCGCAAGCAGACTGCTGTATAAACTATACGGTATACGTACAGATGAGACATATACAGCTTGAGGCAGGGTGGGGTGTTTGTGCCAGGGTGGTCACTAAGATGGCCGCCCTGTGACTTCAAAGGCTTGCACTGGAGTGTATGGGCTTTCGGCTATCCAGTCATAAATGCAGGTCAGTGGTCTGAAACAAGTCACTTGGAGTTCAGAGGTCCAAAAAAAAATTACTCCGAAAAACAGAGCACCTCCTTCTGTTTGTCGGAGTAATTTTTTTTTCCTGTTTTTTGGAATAATGTTTTTCCCCCTGTTTTTCGGAGTAATTTACCCCCCCCCCCCCCCCCCCCCCCCTGTTTTTCGGAGTAATATTTTTTTTTTCTGTTTTTCGGAATTATTTTTTTTCTGTTTTTTGGAATAATTTTTCTTATGACGTGAAAAAAATATTCAGAAAAACAAAATTTTTTAAAAATAATAATAATAAAACAAAGCTCCCAAAAACAGTCAGAAAAACAGGAGATTTTTTTTTTTTTCAAGTGAATGCAATACGCTTCCGTACTTACGTGTGTGAATGAGTGAGTGAAGAAAAAAAAAATCCGTGCGTGCTTTCAAATTGCCGCGGGAGTGACAGCTGATACGGCCCCATTTGCGACACGCGACCCCCCGCTCTGCGATTGGCTGGAGGGTTGTAAATACTGTCTTCCCACTGAAACGTCCCGCTGTTTACAAAACAAACACAAAATGGCAAAATACAGGCTGGGGAGGTGGGGGTTTGGGACGAAATTACCACAAAAGATGAACATAAAACAGATGTGTAGACTGAGAGAAAGTTAAAGTGTGTACATCCTGTATTTAAAAAGTGCATTTTCCTGAGTGAATCCGGCAGACAGCCCCTTTAAAACAATAAAATGCTTGCAATATTTCAGTTGATTTGTAATGAATCCACAATGTATGGCATTTTTGCTTATTTAATTGCATTACAAAAAATAATGGACTTTATCACAATATTCTAATTTTCTGAGATAGTCCCGTGTGTTTGTCTGCACATATTGTAACACCTTGCTGTTCCCTGCTCGTGCCTTCAACTGTATTAAAACTGCCAAACCACATCTTCACTCTACTTTCAATTATGCTCTAACCAACACCCCAGGGGAAAATAGGGCATTCTCCAAGTCCAATTGAATCAAATCACCTATAGTCCAACTTTAGCCTCTCCAATAACTTGTTTGGAACATTCCACAGGTGAAAACATTAATTGGAAACCGTAGAGTGTTATGGAAAGTTTGGATTACTCTACAAATTGTACAGCTGTTGTTTGGGACATTGGACTTGGACTTGAAGCTCTAACTGTGCTGTAGCTAACGCAATTGCTTGACAGGGATCTAGACTGAGACCAATTTGGGTGCCCTAATTTCTCAACAGTTCACCTAAAAAAAACGTTATTTGAAAAGTATGACCAGCCTTTTGAGAGGTGGGAGAGGACGTCTCCATGAATCTGAAAGGCTCCATTTGGTTCAACTACAACACACCTTGGGCACAAATCTGTTCACATACTGTGGCGTACTCACCCAGTTTGGTGAAAGTGTGTTCGCCGTCTCTCATCCAGCGCACAAAGGCTGCTCGGAACTTTAATTTGAACGTCAAGTTTACACCAATGTCCAGTGTTTGGAAACTTGGAGTTCCTTCATTAATCCTCCCAGAATGATGACAAACTCCCCCCTGGGATTACACCGCGTGTGAGCGTTGTGGATCCGCTCGAGTGCATGCTCGGCGGACACGTCAATTTTAGTTCTTTGTCTTGCTTCCTCCACCGATGTGGAATTCTCTCGTGCCTCCATGTACAAACGCATTGCAGACTTGCAGTTACCCCAAACGGGGTACACGAAATGAACTGCAGGAGACAGGAGTTCGCACTGCAGTCTTGTGTTTTATTTTATCTCTCTTTTTTATTAAGTTTCTTGTTTAATCTCCACATTCGAATACATAAAGCCTCAACTGTCTTAACTCAATTCTCACGTTATTCCTGCATGTGCGCTCCAAAGTCACGTCATACGCAGTAGGGCTGCACAATATATCGAAAAAATATCGATATCTCGACATTGGCTCATGCAATATGCATATCGCAAAGACATGCAATAAGTTTCGCATGGAATTTTATGATTTTATCTGAATTTGACCAGTCAGATGCTAACTAAAATGTGTACCAACATCCAATAGTTGAACACTATCGAGAGGCATATTGAGTTTGCTTATTTTGCTGCATGTAAAAATGTAATTCTTTCATGAGATAATAAAAATGTAATTTCAAGGATACCTGTTAAATATCGCAATAATATCGATATCGTTATATTCAGCAACCTTATCGCGTATCGCATGATTTTCCAATATCGTGCAGCCCTAATACGCAGTCAGCAGTCATTCACAGTGGCTGGAGAAGAAGCCAACCAGGAATGAACGCCCACCAATCAGAAACGCTTGGTGGCGCAGCAAAATTTGCCCCGATTCTTGACTGGAAGGATAACCCGGGATTTACACCGCGGTTGCGGTGCGTTCCGGCGACGCAAGCAATTAGATTACATTCATTCGAATGGTGCAGTTTACACCGCTTGCGTGTGCGTTGCGTGTCGACTGCGTCTTAGCTGCGGCGTGCCGCAGCCCTTCCGCAAGGATAGCCTATTTTCTATTTTTGCCGGACGCCGCAGCGGTAGGCCTCCGGCAAATGGCAAGCTAGCACAAAACACATCGAGCGGGACAGGAAGACCGACGCAGTTTCAAAATAAATTTCCGGTTACCTTTCAAGATAAAACACTCGCCAGCTCCTATTTCGCAAGCATGCTAGCAAAACGTGATGTGGGCGTAGACGGGCCTGGAGTTAACGTGCGAGGTGCTCATTCACGGTTTAGACACCAGCGAACATGGACGAGGAGAGGTTTATATTGGAGGTAGAAAGCCACAAAATAATAAAAGTCCACCTCTCTTTCTGCTTCTCTGTTGAGCACAGACTTTCTGTGTGTTTGTCGTTGTTTTTAATGCCACATGATTGCGCGCGGTCACGCGAGACACGGCGGGAAGTGGTCGGCGACGGAGCTGCCGGACCGCAGCTGTGCGGAGCCGGTGTGGATTGGCCAAAAAATTGACGCGTCCGAAGCACGCAGTCAAGACGCACCGCACCGCAGCCGCACCGTACACGCAACCGGCGTAAACCCGGGGTAACGTCTTCACTTCAGAACTTGCACACACAAAAGGCGCACTTTTTTTTTTTCCTGTCTCGAAGGAGCAGCGGGTCGGAATGAAGGAGCAACGCTGCGCCGCTGCTGATTCAGTGCTGAATGAATACAATGGAAAGGCTGTACAGACTGTAATTTGGTAAAATAAATAAATAAATAAATAAAATAAAGAAAGAAAAAAGAAAAATAACAATGCAATTCAGTTGAAAAGTTGGGTACACCAAACTTTTGTGTTCATATACGAAAGAAAAAAAGTTGGGCACACCAGTGCAGCAAGTGCAAAAAATTACTCTAGATCTCTGCCCAAACATCCAACAAATGGCTTGGCAGAGGCAATAATGAGGAAGTGTGGCCCTTTGATTATAACAGCAGGAGGGTCTTACCAATAGTGACGCAATTGTGAGCAGGGTTACATTGCACACCCAGAGCAAGGCAAGTGGTGAAACCCAATCAGGCCAGTGTAGTGTTACGGGGTTTGTGGCATTTGCCATCGGCTGCATTGCCGTCGTAAAGCAAGGTCGTGTCCCTCACTGGTCTGACAAGAAGCAAGGCAAGGCTTTTCACAAGGCACAACAATGAGACAAGTCTGCCTTCCTTTAAGCCCCCGCTCTCATTTTCTAAACTTCTCCCTTCACTCCCAACATTCGCATCCTTACACAATGTTCAGCCTCCTTCTCCATATCTCTCACCTCTTCCACCGACCAACAATCATATACAGTTGAGTTGAGCGTTCACACAGATCTTTAAGCAATGTGCGAATACTTATGGTGCTATGGCTATGCCATTGACACCGAGTATCAAACATACACCTCTCATACACTCTTTATACATGTACAATTCGGAGGCTCTAATGTAGGGCTTACAGCATATCAAGAGAAAGCAGCCCTCACTCATGTTCTTTTTCTGCGTAGTAGCAAAACATACAGCAATATCTCTTCGGCTTGGAGGTCGCAATTGCGAATGGTCATATGATCCTAAACGTCATCAATGCAACTTTCAGCATGCAGCTATGCCAATGGCGCCTACTCTGAGCAGAACAGCGACATCAGCACTCAGGAGCCATCCACGCTGGGAGTCGATAGCCCTGCGGATGCGCCCAAACCCAATAAAACAAAACAAAAGAAGATAATATAGATGCTTAAAAACACATGGATTTAAAGGCGCAGTCTGCCGGTTTCACTCAGGAAAATACACTTTTTAAATACAGGATTTAAACAAACAAACTACTTCTCAATTTACAGATCTGGGCTATTCTTAACGTGCGGGGGGTGATTTTGTCCTAAACCCCCAACACCCAGCCTGTATTTTGCCATTTTGTGTTTGTTTTGTAAACAGCGGGACGTTTCTGTGGAAAGACAGTGTTTACAACGCCCAGCCAATCGCAGAGCACACGCATAAGCTTCAGTGAGTGAGTGAGTGAGTGAGTGAAAAAAATTGTAATAATCCGTGCATGCTTTCAAATTGCCGCGGGAGTGACTTCACGCAGCCGACACGTTCGCCCGGCCCCGTTTGCGACACGCCACCCCCCGCTCTGCGATTTGGTGGAGGGGTGTAAACACTGTCTTTCCACAGAAACGTCCCGCTGTTTACAAAACAAACACAAAATGACAAAATACAGGCTGGGGGGTGGTGGGGGTTTAGGACAAAATCCCCACCAAAGATTAACATAAACCCAGATGTGTAGACTGAGAGAAAGTTAAAGTGTGTACATCCTGTATTTAAAATGTGCATTCTCCTGAGTGAAATCGGCATACTGGGCCTTTAAGATAAACCACAAAAGTAAACAAACAGCGACAACTGACAACAGTCATAATTAAAACAAACAAACAAACAAAACGCCTTGGAAGTGCATGTGTGCCAGGGTGGGAGGCCAACATGTGAAACCAGACAACTTTAAATTACAACACCCACTGATTAGCCCGCAGCTGCTTGGGCATTACTGGAATTAGTCCACAGTGATTCTGTAACTCAGTGGGGGCAAATTATAGAGATCTGTGCTTTCACTAAGGATCCCAACGTAGCAAAGAAGGTTGCCTCCTTTAAATTCCTCTTGGCTCACTCAACAATCATACTGTAGGTTCGGGGTTAAACGTAAACTCTTTTGAGAGGACAGTATAACATTTTTAATGATAAACAGAGAAGCTAAAGCATTAGACGTGAAACCAATTTCATTCGTTAAGCAGGAGAATATTGCTCCATAAGGAGAATTAAGTGTGTGTGTGTGTGTGTGTATATATATATATATGTATATATATATATGTATATATATATATATATATATATATATTTATTAGGGCCGAGCAGCGACCGCTGCGAGGTCCCTCTTGTTTTTGTAAGAATTATTATTATTCTACCGCTTCTTCTTCTTTATTCTCCGCAAACGATCGCATTTTTGAGGACCTAAAGATTTACGAAAACTCACCAAACTTTGCAATCTCTTCGGGCCCGGCGAAAAATTTGATATTATGTTGTTGTCATAACAACGCGACTCTATAGCGCCCCCTAGCGTAGAAAAATAAAAACCAATCCCGGCCCGTTTGACCTAGAGCTACGAAAATTGGCAGGCACGTGTAGCACCCCGAGACGGACAAAAAAGTCAGTGGAAGCCATTTCCTAAAATGTACAGGAAGTGAGCTATGAATTTTTGAATGTCCAATTTTGGCCCATTTTGGCACATTCACTGTGGTCATGCTTTTTCCCCCTTTGCAAACATTTTTCATCCAGTTGACTTCAAACTTGCAATGTATCATCTCAAGACCCAAGACAACAACTGGGCAAAAAATCTTGACTTTTTGAAATACTATATGACGGGGGCGGGGCATCAAAAATTGTCTTTAAAATTTAATTTGTCCAGAAAGACAAAATGCTAAATAACTCCCATGGACAAGCTCCAAAAAATCTCAAACTTCTCATGCAACTTAATAGTCACGGCCTGAAAACATCTATACAATGAAATTCAGTTATACATTTAGCGCTACCTCGTGGTGACAATAAATGTCATACTTTACGTTTTTAGCTACTGTGCCGAGCTCGTTGAAGGGATCCAGTTGAAAATTGGTCAGAAAAGCCTTAAGATGTTGATCATGCCCCACACCGAATATTGTAACTTTTCGCCAAAGAGCGTGGCCGTTACGGCGCCGCAAAATCTGAAGATTTATCGTGACAATAAAAGTTGCTTTAACTTGACCCAGATGATCCTATCTTCTCAAAATTTCACACATTTGATGAGAGTCCAGCCCTGAAGACATCTACGAACTTATATTTCATCTTACTTATAGCGCCACCTAGTGACAATTTTTTTTCTTACGGATTTTCTTCTACATTTTTCTCCAACCACGTTTACTGGACCTACCTCATATTTGCTCAGATGAAGGTTTCGGCCTTCATGATGTCACAACACGAAGTTTGTGAGTTTTTGCGAATCGCTGTGGGCGTGGCTAAGCGCTGTTCGCCAAGAAAATAATGCCAATTTTGAGGGCTGAAACATGCGCAGAAACTCATGAAACTTGGCGCACACATCTGGCCTGGCAAAATGAGCAATATTTTATTGTGGACTGTGCTATTTTTACAAAAATGACTCAATAGCGCCCCCTAGAAATCTTTAACGAAGCAGCCCCGGTTGTACGTTTAAGCAAGATCTTTGGAAATTTTTAGGTATGAGGGAGCCCAAGACCTACAAAAAAAGTCTCTTGGACCCATATGCTAAAATGAACAGGAAGTGAGCTACGAATTTTTGAATGTCCCATTTTTGACGATTTTTGCACATTTACAGGGGGCATACCTTTGCCCACTTCTCCTGCACGTTTCATCCAACTGACTTCAGACTTGACCTGGACCATGTCAAGACCTGAGCCAACGACAGGGGGA
This sequence comes from Festucalex cinctus, assembly GCF_051991245.1. Classification (NCBI taxonomy): domain Eukaryota; kingdom Metazoa; phylum Chordata; class Actinopteri; order Syngnathiformes; family Syngnathidae; genus Festucalex; species Festucalex cinctus. The sequence goes on from NC_135413.1 coordinate 8,319,694, forward strand.
AAATTTTTTGACTTTTCGAAATACTATATGATGAGGGCGGGGCATCAAAATTTGTGTTAAGCACTGAAAAAGGATATGCTTAATAACTCGACGGTACATGCTCCAAAAAATCCCAAACTTGACATGTATGTTCATAGTCAAGGCCTGAAGCTATCTCTATGACAACATTCAGTTATATATGCAGCGCCACCTAGCCCTTCAGGCATAAAAAAAAAATACCCCACTTACGGTATTTTTACAAAAATTGTAAACTCATTCTCAGTGTGATAACTAAGTCATTTATGAATATTCTTTTACTTTCCACCACTCGAAATGTTCACTGGCATCAGACCTATCCAAACATACATATTATTTATTTAGTTTTATTTATTTTTGATAGCCTCTATGGACGTTAAAAGCAGTATCGTGAATGAAGGATATGCTTAATAACTCCCCGGTACATGCTTCAAAAAATTCCAATCTTGACATGTATATTTATAGTCAAGGCGTGAATGTATCTCTATGACAAAATTCAGTTATAAATACAGCGCCACCTAGTCCTTGAGGCATAAAAAAAAAAAAAAAAAAAAAAACCACTTACGGTATTTTGTACAAAATTTGTGAACTCATTCTAAGTGTTATAGCTAAGTCATTTATGAATATACTTTTACTTTTTCCACTACTCAAGATGTTCACTGGTATCAGACCGATCCAAACATATGTACTTTTTTATTTTGTTTTATTTATTTTTGATAGCCTCTATGGACAATAAAAGCAACATTGTGCAATGAGTACGAGCAATGATGGGTGTATTTACTTTTGCAAAAAATACCAATCAGGTCAACTCATTCCCTAAAACTAAAAAAGGACGCTGATTTTTGCAGATCTTAACAATCACCAAAACCCATTGAGCTTGACACACACATCACACCTGGCAAAAAAAATCCACATGTAAAGGTTTATCATGCCATGTTAAAAGAAATTTTGCTCCTAATGTGCCAGTACCCCAATGTGCGAGTACCCCAACGTGCAACTACCCCAACGTGGCCCGGGCTGCGAGGGCCCTTTATAGCTGCTCGCAGCTCTAGTTATTATTATTTTTTTATTTATGTATTTATTTTTTTAACCTGTCTGAAATAAAGAGACAGGCAAACACACTATAGTCAACTGTTGGAAATAAATTATTTTGCATGTCTAAGATCTGTGCAAAACTCAAGAGCGCATTGTTTTTTTGTAGCCCACTAACATAAATCAAGTGCCTCATTCATGTTTCTTGTTAAATGGATTAGTTCCTTCCATTTTGGCTATAAATTTTACCAAAATTGCAAATTCTCTACACTACTTTCAATATTACAAGTATTTTTTTTTTTTTGACAAATCCCTTTTTAACATAATTGGAACAATAGTATTTACAGTATTTGATTGATTATTTTCCATGATTGGGGATTTCAATTTTAATTTGTTGCTAAAAATATACGATACAACAATGAAATGCTGTGAAATGCAATTGTGTATATGTAATAATGTGATGACATGATGATACATTCGGGCTGCAGCCATTTAATATTTTTACAATTGATTACTATACCAACTATCCAATTAAATAGATAAATATTGTTTTTTGCCTTATGGGGTATATGCCACGGAAGAGGCGGGACTGTTTTTGCACATCAGTTTGTTTCCGGTTCGGTTTACGACGTGTGGGCTGCGTCAAAAATACTTGTGCTTCCGACTTTGTGCCCCTCGGTTACGCGTTCGCAACCCAGACCGGAAACAAACTGATGTGCAAAATCACGTCCCGCCTCTTCCGTGGCATATACCCCATGAAACAACAATAAATGAACATCAAGTGTGTGTGGACTTGGCTGTTGTTTGCTAATGTTAGCAGCTAGCTGTTGACTAGCTAAGCGTTAGCCAGGCTGTGTGTTGAGTAAGGTGACTGGGCGTTAGTTGTGGCCATAGACACCAGCATATGAATGTATTTTTGACCAGTTTATTTTATTCCTATTTCTTCAATAGAGCTACAGAATGTGTGCTAGCAGCTGTGTCTATCCTTCACCACTTGTGTGGACATTAGGGGTGTTAAAAAAAATCGATTCGGCGATATATCGCGATACTACATCGCGCGATTCTCGAATCGATTAAAAAAAAAATCGATTTTTTGTTTTGTTTTTGTTTTTCTTTTAAGAGCTCAGAATTGTTCATTCGGTAGTCTTACCGATTCAACGTCTTATCATCATTGCCTTTTTTTTTGTGTGTGTGTGTGTGTGTGTGAATCGATTTTTAAACTTCCATTTTTAATGGAAAAATATTCAACAAAACGTCTGACTTCGGGTTAGAATTCACACCTTGAGCATGGAAGAATGTTATATGAACGGAACATTAAGCCTTAATATTTTATTTTAATGCTGTTCAAACATGAAACAGATTACAACCTGTATAAGACTGAAATTTCAGATAAATAAATAATACATTTTCATATAACTCTTACACTCTACAAGCTTACTGATTAGTATTTTCTAAATTTGAATGAAAAAAAATCGCAACAATCGACTTATAAATTCGTATCGGGATTAATCGGTATCGAATCGAATCGTGACCTGTGAATCGTGATACGAATCGAATCGTCAGGTACTCGGCAATACAAACCCCTAGTGGACATTATAATATGTTCTCTAACTAGCAGTGGTAGGCTATATTAAATAAAGTTGCGAACATCAATACATTACCTTGTGCTGGTGAAGTTGCTTTGCTGTAGACACATCGCACTTTATCATCTTTCATAAGTGAAAATGATCCCAAACTTTTGACATTCTCTGTCATTTCCCCGACTCTACTCAAGGCTTGCTGCCACTGTCCCAATTTATTTCTTCAGTCACCCAGTAGCACTTGCAACCACAGTAACATTAGTCTATGTGGAAAAATGATCCCTGCAAACTTTACAGTGATAATTACATAATTACATAATTACAATATGGCTTGCGATAAAAAATAATCTTAGACCGACCGGGGGTATCAAACTGAGTAAGCAATGTATGAAAACTCACCTGCGCTTCATCTTGAATCACGCGGTACTGTTCCTTCCACACAGAGATCTTCGACACCTCGTCTTTGCGGAGCGCTCGCTCCTTTTTTAACTCTGGGCTCCAAAATGTCTTGATGGAATTCATGGATGAGCTCAGCTTACTCTCTTTTACTTCCACTTCCCGCCGCAACAATTCGTTTTCCCCGCAAAACCTAAGACACAGATATAAATGCAGTCAAGAAGATGTGTCATTAATTGTATTTACAAGAGGTGCTCTGATTACAATAGCGATCCGGATGTCACGTGACTATTTCTCTGAACACGACCCCCGCGGCAGGAAAGTAGCGACACCAAGTTAATGGACTACAATGACGAGGAGGGACAAAACTAGCGTTATCCGTCAACTTTCTGCCCAAAAGCACTCACTTTGTCAAATCTGATCATACAAAGGCTTTACAAATTTGTACAATCGGGATTTATTTCCACTTTATGTGTGGTCCAACTGCCATTGAAGTTAGCAGTTTCATGCAAGTCTTGGCAGTGTTATTTAGGTACATTAGCAACTTAACAGCCTGCTAATTCGGCCGACAGTGCCGTCATTTATGCGGTAAAAAGTCTTTATCTTACTCAAGTCTTAATCAAACATAACACAAACACTTCTGTTGTACCATAAAATTGTTAATCGCGAAAGCAGAGTTGTAGTTGAATGGAAATATTGCTGACTTTATTAACGTTCTTAGGGCACACTCACACTAGGGCCATTTCTTCCATACCGTGCTGAAGCCTGATTGCCCCCCCTTCCCTGTCCCCCTCCATCCAGCCCGCACTCACATTACTCTAACCCAGGGGTTTCCAAGTTCGGTCCTCAAGAGCCCCTATCCAGCCTGTTTTCCATGTTTCTCTCCAGTAACACACCTGATTCATGATCGGGATCGTTATCAAGCTTCTGCAAAGCTTACTGATTAGCTGATCATTAGATTCAGCTGTGCTGAAGGACGAAGACATGGAAAACAGGCTGGATAGGGGTTCTCGAGGACTGAACTTGGGAGACCCCTGCTATAACCAAACCGTGCCCGGGCCCAGTTGCCTCCGAAATATACGTCATCACGTTGATTCACGCAAGAAGAAGACGTTATCATAGGGGGACTGTTGTTTAAACGGCTTAGCAACGCTATGGAGAGCGAACTCGACAACTCTGTGGTACTTCATCATCAGACCAACGTGAGCCCTTTGCTGCTGCCATCTCTTTGGGAGGGACGCTCTGGTTGTTGTATGGTCAACAGTTCTGGTCGCTCGCTATATACGTCGCACGTACGTACGTGACGTCATGGTTATGTTTCGCACGCCGACTACTCGCCGCGGCTGTGCGCATGTGCGTTCTCTGGCCCACCTCTCCCAATTGTGCCAAACTGCGAATCCGAACCGTACTCAGGCGCAGATCGATGGCGCTCACACTACCTATAAAATCCGGACTTTAGCAGCAAGCGTGTTTGGGCATGTTACAATGGCCCTGGTGTGAGTGCGCTCTTACTAACATCCTTTTGGAGTGATTTCAGCCCTATTATGTTGAGATCATTGTACATCTAGGAACCCTGTAATAGAAGAACTGATTTTCCCTATATTCAACCAATGCAGTGTCACCTCGAGAAAGGAGGAGAGAAATACCTCTTTGAGTTGGGCCTGAAGGTCAAGTATGGTGTTGTCCCTCGCTTGCCTTAAAGAATGGGGTACTGTGGATGCCATGTGATGATCCCCAAAAGCCAAAGCATCGCCCGCCATCAGGCTAGCAGGCAGTACCGTGCTTGAAGGCACCAAGGTGGAGATGTTGGGTGTGCTCGCGGCCACCCCGCCGCTGCTGCCGCTGCTCCTCGATCCATAGGTCACCCGCTGCCGACCCATGGTGGTCATGACCCCGCCAGCACTTTTGGGGAGGTGCTCCCCCACGGCCACCTCATTGTCACTCAGGTACATGGGTCCTGAAGTGGCATATGCTGCATTGAGGGACTGGATGTTCTCCATAGAAAGCGTCTTGCCCCCCGCACCTCCGGGACCTCCTCCGCTACCCCCGGTGCTGTTAGTGCGACGGTGGCCCATGCGGGGGGAGCGAGGGAGGCGAGGGGAGCGACCCGATCCCTGATTACCTCCCCCACCTGCGTCTCTGCCTCCACTATGGTTGGCATCCCCTCTGCCAACCGAGCGGGCGCTACCATACATGTTCTGAACAGAAGACGCAAATCTAGCAGCAAAAGTTGGGTTGGTAGCCTCAGACGTGTGCCAATGATCACACTGATTTGTGCTTGTGACAGTGGTTGCTCAGCAGGAGGCAGAAGGCACAGTGTTCATGATGGAAGAAGTCTCTCCACTTTCACTGACAGGCAGCATACGCAGATTCCAAGGACGCTTCCAACAGGAGCCAATGCATCGGCCGATGCTAAATGTGATGTCGATCTGCAGAGAATGAAGAGTCCTTTCCTGTAAATTGAAATTTTTTATACATTGTGATTGCACGTACACTCACCAGACACATCATTAGGTACACCTGCACATATACAAGTAGTACATGCATTTCCTGTACCGGGGATTCTCAACCACTGGAAAGTCATCCAATTTCATTTGATGCTAGTACTACCAACTTCTATTTTATTCTATAAGCGCAATTTTAAACATAATGCTGTGTTACACTTACTGAAGCCGTATAGAACATATTTTAAACAATAAAATGTGACTTCACTTCCCCTACAAAGGGATACTTTACTTATTTAGCCATTTTTGGCAAACATTAATAATTTGCCTATAATAAATTTGATACTTTCATTATTTTTCAGGAACAATTAGTACCATTAAAAACACATTTAGCAACTTGTTGTCGACTGAAAATGACATCGCAAGGGCTCAGGTAACCAATCACAGTTCAGCTTGTGAATGTCACATGACCAAACCTAGAAAACAGGTGAGCTGTGATTGGTTGCCTGAGCCCTTGTGATGTCATTTTCAGTTGACAGTAAGTTGCAAAATGTGTTTTTAAAGGTACTAATTGTTCGTGAAAAATAATGAAAGTATCGAATTAATTATAGACATAATATGAACTTTTTATTGCTATAATGGGCTAAAGATGTGAAGCATTCCTTTAAGGAAGAACACTGAATGAAGTATTTGAAAAATAAAACTAACTGCAATTACAGATAACACAATTTTACACAGGAAATACTTCAGGATAAGGTTCAATGTACTCGGGCGAAGGGATTGTTTGACCTTGGCATGGAAACTTGCTACCATTCTTCACACCAATCAAAGAGATAGAACTATCTGTGAAGTCTTTGTCATGGAGACAACAAACAATTGCAAACAATATCTAATATTTTTATGCCCCAATGCTCCTCATTGTGCAATCCAAACAAAAAAGCACGTCTGAGAGAAGAGATTGCAGAGAAGATGCTAATTGCTGGCACTTTCTGATTGATGTCAAACAATCAGTAATTTATCAGTTACATGTACTATCTATTCTACACCCAAAAGTCAATATCTGCATGTTAATTTTGTGAACACTTTTTTTTTTTAAGAATATAAGGAAATCTGTTCTTACTAAAACGTTCTCTTGGCTCCCAAATCCAAAATACACACATTCTTTGAGTGAGTATCATCAGTGAGCTAATATCGAGTGCATTGGAAATGTAGAATTTAAATTAATGTACATTTACTTTTGTGGTTTGTATAGATCGATTGCGAGAAATGCTGAAGATGGTTCCATGCATCTTGTCTGGGAATGACAGATGACACTGTTCCAAAAAGCACAATGTGGCTACCAGGCTATGTGAAACTTGCAGATAGATACATGCGTTCATAGCACGTAAAGTTGTATGAAAACATCTGGGCAACCCTGACAATTTTCAATATTTTCTTTTATAAATCATTTCTTGCTTCGGTCGGCAATTTCATTTAAATGTATCAGCTGGGATGGACTGGCATAAATATTCGGCCCTGGCATTTTTTTACTTAGGCCTGCCGGCCCAGCCCGATTCCTGACCACCCTAGGCTACCACATAGTTCTACCAATGGTGTTTATTGGTTCAGTTTGCTCTCTATTATAAATGGTTTACTGGGCTGTTCCTTCTAAATTGTGGGCCCATCTCTTGGGGTAAAATGGAGGAAAATAATAATTGATTCGCACCAAATCGGCCGCAAAACACACCGGCCCACCGGGCTTCTGCCCAGTATGCCAGATGGCTCGTCCAGCCTTGTATAGCAGACAGAAATGATGATATTTGAAAAGTAAAATGAAGTTTACTGGTTTTACTGAAAGCGTTCAATAATTATTTAAACAAACATAGGCAGGTGCATACATTTGACTTTTACCGGTATGTTATTTTTAACCAGCCCTGTTCGTGCTGTGTTACTACCGTATTGCTGCTGTGTTACTGATGCGTCACAGGCACTGTTTGGAAAGAAAAGCTAAGTTATATTATTAAACCTTTGAAAACTCTTTCTGTGTACCGTCTTTCTTTGTAAATATCTCATGCTTCAATGTGGGCACATGCGTCTTATAGTCAGGTGCGCCTTATGTATGGACAAAATGCTTTTTCCTTTAAAAATGTACTGGGTGCGGCTTATAATCAGGTGTGCCTGATAGTCTGGAAATTCCATCCATCCATCCATTTTCTTGACCGCTTATTCCTCACAAGGGTCGCGGGGGGTGCTGGCGCCTATCTCAGCTGGCTCTGGGCAGTAGGCGGGGGACACCCTGGACTGGTTGCCAGCCAATCGCAGGGCACACAGAGACAACCATCCACACTCACAATCACACCTAGGGACAATTCGGAGCGCCCAATTAACCTGCCATGCTTGTCTTTGGAATGTGGGAAGAGACCGGAGTACCCGGAGAAGACCCACGCAGGCACGGGGAGAACATGCAAACTCCACCCAGGAAGGCCGCGGCCTAGACTCGAACCGGAGTATTCTGGAAATTAGTAAATTAAAAAAATTAACAAGTGGACGGTATGTGCTGCTATGAAGTCCCCCTTTTTCTTTTATCGCACAGTTCTTTAGACCCCAATACCAATATTAGGTTTGACAGAGGCATCTTTTGTTGAATTACAGTTGTAATTCTTTAATTAAAAAATATACAAGTTACCTCCTGTAAACATCATTAAGCATATAATTTATACATGTATTTAAGGCAAGTTGTAAAATGTCTGAAGTCCTCTTGTTTATGTTTAACAAATTTAACACCATAAATCAAGTACTGTCTCAAATATTTCCAATTTTGATTAGGGATGTAACGATATCCAAACATCACGATACAATATTATCACGATACGATAATTATCACGATATTGTGGGGGCGTTGGCGATATTTTTGAAAAGATCACAATATTCTAAAATTACTACTAAATAATACTAAAAAAAAAAAAAAAAAAAAAAAAGCAAAATATTGTGCTTTTGTACATAACAGAAATGCATATAAACCACCTACAATTGCTAATAACAACAGTGAGGCTCTTACTTCCTAATGCAAGCACACATTGATCGCTTCACAAGCAAATTAGGTACCCTTTCATCTGACAACATGGATTTTAAACATAGTAAGGCCAAAACATCCCTAATGAAAATTAAATTGCACTAACAAACTAGCCACTAGAGGGGTGCTAGAACTGCACAAATGGAAATCAACCTGACTTTTTTTTTTAACAGATGTGTTCCTTTTAAATATTGTGAAGATGACGACGACGATATTGTGGTAGTTTTAATATCACGATATTGCCCTTATCGTGACATACCTAATTTTTATACTGTAAATGTAAATGTCATATGCCGAGAACGTTTCTTGGGAGGAGCAATATGGTGGCCTTGTGACTTCAAAAGTCTTGGCCTATCGGCTAACCAGGCATATATTCAGATCAGTGCATACACCCCATACCAGATATCCACAAAACATCTCCGTTCTCAAAAAGGGTCAAAAAGATGAAAAAAGGCGTTGTGAATCAATACCTTTATTTTTTACATCAATATATATTTTAAGCAGTGTAAATCAATATTAAATCAATTTTAGATGTTATCATTACATCCCTAAAAATTTACACTATCTTTACCAAGTTTCTTGAAACTAGGGCTGTTCCAAAAAATATCGTCTGCGATATTACCGGTGTATTTTTCTAGGTGATAAAAATTGGACACATTGCGAAATTGACATGATGACGTAATGCGTAACATTATACGTCTTTGTGTCAATTTGGACGTGCGAAATTGACGTGATGACGTAATGCGCAACATTTGGACGTACACGCGTCGTTCGCTGCTGCACAAAAAAAAATGTAGGAGCGTGTGCAAGAGCTGCAGCCAGTTCTGTCGCGTCTTCGACAAAGTGGGAGTGAGCTTCGTCGTGTGGAGGCTGTTTGGCTACAAGAGGTCAGATATAATGCTAAAAAAAAAAAAAAAAAAATCGTTTGCAACTCGTGCAGGAAAACTGTTGCCGTAAACATATAAGCAGCTCGTGTGGTTGGGGTGAACAAAAGTTCATCGATTACTGGAGCACTCTTGATTCGACGCACTCTTTATGGGAAAAAAATAAATAAATAAAAAATACGGTGGTTGGTTAATACTGAAGTGGTCGCGTATCGTTTGGCCAAGATCAACAATCCGCAGTGTTTATTTTACCGTGACCGGTAATTCGCCATCTAATTCACGTGAGTTTGTTATGCTAATCGACCACTAAGCTAATATGCTCTCGACGAGAAGGCATGCACGTTTCTATCGCACAGCTCTCTAAAAGTGCACATTTTGTTATTCATACCCGCTAGCAATGTCTACAAGGAAACGCGGCATTTTCTCGCTCCTCTAATTAAACTATCAGAGCCATTCACGGCAAAATAACGCTCGAGGAGGGTTGCCGCCGGTTGCAGCAAAAATAACCACTGCCTAAACAATCGCAGAGGGAAAACATTTTTTTAACAATACACTTGCCTGCGATGTACGAAGCATAACGCCACAAACTGGCTGCTCCCGTATCATTGAAATATCGTGATATAATTTTTAGGCCATATCACCCACCCCTACTTGTAACATGAGCTATGCTTGACAAACTACGCAACTGTCTACTGATGCCACCATTGATGAAAACATTGAACTCTTATGGCAGGCGTTCACGCAAAACCAGGTGAGGCCTATCCAGAACTCTGCACTGGAACTACACACCAACAAAATCTCAATTCAGCCGATGATTTGAACAAAGCTTTACATGTGCGAATTTCAGGTTGTTGAACATCAGAATCTTCCGCTTAAAGCCTCTCAATTTTGTAGAAAATTGTACACATGTTGGAGCAATGTGACAGCCATAAAGCTTATGCCACAAGAGTGAGACTGCAGTAGGTACTGGAAAAACTTATCAGGGAGCAATTTTGCAACACTGATCTCATGTCAGAAGGCCAGAAGGAAATTAATATGCCTTCAAAAAATGTAAACCATAAACTGTCAAATGCCAAAATTGTTGTTTTTTTGTGTGCGTGTGTGTGTTTGTTTGATTGTTTGTTTAAGAAAATGTATTAACACCACTGCAATAAATGTTCACTTAAATGCATCTCTTGAAACCTTCAGGTATGTTCCATGTCCAGGCCATGCAATTTAGGCTATTTTATGTTTTCCTAACAAACATTCACGCAAAGTCCTAAAAAGTAAACAAATTTCCAGTGTTTTTAAGGGTGTGACAAGTTTTCCACCCAATCAAGTAAAGGCCAAAATGATTTTTTTTTTTAAGTAACAAAAACTTGACCTTTTATATTGGGTATCAGCATGATCTCCTTCCAGGCGGGTAAGACAAAATGTGCTAATTGTCTGTATTGTTACCTAAATCCCCACTACGTAACTCCTCAGCGTGGCCTTGCTAGCGGCTAATGTTTCTCAATCTACCGGCTAACGGTGACGGCTAAGACTTTTCAATATGGAACATTTCGCTATCTTAAACAACAAACCATTGCAAAGCCTTAGGTTGTGAGTGTTCAAAACTCGCTATGTGTAATAATAAGCTGTCAGGGCAAAATGCGCCGTGCTGACGTTTACGTGTAAAAACCAAAGGGAGGAAGGAAGGAAAAGGGGGATTGTCCACGTTGGACAAGTGGGGCGGAGAAAAAAAAACTCCACAATGCATAAATGGATAAAGACACAAACACTAGTCTTCAAATTTAGCCGAATTTAGCCAAACACGACCAAATTGTCAAAAGTAGAACGGTACTTTTTTTTTTTTTGCACAATCCCAAACGACCCCGAACATGGGTCCGCTGTGGTGGAGAGTGGAGACACCCTTATAATCGAACCATTTTCCGAAGCTGCTTTATATGTATTAATTACAGTCGCTGGTTTGTCATTGAAAGGTTTTACATACCTGTCATTCCCGTCAGCACACATTCAATGTATGAAGGACAGTGTCTTTCATGTACGGAGTCAAGCCAGCTCTCGCCTTTTTCTCCCTTCGCTGCAAACACAATAGCCAGCCAGTGGTGAAAACCTCTGCGATAAACTAGCTTTTTTTACGTCTGTTAGCATCCAAAATCTGCTATGCTTCCCTAAACAATTACATAATAGGAATTCGATGGCATAAATGACAGGGTTTCAGATGCTCGTAGCTCGACAGTTGTCAATCAAATTTTGCCATCTTTTTTTTTTTTGCCAGCAGCTCACGAGAGCCAGGGCGCTCCAGTGACGTCAGCAAGCCTCCGATGCGCGTTCCCAACACTCGATCCTCGCCACGCTGCTGTTTCAATTGCGCGGTCACGAGAAGGAGACGGCCACAGCATTACAAACAACACTCACTGTCTGAGACCAAAATATGGAGGTACATTTTAGGGTATATATGCTACAGCAAAAAATTCCTATATATATATATATATATATATATATATATATATATATATATATATATATATATATATATATATATATATATATATATATATATATATATATATATATATATATATATATATATATATATATATATATATATATATAGTGGTTAAAGTTTTTGCATTTGAACGGTAATACATTGCATTTTTTGCCTATTGGCAGCAATTGTTCCAGATTTTTCTTTTTTGTAATCGCCATCCCGTTAGTCTATTTTTTCCCCTCCTCTTATGTGTGCGTGTGTTGGCGGCGTGCGTATGTGCTGTGGTAGTTATGTGGTTCATAAGTTTAATACCACGAGGTTAGGCTGTATGTGTAAAGTTCAACAGACGAGGAGAAGCAAATAACCTACCTTTTATTCGGTGTTGTGCTACCAATATTTGATTTAGTGATTTTTATTTTTATTATTTTTTTGCTGGCAAGAATATTGGACTGCACTTTTTTGTTTTATATAGATGTTTTTGTTTTTGTTTTCATTTTTTCTCTTTTTTTTTTGCCCTTTCCACAGTTATTGAAAAACAAACAAACAGATGGTTGATTGGTTTGAGTTGATGTATGTATATTGTTGGATGTTAAATACATCTTTATATAAAAAAATAAATTCTTATTTTAGGTCTGAAATTATGCCTAACAATGACATGGACTGACAGAAGTACACATTTCCTGAATCATTGTAGTCCTGTGAATATTCTAGTTTTTGTCTTTTTTTCTTTAATGTTTTTGATGCCACAGGGTATAAATATAAATGATGGATATAGTTTTCACCCAAAATTGCCTGCATTGAATCAAGCCTCAGTATATGTTCAAAATGGTCCTTCTCATTTTAAGGTCTGAAATCATGTCCAACAATGACATAGCAAGAATCAATTACACATTTTCTGACTCCGGTGAATATTCCAGTTGTATTTTTTGTCTATCATGTTCCTTGATGCCACTGCGCTTAAATAAAGGGTATAGCTTAGGCAAAAATTCTGAAAGTTTGAATAGCTCCAGTGACCTATATATTTGACAAGGATCTTTCACAAATCTTAAATTAAAGCTTAGGATGTGCCCTTTAAAACGATAGCAAACATTTAATTAATTAATTAATTAATTAATTAATTAATTTATTTATTTATTTGTATTTATTTATTTATTTTTGCCCATTGCTACAGAGGTTTATTTTGCACACGCGTGTCACAAACTCGTCACGTGTTTGGTTGTACATCATTTCCCACGGTTCATGTATTACAGCTTGCTTGATTTGCGCAATGTCAAACGGCGTCTCAGAAAAAAATCGCACGGCCAGATGTGAAGTCTGACGGTTGTGAAATGGGTTCTTTGAAGTTTTTGTTTGTTTTCCGGAGGGGGAGAATAATATGCTTGTTGTTTTTGTATACTCGCACTTCCGTCTTTTTCAGTTAGGGTGCCTCTTGATTGGCTACATTCCGTTTGACGTCACAGTTGGTGGCGCAGGCGCATCTTGGCGCCCCTGCCGACGTTAAGATTTTTGTCGTAAATATTGAACATTTTCATAAGTTTAGGTTGTCGGCCCTGACTGGTTTTGAGCCCAATTATCGGGACAAATCCACTCTTAACACATCTCACATATAAAGATAATCTTATAAGATAATCTTAGAAGACAAAAGATTGTCGGGCGTTTGACATCCTTGGTCGGGAAGGGGCAATATGGGGACAAAAACAGCCCGCCTCTTTATGTGTGAACCAGGCTTTAAATACTGATACACCTACTTCTTGGAGACTGTTCTTCACTTGAGTGGATGTTGTGAAGGCGTTTTTCTTCACCATGGAAAGGATTCTGTGATCATCCACCACTGTTGTCTTCCATGGATGTCCAGGCCTTTTTGAGTTCACAAGCTCACCAGTGCATTTTGTTTTTCTCAGAATGTACCAAACTGTTGATTTGGCCACTCTTAACATTTCTGCTGTCTCTTTGATGGTTTTGTTCTTATTTTGTCAACCTCAGGATGGGGTGTTTCACGCCTATTGAGGGCTCTTTTGACAGCATGTTGTGTGTTCACAGCAACAGCTTCCAAATGCAAATTCCACACCTCGAATCAACTCCAGACCTTTTAACTGCGTATTTGATGACAGGTTAATGAGGGATGGGCCCATGTTTTTATTTTTTGTAGCCTTTTGAGTCAATTGTCCATTCACTTTTCGTCCCCAGAAAAAGAGACAGTTACATTTTAAGAGCTGTAATTCCAAAACCCCTGCTCCAATTTGGATGTCAATACTCTCAAATTAAAGCAGATAGTCTGCACTTTAATTCTATATTGTTATATGATTGTATCCTGGATGTTTTTTGTCAACAGCTATAATAACCAAACTTGTGTCACTGTCCAAATAGTTTTCACTTTTGTGCCTAACTGTGTATATATATATATAATTTCTTATTATTATTTTTTTACTCAAATTTAGAAAATACTAATTAAACTTGTACATGTACACTGTAAGATTTGTATGATACTGTATTTAACTGGGTGGCATGGTGAATGAGTGGTTAGCACATCTGCCTCCCAGTACTGAGGACGCAAGATCGAGTCCAGGCTTTGGTCTTCTTGGGTGGAGTTTGCATGTTCTCCCCGTGCCTGCGTGGGTCTTCTCCGAGTATTCTGGTCTTCTCCCACATTCACATGCTTGGCAGGTTAATTGGGCGCTCTGAATTGTATACACACACACACACACACACACACACTCACACACATATATATATATATATATATATATATATATATATATATATATATATATATATATATATATATATATATATATATATATATATATATATATAATTTCTCAGAATTTCTCGCTTACAGGTTTAGTTCTGCTCAGGTGTGCGAGGCACCGTAGAGGTAACTTGAGAAGGGAATTTTGCTCTGAGAAGATACGCCAAAGGCATACAACTAATAGGAAGGGTTGAGGAATCCAGGTCCAGAGAGAACAAACACTGAAAAAGTTTGACTTAAGCCACAAGTGCTTCTATGAGCTTTTTTATCTGCCAGTTAAGTAGAAGCACCTGTGGCTAAAGCCAATCTGTGGCAGGGTTTTTACTTTTTGGACCTGGATACCCCAACCCTGTTAATAGGCTATTTGAATTTGGCTCTTCAAAGTGCGCAAATCACTTTAGAGTTCTCTAACAAGCACCAACCAGGTACATCAGAAAGTAAAACTACCTATAGTCCATGTTTATTCATCTCCCGCCAGTGACTCCTCCAAGTTTGGCGGGACACTGAATTTAAATGAATCTCCAGAGTTAACGCTTTAATTTTGACAGCCCTAATATGACCCGCTCTGCAAAAAGGTCTGCATGTCGGGAGGCTCAATCTCGAGATATGGACGATATTAGACAGTTGGACTTTATTTGTCCATTTTAGGATAAAATTAATATAGGCCTGCCCAAGCAGTAGCTCTCATGTTTGAAAAAAATTGGAAACCCCTGAATCAGGCTTACGATGTAAAGTTACCGTATTTTAATGTTGGTCATAGACAGGATTGGGGAATCCATATCCAGAAAGTAAAAACCCTGCCACAGATTGTCTTTATCCACAGGTGCTCTTACTTAGCTGGCAGGTAAACAAGCTTGTAGAAACACCTGTTAGTGGAAGCACCTCTGGCTAAAGTCAAACTGTTTCAGGGTTTGTTCTCTCTGGACCTGGATTCCCCAACCCTGGTCATAGAACAGAACAGAACAGAATAGAATAGAATAGAATAGAATAGAATAGAATAGAATAGAATAGAATAGAATAGAATAGAATAGAATGACTTTATTATCATTTCACAAGTTGTACAACAAAATTAAGGTATGCAGTCGTCCACAAGGTGCCAGCAATTAAAAACAAATAAAACCAGTAATTAAGACAATTGAAAAAAAAAAATTACAGACATATTAGTACGACGAACACAGGACTCATGTACAATATTAATGTGCACTATATATGTGTTGCAACTAGACAGAACAGTCCCTAATCATTATTTAGTGCTGCAATGGCATTTCATCAAGGTGAAAAATAATTTTTGAGGCGGTGCTTGGCGTATAAAGTTGGAGAAACAGCTATTGCATGTTGTAAGTTATTGTTTCTATTCTATTGACGTTTGGCGTAACATGGAGCATGTTTTATCAAACATCACCACCAGGGAGTAGTGTTCAACTACAAATACACGAGCTCTTAATTTTTATCGATCGACCGTCATGTCAATTCTGCATAAGACCCTTCTCCAATTCTGCCAAGTATGTAAAAGATAATGTCCCCCAGTATTCTCTGCTGTGAGTCCAATGTGCGTCCAATTATTTCCGATTTCATCGATTTTTATCTGGTGAAACGAATACTAATGGAAAAAGAATTATCTTATTTCATTCTAACAAACAATTAGTTGTTTCAATAGAGCAAATGGAAACGTACAAACGATGCTCCGTTACTTACGACATACGAAGAGGTTTTGATGGAACATAAACTCATTTTGCTTCAAATTCGAATATGCAAGCGTGGTGGGTTATGAGGTCATGGACACTAGCGCATGCGCAGACAGAAAAGCCCGTTTCTTCGTCAAAGCGACGGAACTGCGTTGCTGGGGGATTTTTGCCCCCCAAAATGCCCTGTTTTTTCAGCACACTGCATCCTTAAAAGTCGATAATACTCGGATACCGACCATGTACTCATTGTACTCACTTCCGCTGCGCGTAGCATTTCAACTCCGGTGAATGTCACTCAATTGTTTTGTGGATGCGAGGTAGGTCACCGTTTATTTACCTCTTCATAAAACCGAACTCGGTTACCAGCTAAAGTGTATTCTGTAGAAATATAACGGCGTGACTGTGACAAATTCAAGTGTTTTTGTTGTTTGAAATCTTAAATAGAGACAGACTACATTGAATCGGACTGAGGTAAGGGGGGCGGGTCTAGCGCTTAGCTCTCAGGGCCATCTGCAAGACCCGCCTAGCTAATGGTTAGCATGCTAAGCTAAGTGAGTGACGCTGGTTGTCACTGAGGCTGCCTGCCTGGTATATTTGTCCAGCAAACGTTGCACCGGCCGAACGTAACCGGCGCGCCATGGTAATCATTCAGGGATGGAAATTGGACCTCGATACGGTAACACAATCTATTTTTATATCTTTTTGAGACTGGATTTTCGCACGACAGCTAGGCTATCTGAGAAAGCAAACAGCGGGAGGGCATCCTGTGTAAAATGCGCGAGGTGACGTTTCACTGGTTAGGCCGCCGGGTTCGGGATTAGCTCTTCGGAGCTAACTAGCTCGGTGCTAGGAAGCTAACAAAGAGCCGGTTGTTGGTTTTTTTGCTTTGTGCCTTTGAAAATGCTTTGTGGCTTTGAAAATGTTGCCGCTTGAGGTGCATTCGGCGTCACAAAAAGACCCGGGGGAAACGTAGGAACACAAAACTCGTGCCGAGTAGGTAAAATGGCTACTATATATATATATATATATATATATATATATATATATATATATATATATATATATATATATTCCAATGCTGCCTGGTTTGTGTTGTATTACGGTAGGCTGTGGATGACTTAATTAGCCGAATCGATTGTGATTGACTGCATTTTTAAATGGGGTGCTAAACTACGGGCTAAAATGGGCTTGGTGGTTGCAGTGTGGGATACAATTTCTGAAGTATACGCCCCCCACGCTCCCATCTGTGCGGCGTTATCGTTGTTCATATGCGATTAAGGCTATCAATGTGATCATATTGATTACACAGTTTCGTGTTCTCGAGCTGAACCGGCAACCCAGGGACATCTGTCTACTAAGTTAAACGGGCTTTGACAAATGGTCAAGATTAGGGAGGCGGTGCTGCAATTCGATGTATTTGCTGTTCTGTGCGGTGAATGCACTGTAAGGTTAATTATGCGCATGACACTTATCTTGGCTGAACCATTTTAGGAAAATATCTTAATTCCAATTTTTCTGGTGGAGATTTTGATTCAGTTTGATTCAAACGTCAGTTAAATATTCATGTACTGTACAGTATCTAACATAAAATTACATCATATCAGTATGTAACAGAAAATTACAACCACCGTCAAAACATTAAAAGCTATTACTCAAATAAAACAAGGACAGAGGCCTAACAGAGGCTGTGTCCTTTTTCAAGTTTTTTTTTAAATTGGTTCAATAAAGCAAGAAAAAATGCTTTCTAACACAAATGTAAATTATATGTATACATGTGTAAACTGTAACCGTTTAAAGGGAAAAAACAACAAACATTGGTGATATTTAATAGGCTATTAATTAGGGATGCACGATAATGCTATTTTCAACCGATACCGATAAACCAATAATTTAGAGGTCCTGATGTTGATAACCGATAAGTAAGCCGATAATTGTTTGCAAAATTAATTTGAATACAAATATGCTTTCAAGTCCTACTATAAGTCTAACAAATACATTAAAAACATTGTATACACTTTGCACAATGTTTCATTGTATGTAAAGCACCATGAAGCTGAATTTTATTGATATGAGCCACAAACACAACAGATGGACCAGCGTGGCATGTCTATAATTATTGATGTATTTCTTTATTATCTGGTTTTCTGTATGAAATCAAATTGCCGATAATTATTGACAGATTTCTCTATTATCTGTTTTATCTGTTTGACGGCAAAATGGTCGATAAGTGCCGATAATTATCGGCCACCAATATTATCGTGCATCACTACTATTAATTTCTCAAACATTTCACCATCAAAGCTCTTTGTCTTGGCTTATGTAAACTAACTGTTTTCAGGTAAAAAATAAAATAAAATAAAATAAATAAATAAATAAATACATATATATATATATATATATATATATATATATATATATATATATATATATATATATATATATATATATATATAGTCCACTAAGGTTGAATTTAGTGGATATAAATAGTAAATACTCATTGTTCCTTATCTTCTGTACACATATGTACATATTACACAAACGCCAACAAAATTAGCCTATGTTAAACGATTAACAATCGCACTTAAGCCTAATTTATGCCTCCACGTTTGCTCTTGCGTCGATGATCGACGGCGCTCATGAATTTTAAGTGCCGCGTCGCTCGTGGCCGGCTGACGTGCACACGTCGCCAATCCTTGGACGCCGTAGATGGCGGGGCGTAGCTCGCTTCTGATTGGTCCGTTCGATGGCGTTTTTTCTTTTTTTTTCTCTCTCTCTCTCCCCGCCCCCCGCCCAGATAGTTTCCGTGAAGGCAACTGGCGGCGCAAATCGACTTCCCTGCTCGGAGACCACGGCTGTGCATGTGGATATGTGCCTGGGACGAGAGGCGGAAAACAACAATAACAAAAAAAACCAAAAAAAACTGTGTTCGCTAAGTGCACGGCTGTTGTGTTTTGGCGAGTTTACGGCCGACACCGGTGCAAATTGGCAATAATTAATTGCCACGGTGATGAACTTACTCTCCCCCCGGCTTTGTTTCGTGTTTCTGAATTAAATTGAACTTCCTGAATCCGTCATAAAATGCAGAGGAATCGCCACTCTGTGGCGGCCCAGCCATAGCGACAGCGGGACTTGGTGTGAAACTCCAGCAGACACCGATGTGTATTGTGATGTGTATTGCGCACAAGTCGGAAGGCAAACACACGAGCGGAGCAACGCCGTAACCCCCCCGTGCGAGCCCGTCGCAGAAGCATACTGAGGCCTTTAGCATTATCCCTGAATAGACTCAAATCATCACCAACATATGGGGGGGTGGGGGGTGAAATGATTTGCTTTTGTGTATTCATGCCTGCGGTACGGATCGGCGTGGGAAATGAGCTATGGTCCATTTAAAGCGGACCAAACAGTGCAGGTCTGAATACACCCTCAAGATACTTTCACACTGGACGCTAAATGAAGTGTGGCATCGCTTGTCTCGCGCGTGTGTAGCGCGTGTTTTATTGTGCAACCGCGACCTCGTGCCACACTTACTCATTTGTCAATCAAATAATTTTTGAATCGAAAATCATATGAATCAGGAATCGAAAATCGATTCCGAATCGAATCGCAGACCCAAAAATCGTCATCGAATCGAATTGTGAGACAGTCAAAGATTCCCAGCCCTAATTCCAATACTCATGTACATTTGTTTACATTGTGTGTTTTTCTCGAGCTAATCTGAATCATTATTGTTTTTTCTCTTGCAGTGAAATTGGACAAGAGCAAATTTGGATTGTTCTACCAGTGGGCCTTTGCTCAGAGGCCGGGCATCTGTAAGAGTGCTGTGCGTTTTTGTTCCTCAACAGCGAGTCCTTATGCTTGATAGAAGCTGCAGTCTGTGTCTTACAGAATGGGTGGTGTCGACTTAGAGTTTGGTATACCAACATCAGCACTCTGTGCCCTGCATTGGTGCTCAAACCTTTTCCAAAAGAGCGTCCATCCACCTCCTCCAATCTCTGCACTATGTGTATAAAGACGGACAAGAAAAGGAAATTTGAGACACTTTTTCCCTCTTTCTTTTACTTTTAGGTACTGCTTCATCCAAAACCCCTTAGCCAACATGGAATTCTCCTTATTTTAATTTTTCAACTCAAGTCTTCCTCTTACCCTTTGTGTGGAATGTCCGAAAAGCCCGATGACAAAATGGTGAAGTTCCTGGCTCCCCCTCCGAAGAGTGGAAACAGTCCCAGCTCTGGGTCAGACTCGATGGTCAACGAATCTCGTCCAGTCGAAGTGAGGAGGCGGCATCACACCATGGAGCGTGACCGCGGCAACCCTGAGCACCGCTTCTTCCGCCGCAGTGTGATCAGTGACTGCAATGCCACAGCGTTGGCCCTCCCTTTGCCTAGCAGGATCCCTATACCTGCCGCACAGCGGAACCAACTGCGAGAGGCCCCGGTGCAGCGGCAACAGGCCGCCGCCCTACGTGCAACGCAGGTTGAACAAAGTGTGTCTCGTAAAGAGGAGTCCGCTGAGACTCTGGTAAGGGGAGGGCAGAAAGACCTGGAAATTGCCAAGGTGAATGTTGTACCTGCGAAACAAGCGTCGATCATACAAGATGTTTGTGACAATGAGTTGGTGGTGGAGACCCAGTCGTTGCCAGAATTGAGTCAAAGCGAGCAGGATAACTCTGCCGACTCAAAGGTGCTGCACGATGGAGACCTCGATGAAGAGGACAAGGATGCTGCCAAAGCTCGTGCCGAGGCAGAGCAGAGGGAAGCGGAGAAGAAAGTGCAGGAGGACATTGAGGAGGCTGAAACGAAAGCAGTGGGGACGTCCCCAGATGGACGTTTCCTGAAGTTTGACATTGAAATTGGACGTGGCTCTTTCAAGACGGTCTACAAGGGCTTGGATACAGAAACTACAGTAGAAGTGGCTTGGTGTGAGCTGCAGGTAAGAAATTGGATTGTTTTATTCATTTTATTCATTCTCCCTACTCGATTGCTTCACAAACCGTTATTCTGAGCTTAACCCAAATATTGACTGCAAATATAGTCAATGGTGCTTGCTCACGGTGCGCCCTGATCTTCGTACCACATGTACTCACATATTTAAACGGTGCATTATAGAGATGGCTGTACTTAATTGCTATTAGTGGCGAAGTAATGGTCTTTTGTCTTCTAATAAATTGGCAGCTTCTCTTGAGTTAAGAGCATCTTGGGATTAGCCTCAAGACATCTTGAGTGTATTCTGATTTGTAGAGGCTTCATTTTTGTCTCCTCTCATGTAATGATTATTAAAACATGTTTTTTTTTGTCACTTTTTATTTTACCATTTTTCAACATACAAAATGAAAGTCATACAAATAAACAAGCAGACTTGCAAAGAGCACTCAACATTGTAAGGGATTACCAAATACAAAATAAAATAAAATAAAATAATAATAATAATAATGATAAAGGTTCCGAGATGTTACCAAAAAATTTTTTTTTTTTAATTGCCTAAACAAAATAAAATACCTCAAATGACACATCCTTACAGACAGTCTGCAGCATTACTCAGGTATGCATACCATTTCTGCCATCATCTTTCACCCAGATCTTTTTGAAGACGTATAGTATGTCATCTGCTCTAAGACATGTATCTGTTTTACAGTATTAACAAAAAGGTCCACACTGGGACAGGTTTTCTGCATCCAGTGTTTTGTGATAGCCTTCTTGGCAGCTGCCAACAAAATCCGATAAAGAAAAGCATAGCTTTTTTCCCAATCTTTCCGGTATAATTCCTAGATAAAGAACTGAAAAGGACACACATATCAAGATAAAAAACCCTCGAAACAATCCCTGCCATCTCTTTCCAGAAAAACTGGATGGCGGGGCAGGACCAAAATATATGAGCGTGATCCGCCATAGGCTCTCCACATTCCCTCCAGCAGCCAAACTGTGTACCAGCCTGTTTAGACTTCCACTTAGGAGTAATAAAGTAGCGAATTAAGTTTTTCCAGCAAAAGTCCCTCCAAGTCCAGGAAACAGTAGAAGAAGCTTGCGTTTTCCAAGAATCCAGCCACATGTCCGTTATTTCGATGTTCAGTTCTTTCTCCCAGCGATGCTTCACATAGTCCGTGGTGACCATATTTAATGAAACAATACCATGGTATAATTTACTTATCAATCCTTTGCTACTGGCTGAGTCGTAAGCATCCACAAATATACGGACAATCTTTGATTGAGCTACTGGGTTACGACCTCTCAATTTTGTATAAAAATAATCTTGGAGCTGCAGGTACCTATAAAAATCCTGCCTGCCTAACCCATGGTTCTGACGTAAACGTTAAAAGCTTCTGAGCTCCCAGTTTTTGACAATTCTGCACATAGAGGTAATGCCACCCTAGATCCATTGCCTGTAACTATGGTCTAGCAAAGATGGTGTAAATTCAGAATCATATGCTGGCCACCTAAAGTAATCTGTTCCTGGAGGTGGAATTTCTTAACCACTTCTTCCCACACTTTCAGTGAAAAATTAACCCGCTGGCTAGTTGTTTGGAATGTTTCCTTTACCATTCCTGCATCTCCAAGCAATGCCTGTGTTGGTACATCAGTCAAAGACAGCTCTATAGTTTTCCATTTAGCTATATAAAGTGGGTTACACCAGTTTACCAGAGGTCTCAACGGTGCTGCTAAATAATAATCCCTCAGTGATGGGAGGGCCATACATACCACCTCTTTCCACTGGAAGCTGGATGGTCGCAAGTCTGACTCTGGGTTTCTTATTATTCCAAACAAATTGTGAAATATGTTGATTCCATTCTCTAAATTGTCTCAGGGGGATGTCTACCAGCAATGACAAAAAAAGATACAGAAGTCTCGGAAGGATATTCATCTTTACCGTTCTAATTCTACTGCCAAAGTCAAGAGGGAACAAGCTCCACCTATTTAGATCATCATATATTGTCTTATTAGTACTCATATAATTGACTTCAAATAACTGTGAAAGATCTTTGGGTAAACACACTCCCAAGTAGTTAATTTGAGTCGACTGCCATTTGAAATTAAATTTTGTAAAAAGGTCCTGTGTAGGGGCATAATTAAACACCATAACCTGTGTCTTATGTATATTTAGGACATAACCAGAATATTTTCCATATGTTTCCAATAGGGGTGTTAAAAAAAAATCGATTCGGCGATATATCGCGATACTACATCGCGTGATTCTCGAATCGATTAAAAAAAAAAAAAAAAAAACGATTTTTTTTTATTTTATTTTTTATTTTATTTTATTTTTTTAAGAGCTCAGAATTGTTCATTCGGTAGTCTTACCGATTCACCGTCTTATCATCATTGCCTTTTTTTGTTTGTTTTTTTTGTGTGTGTGTGAATCGATTTTTAAACTTCCATTTTTAATGGAAAAATATTCAACAAAACGTCTGACTTCGGGTTAGGATTCACACCTTGAGCATGGAAGAATGTTATATGAACGGAACATTAAGCCTTAATATTTTATTTTAATGCTGTTCAAACATGAAACAGATTACAACCTCTATAAGACTGAAATTCCAGATAGATAAATAATACATTTTCATATAAATCTTACACTCTACAAGCTTACTGATTAGTATTTTCTAAATTTGAATGAAAAAAAATCGCAACAATCGACTTATAAATTCGTATCGGGAATAATCGGTATCGAATCGTCAGGTACTAGGCAATTCACACCCCTAATATATGTATATGTGTATATGTATATATATGTGTGTGTGTGTGTGTGTGTGTATATATATATATGTATATGTATGTATATATATATGTGTTTAATCGATTCAATAATTTTTTTTTTTTTTTTTTTTTTTTTTTTTTTTTTTTAAGAACTCAGAATTGTTCATTCGGTAGTCTTACCGATTCAATGTTTTATCATCATTGCCTTTTTTTTTTTTTTTTTTTTTTTGTGTGAATCGATTTTTAAACTTCCATTTTTAATCGAAAAATATTCAACAAAACGTCTGACTTGGGGTTAGGATTCACACCTTGAGCATGGAAGAATGTTATATGAACGGAACATTAAGCCTTAATATTTTATTTTAATGCTGTTCAAACATGAAACAGGTTACAACCTGTTTGAAATATATATATATATATATATATATATATATATATATATATATATATATATATGTGTACGTATATATATATGTATATGAAATAAAATCGCAACAATCGACTTATAAATTCGTATCGGGATTAATCGGTATCGAATCGAATCGTGACCTGTGAATCGTGATACGAATCGAATCGTCAGGTACTAGGCAATTCACACCCCTAATATATATATATACATACAGTGATACCTCGGCTCACGAACTTAATTGGTTCCCAGAGAGTGTGTGTAAGCCGAAAAGTTCTTCTTCCGAACATTTATTTCCCATAAGAAACCATTAAAATGAGAATAATCCGTTCCCAGGTCCCTATAAAACATAATTTTCTACTAAATAACCCTTAAAATTACACAAAAATATACCTTATTTTATGTATAATAAATGTGCTATTGTATTGTAATTAAAGAAATAAATTGTACTGTATAAAAAAGTCGTGATATTTTACTTTGTGATGGTAGTTCTTAAGGATAGTAGCAATGGTAGACTTACTTCATTCGCGAGCGTTTCACCGCGTAGAGTGTTTATGGAACGGTTGTCGCTCATTCGCACTTTCGTGCTCACCGGAGCGGAGGAGGTTTGTCCCTTGGTGAACAAGGAAGTGGAGCACTTTAGCGAGTCACCAAAAAGTGAGCACCGCCAACTACTTTCACCTCTTTCCTGGGACTAAACAGCCGTGGCACGATTTTCTCCTTTTTTGAGGTAGGTGATGGCACTTTCGCTTTTTTTAGTGGCGCGAACTCCATTGACTACAATGCAAACGCGCCGCCGAATCGCCGTCCTTCGCTGGTAAGCATTAGGCTTAACACTAGCCTGTGGTGGGGTCTTTTTCGGTCCCATAATAGCAAAAGTACACTCAAAATGTCTATCAAACACAAACCGCGTCCGCACTAAAAGAAAGGGGGTGACGAACTGGGACGCCGTGAGCGTGCGTCAGCTTCTTGTGGTCGCCACCGTAGTGCTGTTCGTCCGCCGAAAAGTAGTTCGTCAGCCGAGACTAAATTTTCGCGAATTTAATGTTCGTGAGGCGAAAAGTTCGTGAGCTGAAGCGTTCGTGAGCCGAGGTATCACTGTGTGTGTGTATATATATATATATATATATATATATATATATATAAAGATGATTGGACTGAAGTTCACTTCCGCTTCCTACTCCCCCCTCCGCCTCACCCCTTGCCCCCACACACCACCAAGTACCTTCAAGTTTCAAGTGCGGTTACGATGATTTGCGGAGATTTGGCAGTGTTCTTCCGCCAACGCACACACACCACCACCACGTGTCTTCAAGTTTCAAGTACGTTAGTTACGAGTATTGGCAGTGTTCTTCTCTGGTCCTGTGAGCGGCGCTGTTGTGCATTTGAATGGGACTTTGAATTGCAGTTTCAAAATAACATTGAAAAACATTTTCAGTCTTTCAACCTTAAAGTTACAAGTTTTAAAAATGATCACCATTTACAGGGTTCAAAAATGAGAAACAAATCAATTCCCAGGGAGAACAACAACTCAGCTTGTGACCATTTTGAACCTCTGGTAATTTGTGGGGGAAACACTGTAAAGTCATACTTTTAAAAATGTGTCTTTTCTTAGCGTGTTTTTTTTTATTATTATTTTTTATTTATTTTTTATTTGTTTTTTTCAGAGATTTTTCAGTCATTCAAAAAATTTGATTCAAAACAAATTTTCAGTCATGCAGAAAATTCAAACCCTTATTACGAGGTTTCGAGTATGGGCAGGATTCTGATTCCATAGTTCAGCACTGATGCACTAATAGTGTACACAATCTGCTCTTCACTGTAATTTCCCATATTGATTTACTAAGACTGTCACACTTGTACTCCTTTTTGAAAATGAGGAAATAATGTAGAAGATGATATTGAATTTAACAAACTGAAGTCAGTCCACTCGAAGTCCAAATGCATTAAAAACTTAATTAGGTACAAGTTAGGTACTTAAATTATTCTTGGCCAATATCTAATTATTGCCTCTTAAATTGTTTTGTGCCAAATCCACCCACGATTGATTTAGAATTGGATTTGGCCCAATTAGTCGTGACCTAAGCAAAATATGTTTGGCAACAGAGAAAAAGAGAAAAGGTAGCTTTATGCTGTGTGGTCAGCTGAGGCAGCTCCATGGCCCTGAGCAAAGTTTGACCTCATTCGCCACATGATTGTTGGCTTTTCCTGTCACGCTCTCAGCTTGTCCAACAGCAACGCACCGCTTCACATGCACACTTTGTAACAATGTGACGATTACAGGCACAAGCCCCTCCCCCCGACACGGCACCAACAGTGTGCATACTCACTGCACTCGTGCTCAGAATGCTTGTGTGAATGTAAAGTGGGTTACATTCCTGACAGAAGAATCTCTGTGAAGCACAGCAGGCTGACTTGCCAGGGCTTGTTTCAGCCTATCTGTTTTTTTTTTTTTTGCTTTGTTTTGTTTTTTGTCGTCCTCATGAATGGCCCCAGTTCACATTTCATTCTTTAACGGTTTCACTCCAAGCTGTTTATTTTATATCATCCAATGTACGTTTTCAAAATTGTTTTGTTTTATCATTAGTATAGTAAAACATTGGTTTTAAATATGGTGGTACCTTGATTAGCAAGTTTAATATGTTCCGTGACAAAGCTTGTAATTGAATTTATTTGTGTAACAAATCAATTTTCCCCATTGAAATCTGTTGTGACACCATTAATATGTTGGTGCCCCAAAAATCCAAGTTTTTTGTTTCTGATAAAGAAAATATCACAGTTAAAAACTAGTTTCATAAAGTAATAGGTTTGATCTCAAATGACATCACATTTTCCTTAATATGCATGAGTCAGACGAAATAACAGAGTAGGACACGCATACACGTTTTGGAAGAGAATGACATCCCAGGCGTGAAATTTCAACGTTCAATCGACAAACACACTTTGGAACAATTGAAACGGTAGTTGACATGCGGAGACCTCAAAATGGGTGGAAAGAAACCAGTTCTAGGAGAAAGGTAACATTTATATGTTATATTTGTATGATCAGCTGTAGGGCTGGGTATTGATTCAGATTTCCAGGATCGATTCGATTCACAAGGGCCCGATTTGATTCACTATTCACACCGATTTTCGATTCATTTGAGGAATTCATGTAGCACCTATTTTAGACAGTCAAAAGTACCAGTGCTGCAAATAGTAGAAACTTCTTGCTGTAATTTAATGCATTAGTAAAAATATGAATATTTACATTAAGATTTTAATCCATTGCAGTTACATTAATACTCTGTTTTATTTAACATGGCCTTATAAAAACGACAAATAATTATTTAAATCAATTACAACCACATTCCAGGCTGTGTAAAAAAAAGTGACAAAAACACTGACACTCACGAGTCACGATTGGAAGATATAATACACTAGGGGTGTTCTCAAAAATATCGATACAGCAATACATCGTTGCGGGCCTCATTACAATGAACGTGTCGATACGCAGGCGTCAGAATCGAAATTGCTCGTTAATTCTAAATAGGCAGTTAAAGCAAGGTTGCTTGTGCAGGAACAGCAGCCTCTGAAATGTTTACTCGGGGACAAGGAAGCAGGTGCGCGGCGGGTAGCAGAAGAGACGGCTTTGCAGCGTGCATTGTACATAACAAGCAGCATCTGAAGTTATTTGGCTTCAATTAGTCCATTGTCATTTTTCTATATTTTGTTTAAAAAACAAAATAGAATGTGTTATATGAAAAAATGTTTCCCCAAATATTTTAAATAAGCAAATTTTAGAGCTGTAATTTTAATACTTGGATATTTGTACACATATTGTCCCATGCCTAAAGTTTCTCGGTGTGTATGTGAAAGCTGCTCCTTGCTCTGCAGTGCGTGCACATTTAGACCAGGCATGCTGCTTGGTGGTAAACCAGAAGAGCTGCTAACAAAAACATTTTTTCCATTCAGCATAATAAACATCATCTAGGTATTAGGGCTGGGTTTTGATTCAGATTTCCAGAATTGATTCAGTTTGATTCACAAAGGCCCGATTCGATTCACGATTTTCGATTCAGTTAAGGAATTCATGCTGCACCTATTTTACACAGTCAAAAGTACCAATTCTGCAAATAGTAGAAACGTCTTGCTCTAATTTAATACATTAGTGAAAATATGAATATTTACATTAAGAATTGAATCCATTGCAGTTACATTAATGTTGTATTTATCATGGCCTTATAATAATCAATAATCAATATAATATATAATATAATATAATCATTTAAATCACAACCACACTACAGGCTGTGTAAATAAAGTGGAAAAAAAACACTGACACTCACGACATTCACATTGTAGGGCTGTCACTAACGAGCAAGACAAAATGACAAATAGAGACATTAAAGCAGCTATATGGAAGATTTAAAATTTCAAATCGCTACTGCCACCTGTGGCCTAAAACAAACTGCACGCTCGTACACGCTGCTTGCACTCGTACGTGCACGACCTCAATATTGAAGACTGGGCTCTTCATATCCAATTAAACTATGTTTTTAGAGGTAATAAGTTTTATAATGTTATACAAAGCTGGCCACTTCACGGAATGAGACTCTCGATCCCCACTAAACAATTGATGTCCACATGACGTGCAGATCATATTGCTTTAGTCGGTCGAAGTCCAGTCCTGTGCTGTACTCCAAAATGATGTGCAAATTACGTCAATTAATTGGACCTCATTCCGATGTTAATATGCAGTTACATATTGTAGTCACCCCGCTCGACAGACGTCAACCTGATTCTAGTCATTATTAGTGTATGTCGCCCCCAGGCTAGCGTCATTGTGCATTAGCCGAAAGGTGGGCTGTCATTTATGGAAATTGACGATTGCGAAAAACATATAAACATATAGACCCATTCACTACTTAGTGTGATACGGTCGTGAATGTTATCGCCATTCAGTAGTACCGTTCACATTCCGTTAGCATAATGTAGCTTCAATAGGCTGTTTTCACGGAGGAAAATGAGGCAACATTTAGCCTGATTGAAACGCCGCGGAATGGAACGTCTGTTCTTCATAAAGTCATTCTCTTCTATTACATTCAACTTTGCCGCCCCTTTCACGCTAAATGTTGCCGTCCACCTCACTTTCACCCCAATAGTTACGACCGAGAAGTGATCGATCTTGAGGTTACTGCTATATGAAAACAACAAAATTTTTTCTAAATGTCAAGATACTCGCTTCTTACCTTTTGGAGTAGAAAGAAAGCCAGCTGTGATTCACTTTTCTTTTTATCCAAGTCCGATCTCAACTCTCTCCACCGCTGAAATGTCAAACCAATGTTCACTCTCGTTCTTGCCCGGCGTCGGTCACTATCAAGTTTAGATTTTTTTTTTTTCGTGGCACTTGACATTGTTTTCATTTTTTTTTTAAGTGGCCTTCCGCGGAGTAACAGCGGGTGTCTGGGGCAGCGAAAATCTGTACTCGTTCCGTCTTCGCGCGACAGGAAACAACTGACGAGACCGCGCATGACCTCACATCCCGCAGACAGAGGGCGGGAAATTCGAAGGATTCGGACCGGACGCTTCCTAAATAATATTGGCCAGAGGCTTGTAGGAGTACCCATTGTGAACAGCTAAGATGTTGATCTACTAATTAGAATATGTTTCAGTCATAAATGGTCAAATAAAAAGGCTATTGTTAAGATATTTTTTTGGGAAATCCTCCATATAGTAGCTTTAAAGTGTCTTCTTTTTTCTTTTCTTTTTTTTTTTTAATATTTATTAATTTTGTATTGTAAGTGCCTTTTCCCACAAAAACAGCATGTGGGCTACAACTGCCTTTTCCCCTTCTTCATTTCTTATTTAAATAAAATTGATTTTTGGATATTAATATCGATTCGATTAATAAATGAGAATCTCGATTCTTTTATGAATCGATTTTTTGGCAAACCCCTACAACATATAATATGGCGCTTTTCCACCGGACCGGTTCCACACCAAAGCGGTATTTTTATTTTTTTATTTTTTGTCTCGCAGCGGCAGAGCCCTCCAATCACAAATAGCTTCGCGACTCGTGAGCCGTTCGTGAATGTCAATATTCCATCCATGGTGGTCCATATGAAATTGTAAATATGGTTCAATGTTGGCGTGACTTGCCACTCGTGAAATGTTATGATCCGCACGCATTGGTGAATACAAGCTTGGCTTGGAGAGTCAAATGATCCCGCCCCCTTCCCGCCGTGCACCTCCTGTAACAGAAAAGCAATGGAGGCAGTTGTGGTGTGGTAGCTTGCCGTGCGAAGCTCAGGGAAAAGCGGCAGCACGTTTTTTTTTGTTTTTTTTTTAAATGAAGCGATCTATGGCTGATTATTTTCTAAAACAAAATGAGAACGAGGAGGATAATGATGGTGGTAAAGGAGGGCCTTCGGAAGGTGCCAAATCAAACGACACATTATTCTGCCCGTCAGAAAGTTTCGTTTAAATTTGTGCAGTCTTTAAGCGCCCTCCTGTGGTTGCTAGGTTTAATGCTTTTGTTGAGTTAAAAAAAAAAAAAAAGATATGTTTTTCCTTCCTAGCACATCCCTAGGGCATATTTACTGAACATACAATTTAATGGACTGATTTTAAAACTTTATATTGACTGTGGAAAAATGTACTCCCAGTTTTGAGTCTTAGACATTTTGAAACGTGTTTGAGCTCATCTACAACCCCTAGCAAAAAGTATGGAATCACCAGTCTTGGATGAGCACTCATTCAGACGTTTTATTCTGTAGATCAAACTCAGATAAAAAGCATGAAACAGTCGTAAGGTCATTCCAAAGTGCAACATCTTTTTCAGAAACACTAAAAGAAATGAAGAAAAAAAACATTGTGCTGGTCAGTAAATGTTACTTTTATAGAGCAAGTGCAGGGAAATAAATATGGTATCACTCCATTCTGAGGGAAAAAAATATGAAATGACTAAATTTTGAGCAGAAAGGACACACCCAGTCAATTTCCTTTCATTAATTGAACCTGCCTAAAATTACATCTGCTCATTAGTCAGCAGTTAAAAACAGTGGAGTTATCACACCTTGGAGGTGGAGGGCAGCTGGACCAAGTGGATTGGCAAGAATCATGGCTCAAACAAGGGAGATGTCTCTTGAGACCAAAGACAGGATTATCAAACTTCTTGAAGAAGGTAACTTCACGTATGTTTGACAAAGATGTGGGCTGTTCACAGTCAGCTGTATATCGAAGATCTGGACCAAGTACAAACAGCATGGGAAGGTTGTTAGTCAAGTGTACTGGTAGACCATGAAGACATCTAAGCGTCAAGACAAACAACTAAAGGCCATATTTCTTGAAAACAGAAAATGCACAAGACAAATGAAGAAGCAATGGGAGGAAGCTGGAGTCAATGTCTGTGACAGAACTGTTCATAATCGCTTGAAGGAAATGGGATTTACATACAGGAAAGCTAAAAGGAAACCATCATTGACGCTTAAACAAAAAAGAGCAAGACTGCAACGGGCTAAGTAGAGGCAATCATGGACTGTGGATGACTGGATGAAGGTTATCTTCAGTGATGAGTCACGAATCTGCATTGGACAAGGTGATGACACTGAAACTTTTGTTTGATGCCGTTCCAGTGAGAGTTACAAAAAGGACTGCCTAAAGAAAATCAACATTCCCACAGTCCTTGATTATATGGAGCTGCATGTTAGGCAAAGGCACAGATGGCTGTGGTTAAATCTTCAATAAATGCCCAAGTTTACATTGACATTTTGGACAGCTTTCTTATCCCTTCAATTGAAAAAATGTCTGGGGGTGATGAAATCATTTTCCAAGATGACAATGCATCGTGCCACAAAGCAAAAACTGTGAAAGCATTCCTTGCAGAAAGACGCATCCAGTCAATGTCATGGCCTGCAAATAGCCCAGACCTCAACCCAATTAAAAACCTGTGGTGGAAATTTGAAAAAAAAAAAAAGGTCCACAGCAAGGCTCCGACCTGCAAAGATGATCTGGCAACTGCAATCAAAGATAGATGGCACCAGATTGATGAAGAATACTGTTTGTCACTCAAGTCCATGCCTCAGAGACTGCAAGCTGTCATAAAAGCCAGAGGTGGTGCAACTAAATACTAGTGGTTTTGATTGTTTTTTCTTTGTCTGCTTTTCATGATTCAATATTTTTCCTCAGAATGGAGCGATTCCATATTTATTTCCCTGCGCTTGCTCTATAAAAGTAACATTTACTGACCAGCACAATGTTTTTTCTTCATTTCTTTTTGTGTTTCTGAAAGCCAAGATGTTGCACTTTGGAATGACCTGACAACTGTTTCATGCTTGTGATCTGAGTTTGATCTACAGAATAAAACGTCTGAATGCTCGCCCAAGACTGGTGATTCTATACTTTTTGCTAGGGGTTGTAATCTGCTTGCTGCTTTGCTTCCTGTTGATGCTGTAGTCAGTGATACAGAAACAAATGAGCTCAATATGTTCCTTGGGAGTTTGGTGCCAGATAAAGGCAGTTGCTGAGCGCTTGTATGCTAATGCAACGAGTCTGACAGGTTTTGCTTCCGTTGATTCTTTGGGATTGTCTTTAACAAACGGTCAAAGGGCAGCAGGTCTGAGTATTTCGTGTTCATTATAGAAGGCGCCACACTGAAAATGTTTCTTGTGTACAAAGACCCCAATAAGAGAATATTTTGGGAGTATTAACCCCTTATCATACGAGCAATTTTGCCGAAAATGCTTTAAAAAAAAAAAAAAAAAGTTCAATTCAAAGTAAGTTTGAAGCTGTTCCTGAACCATTTAGAGTATCAACATAGTTTATAATTTTTTTTTAAGAATGTTTGCCCGCCAGAGACCATCCGAATTTTAAGGGGATTTATTAATACACTTTTAACATCAGCAAACTCCAGTTAACAAGAGTAATGTGAAGCATTTTACAACACCCTTTGGAATGGAATCTGGCAATTTTTAACATTATTGCAGCGGTTTTGAATGCACAAACTTTTCTTTTGCAAGAAAAGGTTTGTTGATCCCCCCCCTTTAATCCATCCACGAACCCATTCATTTGTTTTTGAGTTCACATTACGGGCACCCTTGTAAAATAAATAGGTAACATCAGTAAGGAAGTATACAAGTAAGGGACTCCCAGATTCCACCCCACACTTGTCATCTTCGTCAGTGTTGTCTTCCAGTTGCTCCCGTCCCACCTGTTTCCTCACAAGCTCTGCCCAATGCTAAACATTCAGGAAGGAATGAGGAAGGGATCCCAGGCATCCCCCCCAGAGGCTTTTGTGAATGCTTGTCCAGCTGGTTGCTTATGTCCATCCATTTGTTCGCATTTTTTTTTTTCTTTTTGTCATATCTCTATACCTTACACTCTAGAAACGGGGTCAAGATAACCCAATTATGGATCAAAAATGGACCAATCCACTTTATGGGTCAATTTGACCCAACTTTCTGGGTTGTTTTATCCAAAATGACTCAATTTTTCGACCCAAGGAAATCCGATCTGACCAATATTTTTGTTTTACACTAAAAGACCAATTTCTTGACTCAGAGTTGGGTCAAATAGACCCAAGTAGAGGATCAGTTCATTTTTGACCCATAGTTGGGTTATTTTTGTTTGACCCAACTGTGTTTAGAGTGTAAATACAAAACAATCCCTCCCAGTAAAACTGTCAGCAGTTTACAACAGTAACTGTTAGGGGTGTGAATTGCCTCGTACCTGACAATTCGATCCGTATCACGATTCATAGGTCACGATTCGATTCGATAGCGATTTTAAACCCGATATGAATTTACAAGTCGATTGTTGCGATTTTTTTACTCAAATTTAGAAAATGCCATTCAGTAAACTTGTACAATGTACACTGTAAGATTTGTATGAAAATGTATTATTTATTGATCTGAAACTTCAGTTTTATAACTGTGAGCCACTGTATTTAACAAACAGGTTGTAACCTTTTTCATGTTAGAACAGCATTGAAATAAAATATTAAGGCTTAATGTTCCATTAATATAACATTCTTCCATGATTAAGGTATGAAAGTTAGATGTTTTGTTGAATATTTTTCCATCAAAAATGGATGTTAAAAAAATCGTTTCGGCTGCCTATTGAATTGATTCGAGAATTGCGTGCTGTAGTAACGCGATATATTGCCGAATCGATTTTTTTTTTTAACACTGTACTGTTTAACTGTACATACAATGTGTTGAATAACATTTTAACACTTAAGCAAGTGAAAAAATAACCACTGTAACATTGAGGCTTAAGTACTATAAAACATGTATTTCAGTCATTATGAGTGACAGTAATACAATAATGTGATCAAGCATAATTCGAGATGCAGCTGGGCCTCGAGCTATTTTATTGAATGTAGTGATTAAACCCATTGGTTGGCAGTCAGGGGAGCCTAGGCCTTCTTTGTTGTCCTAAATTAGGGGTGCGCATTACGTCGATGCCGATCTTCCGGTAGATCGCGGACGTAGTACTGTTTTTTTTTTTTTTTTTTTTTTCCCTGATCTGCCAGTCTACCATCTCAATACCAAAGAAGGGAAATGTGGAGCTGCATTTTCGGACTGTTCATGGAAAATACGATACAGACTTTCTGCCGAAAAAGCTAGCGGAGAAAGAGAAAAGTGAAGGAACTAAAATCCAGATAGCAGTCATTTATCACACAACATACTTCAAAAGCGAAAGCCGCCACAGAAGCATCATTAGTTATTCACTAGGGGTGTCACGATTCGCCAACTCCACGATTCGATTTAAATTTCGATTTTGGGGTCACGATTCGATTTTTTTTTCGATTTTTTTTTTTTTTTTTTTTTTTTTTCCGCTCCCCCACTTTATAACACAGAGGCATATGCTTCTGTAGGCTAAGGCTAGTCTATGATCATTGGTTCTATTCATTGTACAGTAAATCTTATTTCAAAAGATCGGCTACATATAGGTGATGCAATTTCCATATTATTTTTGTGTAAATTTATGTAATATATGATAATTGACATTAGGCAGGAATGATCAAATTCAAAGAATTTATTTACAATATAAAGTTAACCGTCTTGTTCTTACTGAAGTGTAAAATAAAAAATAAAAAAACAAAAACAAAAAGTCACAGTGGGTGCCTGCCATCTATTGACTGTTTTTGGTTACAACAGTGTGCTGTGCGTTCCTCTTAAAATAATGTGCAATGTGCAACAACAACAAAAAATATATTGTATCCAAAGTCATGGAACAAATACAGCCTGAACAAACTATATCCCAACATTTACAGTTGCTGGGCATACTGTAGCGTGGTTCAAGTACACTAATTAAATGTTTGAATCCAGCGTTTTCCAAGGCTGCAGGTCTGCTGCTATAAATAGACCTATGGATCTGGCGTTTCGCGCGAGCTGAAGTGTGTGGAAGTTTCACTGTAAATGAGGATGAAATAGTTGGTTGGACCGTTGTTTTCCCACTTCTAGTTGAATTTGATAAATCTAAATCTTTGTGATGCCTGCGTAAATGTCCCGTCATGTTTGTCGTGTTTCCCGTTGTTACGGCTGGCGGCTCGGGCCCGCCGCCGGCTCCGCTCCCCTAGTATGTATGTGTGTGTTTGTGTCGGCTGGTGCCCGTATAATGGTACTTCAGTTTGAATGCGCCAGCGCGACACTCTGATTGGAGGACTGTGCCAGCGCGACACTCCGATTGGACGACTGTGCCAGCGCGACACTCCGATTGGACGACTGTGCCAGCGCGACACTCCGATTGGACGACTGTGCCAGCGCGACGATATTGTGTATCCGTGTATTATACCCCTATTGGTTATTGTTGTTTCTCCTCCGTTCTGTCAGTTCTGTCAAATGCGGTTATTATTTGTTCACCTTCCACTTTCACTCCCTTGTCAAACCCCTGCCTGAAATTTCAATTAAAACTACTCAGATGTTAAAGTCGACCCGTGTTTATCTACTCTATATTTTCTGTTATTGTGTTACTTCCCTTCCCCTTGACGAGCCGGGCGTAACACCGTGGCCGAGTACAGTACGCGCACATAGCATATCTTGCAACTGTGGTCTTTTTATCGACAACGTGAACGTTGTCGACATAACTCACCGGGAACGCAAAATGTTTCCAAACTGGTGACGAGAGAAGCGGGAGCGGCTTGAAGCACCATTGCTGTGTCTGTCCGCGCTTGCCATCATGACTGCAGGAGAAGTCAGCTAACAAGTGCCGTTAGCTAGTAGCTGAATGGCTGCGTCTCATTTGCTTTCCTGGGAGGTGGCGGCGGGCGCGGGGGGGGGGGGGGGGGGGGGGCATCGAATCGTGTGTCCTCTCTTCTATTTCGATGCTCGAAATCGTGACGTAATTTCGATCGATTTCGATAAAAAATCGAAATCGTGACACCCTTATTATTCACAGAGGAAAAGTAACCCAACATGAGGAAATCTGCTCTCTCCTTGACTGCATTATTCGGCTCCACCTAGTATTTATGTGAGTCAACCTTTTCCTACATGAAGATTATTAAGTCCAAATACCGTTCCACCATGACTGATGAACATCATAGAAGTGTGCTTGAGGCTGGCTGTCAGCAGCTACTGTCTGGACTATGCATCCCTTCCCCCCCAAAAAATGTTAATAGTTAATTATGTGTATTTTGCAATATTGGCTCACTCACACTCGTTTATGCAAGGAAGGTACATCAACATACATTGTTCATACAAAGAATCCTCAATGCATTTGAAAATAATTAGATGTTTTGCATTTTTGTGGTAGGTAGATTGCAAATAGCGAAAATCCGTGGAGAACTGACATCCATTGAAATGCACATTTTTATACTGTATAGAAAGACAGACAAACACAAATTATTAAACCAAATGATGACTGTGTGTGGCATGAATCGTAAAAAAAATAAAATAAATCACGTCTATCCCATTGACAAATATAGCCGTTTTTTATTGTTAAAAGTGGTATTTAAAAAGTAAAGCTGTCAGTGGGTTGTGACAGGAGGGTAACACTTGACTTAGGTTAGCCGGGGAGATAGCTTGACCATACGTAGCAGTCTTGAGGTCGACCTGATGACGTTGGACATGAAATCTGTTGTTCCCTCAAATAAATTAACTAAATTCCTGGTCAGTGTGCGGAGGATTCTTTTTTTCTTGTTACACTACATACATACTACATACGCTCCTGCTGCGTGTCTAGTGGTGGCTGTACAAGGACATTTCCTCAATTAATACATATTTTAAGGTTATTGTGCCATTTAAAAATAATAAAATAATCAAATTTCAACGTGCGAGTAGTACCCCAATATGCAAATGACCCAAAGTGGCCGGGCTGCGAGGGCACCATAGCAGCTCGCAGTTGTATGTATTAATTAATAGGGGTGTGCCAAAAAATCGATTAATAAAAGAATCGAGATTAATATCCAAAAATCGATTTTACTTAAATTAGAAATGCAGACGGGGAAAAGGCAGTTGAAGCCCACATGCTGTTTTTGTGGAAAAGGGCACTGACAATACAAAATTAATAAATGTTAAAAAAAAGAAAAAAAAAGACACCTTAATGTCTCTGTCATTTTGTCTTGCAAAGCAGACTGGTGTAGATCATGACAATGTTGTGCATATCTGTAAATTGAAGCAGAAATCATTTGTCAGTCAAATAATTTTGAATCGAAAATCGTTTGAATCGAGAATCGGAAATCGATTCTGAATCGAATCGTAGACCCAAAAATCGTAATTGAATCGAATCGTGAAACGGTCAAAGATTCCACAGCCCTATTAATTAATTTATTCATTTATTCATTCATTCATTCATTCAAAAAGTCAAAAAAATATTGGTGTTAAATGGTTGAATATTTAAAATGTTTATTATTTGTTATGTTCAAGAAGGGGAAGAAATCTATTAAAATCAGATTTCGGGAGGGGGAAAAATTACTATCGCAACGCCAGTCCTTCAGTGTTCATGTGTCAGTTGTGAAATGCCTGTGATTATTTTGTATTGTCATTGTTGACAGTTTGATTGACCGTTACACTAATCTTTGACCTCACTGTTATGGGTCACTCACGACAACGTTGCACACGCGCGCAATCATTGAGTACGGTAACTGTCTTAGCCAGATCCTACTTAATGTTATCCTGAAGCCTCTATCATAAGCACTCAGTGTCAACTTCAGTGCAAGGACTTGACACAGCCAGCCCTCAACATGATCAGTTTTTTTTCACTCCAACTATTTTTAGAGGTTTTTGGGTTATTTATGGTGGTCTTTGCTTGAAGCATTTTCTGCTCTGCTGTACTGCTCTACTCTTGACTCTCTTCAGGAAGGTACTGACTCACAGTAGCTGTCAGTAGAACAAATCAAATGGTAGCCTCCTCAATTAGTGATAGACCGATAATTATTATTTATTTTTTTTGGCCGATACGATACTGATTATTAGTAGTCAAAAGAGACCGATAACCAATATTTCAATCCTATTCATTTGAGTAAAAGAGAAAATGGTAGCGGCAAATTAAAAAAAACAAAAAAAACTAACAAAAAAATTAAACCTGTAAAGAATTGGCAGCTTTGTTTAAAAAAAAAATCACAAAAATTGCAGAGCGCTTCAAGGGTCATCAGTATGTGTTAAGCTAAATCAAATCAAATAAATAGTTCCTGGAAATTTTCGACTGTCGTTTTCCAAAATGTAAGTACTTTTTCTTTCTTTCTTTCTTTCTTTCTTTCTTTCTTTCTTTCTTTCTTTCTTTCTTTCCCCCTTTCTTTCTTTCTTTCTTTCTTTCTTTCCCCCAGTTCCCAGTGTCAGCATCATTTTTTTTTTTTTTTTTTTAGGTCTTCGCAGACAGTGAAAAATTGTCTGAATATGGTTGAAATGTCTTTTCAACAAGTAAAAACTGTCCGTGAACATCTTACAAATCCTGCATTCCGCTTTGTTCATGCATTCACGCACACCAAAGAAGGGGAGGCGTGTCGCGTGGTAAACAACTACTGTACAGCACTTTAGTGAGTCAACAAAAGAGAGCATCGACGAGTATTTCCACTTCTTTCTCTAGCAGTGCATTTATTTATTTATTTATTTATTTGTCCCTCAAGCATTTCCACTTTTTTGTTGCCAATCAGGCCACCGGTGGTTGTGCTAAATAACTTTGGCTAATGGATTCTAAATACCATTGCTGCCTCGGTACAGTTAAACAGCCAGTCTTACCAGCACTGTATGCTACTTCTTTGCTCACCATACGGCCCCGGCTGGCCGTGTTGTTGCGCTCCAACTTCAGGTGGGAGGATGCTGTGTGACGTAGCTCGTTTGGCTGCCCCGAGGCAAATTGTGGCGAAAGTTCAATTATTTTAACTTTGACGAATACGTCGAATGAGCGTATTGTCGCGTCAACTATTTTGATATTAGTAATATTTTCATTTCTGGCTTTCAAGTTACCCCAGGGACTCCTTTCTCCTTTATGTATAATATTATGTTCAAATGTAACCCTGTTAATAAAAGGGTATTGTTTTTAACAAAGCATGTGCAGTTTTTATTTTTATTTTTTTTTTCGGTTTAAGCACCAAAACTGTACCACCGAGTAGGCACCGATATCGGATAAAACACATTAGCATGTCCCATTGCAGCTTGCTGCAGGCAATATTTGCATATTATGCCACATTAAAACACATTGAATAGCAAAAATGAGAATCAACTGCTGAGACGGTCACGCGTTCAAGTGGAGCAACACATCAATCGGAGGTCGAGGCTCACAACGACCTTCGGCTGGTTACTCAAGCGCCGAAACATATTGTGGAGTTGCTTCTCTTACTATGCCGCACGCACCCACACATACACAGGGTTGAGAAACAAAAACAATGTCGGACAATATCATTGCAAGCCAAAAAGGTCTCGGTGCTTCTCGTTTTCGTCACAGCCACATATCCCACCCCTAAACAGGCAAACACAATATTGCTCTGTGATTAGTCTGAACCAGCAGTGGTTCAGATTGGCGAACATTTTTACTAGATGGATTCTCGGGGAGGCGGCACGGTGGAGGAGTGGTTAGCACATCTGCCTCCCAGTTCTGAGGACTCGGGTTCGAGTCCAGGCTCCGGCCTTCCTGGGTGGAGTTTGCATGTTCTCCCCGTGCCCGCGTGGGTCTTCTCCGGGTACTCCGGTCTCCTCCCACATTCCAAAGACATGCATGGCAGGTTAATTGGGCGCTCCGAATTGTCCCTAGGTGTGCTTGTGAGTGTGGATGGTTGTTCGTCTCTGTGTGCCCTGCGATTGGCTGGCAACCAGTCCAGGGTGTCCCCCGCCTACTGCCCAGAGCCAGCTGAGATAGGCGCCAGCACCCCCCGCGACCCTTGTGAGGAATAAGCGGTCAAGAAAATGGATGGATGGATGGATTCTCGGGGGTTTGTGACCGCACAAATCCTGCAAAAATTCCTCTTAACAGGCAAGGTTAAGTGTTGGTTTACACCTGTCAACCAAAATATTTAGCAGCCAAAGTAAAGAATTACTTCCTCTTCTCCGTTGGCAAATAAATAAATATCTGGACAGTGGAGACCTGCGGGAAAGTGAGGGAACACTGTACTAGTACAAAATAATAACAGCAATGAGCCTTGAATTTTGATTTTGACCTTTTGAGTTATGCACAATAAATGTTCTCAAAATTACATTACATTAGATCTTTTTTTTTTTTTTTTTTTTTTTAGCACATTTTAAGCTTTGCTTTTAGACAACAGTTTGCTGCTTTACATAATGTGAATTTAAGGAATATTATATAAAAAAGAAAAACAATTGTTAATTCCGCATATTGTCATTTTTTTATTGTTTAATATGACCCATGAAAAAAGCTCCACAAAATTTGAAATTTGCACCTCTAATGAAGTCATTGAGTGTAAAAGTAATCGATGGTTGTCGGTAGGTCAAAATAATAATAATAATGATAATAACAACAACACCCGGGACTGAATTCCAAGCTACAAACTACACGTTTTACTCTTCTTAATCTTCCATGAAGACATTAATGGAAAAGTTCTGCTGGGATCTTTGTAACTGCTGTTTGCTGCCATCTTAGTGTCATCCGTGTCTTCAAAACAGGTCCTCTCGATCACACCTTGAGCTTGGGAAAGGGGACAAAGTCACTCTGAGCCCAAACAGTTGAGTAGGGAGGAACTGGGGGATGGTCAGGCGTGAATGTAAATGTGAAATCTTTTTGTAGATGTGCTGATTGAGCACTTCAAATGGAAAAAGTTGTCCTATGGGTTTGACATATACCTATTGTGACAAGTCCCAGAAATTGTTTCAATAAGTTGTTGGAGAGAATTCTGAAAAGGAGCGAAACACTAAAATGTACTTACTGTCCTAGTGTTGCTAGCCACATTGAAATTGCTTCCATTAGGTCAGTAGTAGCTAAATGTTTTCTGCCACTGTATGTCTCATTAA
Organism: Festucalex cinctus; assembly: GCF_051991245.1. Lineage (NCBI taxonomy): Eukaryota > Metazoa > Chordata > Actinopteri > Syngnathiformes > Syngnathidae > Festucalex > Festucalex cinctus. The sequence continues at coordinate 8,361,479 of NC_135413.1, forward strand.
CTTGCACTTCTTTTCATGCAACCTGACAATACTACAGCTTTTTAGCTCATTAGATCGTAACATAAGCTTGGGGCTTGGTGAGGTTTTGTTTCTAGGCATCTGGAAGAGTGCAAAGGCAGTAGAAAGGCAACCATTAATGGGTTAAATTAACTTGGCATTTGTCAAGCTTAGTGTTGGAACCCTGACTGAGCCTGTGTGCGCTGTGGTTGTTAGACATGGCTGTCATCACATGGTGTGCAAAAAGTGAAAGAGGAACCACTTCACAAGACAAACACTCTGGAAAGTAGGTCAGTGGGTCTGAGTGCAAATTACTGATTCAGTATCTTCTCTGACTTGTAATTTTCGTAGACTACTTTTATTCCGCCCTCCCCCCACCAATGTCCTGCTGACATTCCAAACATTCAACTTTAAAAATACAAATAAAAACTAACCGCAATCAAATACCAAAGCTACCAGTCACAATCCTCGTGTTTCTCGCACATGCGTGTACAGGTCAGAGCCAGTCGTTCGCCTCTCACTTGAGGGTTGAATTTCCTGGACAGTCTGGCTGGTGGCCAAGTCTCTGGGGTGTTCAGGGGCGGTCTTTGGCAATCGGGATTCAGTGGGACAGTCTTACTGGACTAAATTTCCACATGCTGTAAATGTAGGTCACGCCTGGAAGTATTCAGGAAATTTGAGTAGGGCGGTTATTCGCATTCCAAATTTTTGGTGCACTGCCGACAGTAATATTGTTGGTTCCTATTCCTATTTATGTGGTGATAAGTTTACAAGCATCACACGAAAGATATTAATCAGTTAGTTGCTTTATTAAACACATCAGCTCACACAGTACAGTACTTACTTTTCATACGCAGCTTTGTCATGAATGTAGACCTCGGTTAGCTTGGTTTACACAGACGACGTAAGCTACTTGGGAGCTTTGCCATACTATATCTTGTCATGCCTACCATCATTCTTACTGCGCAAATAATCCATTGCTTTAAAGGTATTGGAGAGGATTCTGCACCGAACGAGTAGCCCAACGGCTGTTAGTGGTTTTCTCAATAGTGCGCATGCCTTGTGAATTTGGACACAGGTACTGTTACTTAGAGGCCTATGCAAGCTACGTACTCGGGGCACATACACAAGAAGTGTAATTGACAAGCCAGGAGCCAATCAATAACGAAGCAACTTTGTTATTAATTGGAAAACTGAACGTGCATATGCAAGGTGTCTATCTGAAATAAAATAGTGCCCAGAAACCCCCCCCTCTTCGCTGAGCTCATTTTATGTTAGGATGTTGGTGAAATCCATGTAGCAGTCTCTATAAAAGCTACTGTTGGTTGGAAGTGCAGCAAGTTCCTGAAATTTAACTTCTACACATAACTTATAAACTACCAATGTTTTAACATACATAATAGTCAAAGCTAATTTTCATTTTCAGTCTCTGGACATACATAAACCATCCACATAATGTAGAATGACAACAAACATTTTGTTTTTAAGGTTAAGCAAAGGCTCTTCTGCCACTTATACCAATGGGTCTGTCCACAGAAACAGAATTTATTTCTTTCTTTCATCCTGCATACAGCAGTCCATTTATGTGTAGTTAGCAAGAAAACAGTTTCAACAAATGTGGCCGTGTAATTGTATAGCTCATTTTTGTGACATTATGCAGACTATTAGGAAATATTTTTTTTACCTTGTTTGTTCAGGAAGAAAAACAAACAAACTGTAGATCAAATGTGGGAGATCCGTCATATTTATTATGTCCAAAGATTGCAATAACAAAGACATTGTTTGAGAAGCCTTAAATTTAAAAAAAGCAGGGATGACTTCTCAAAAGAAGTGACAATAACGACTATTCCCAGTCAAGTTTAAAGATGAATGTCAACGATGTTGACACATTTCCCTTTTTGAAAGAGTCTGATGTACAAAAGTGTTATTTTAGCAATAAATGTGTCGATGTGTGTAGTAATATAAGGTAATAATATAAGGTATCAACTACGATAGCGCTTAAACATTACAGATCACGACTGCGTATAAACCCCGAAAAACAAACCAAGAGGACGCATTTCGAAGCAATAACCACACCTATGTCATGCATGTCGGACCCAGAGCATAGTTGCCCGCTCAGTTTGCCGGAGCTGGTAACCCACACAAAGTTACCGATCAATACAAAATGTGCACGAGATAAGAGTTCCAACAATTTTTGTTTCATTTGTTGAAAAATGAAGCTGATGTTAACAAAAAATGAAGTCCTCCCTCTTTGGGGATCGTTCAAATGCACGAAATCAGCCCTCGGCCCACCTCCTATCAGTTTGTACCATAACACTTTTAATATATCAAGTTGTCAATTTGATTCCTGATCTCAGCGACCTTATTCCTACTTGCTCCTCCCAACATGGACATAACACCAGGCACAAAGGCATCATCACGGGGAAAAAGTGAAGGCTCAAGACCAGTTTTAAGTGTTTCATGTGATTTGGAACATCTCAAAACCGCCAAAGCTCTCCCCATCTTTAAAAGGAAACTCAAAACTGATCGATTGGCTACATATTTATAATTAGCTGAATCCGCTGACTTGGATTGTTTGTTTGTTTTTGTTGTTTGTGTTATGTTAGGATGTGCTTTGTTGTACAGTGTTCCCTCGTTTTCCGCTGGGGTTAGGTTCCAAAAAATACCCGCAATAAATGAAATCCGCGAAGTAGTTAGCTTTATGTTTTACAATTCTTATAAATGTTTTAAGGCTCTAAAATCCCCAACCGCAAAATTTATACACTTTTCTCATTGAGGCATTTACATGTTCTCACATTTCTCTCTTGTTCAAACTTTGACAATGTTCAAACCTTCATAAATTTTATAAAATGGGTATATTTCTGTAAAAAAATATGCAAAATTGCACTTAAAAAAAAATCCGCGATACAGCGAGACCGCGAAAAGTGAACCGCGTTATAGTGAGGGAAGACTGTATGTTTGTTTGCATTTATTTAGTTTGTATTGTCTCGTTTCTGGTCCAAGCCCCCATCAAATAAGTATTAAGTAGCTTCTAAAGGGTGTCTCTTTCACATGTAAATGTATACTCAAGACTGCCTTCAAGATAAATGCCAGCTGTGGTATTTCAACTTGTGAAGAAATTAAACTTGAACCTAGGCCTACAATTTTTGTAGCACCCTGAGATGTACAAAAAACACTATGGTTGCAAAACCATAAAATGTACAGGAGAGGTGAGCCTTGTTAATTAGATGTATGATTTTGGCCCATTTTCTTGTCTTTTATTTTTCCATTTAACCTAAAGTTTTGGACTTTACCATGCCATTCCATTCCAAATGTGCATATACATGTGGGTGGAATTTTGAAGTTGTAATCAGCATTCCATTCATCATTGGTGCAGTTGATTAATTACCGGTAATTGTCTAATTCTGCTCGGTCTTAAGCGTTTTACTTGTGACTCTCACAGGACCGAAAACTATCAAAGACTGAACGGCAGCGCTTTAAGGAGGAAGCGGGGATGCTGAAGGGCCTCCAACATCCCAACATTGTCCGCTTTTACGACTCCTGGGAGGGACCCTCCAAGGGCAAGAAGTGCATTGTTCTGGTTACTGAACTCATGACTTCTGGAACACTCAAAACGTATGTACCTATAACAATGTCATTTCAGTTAATAGAATACATGATCACAGACTGATACTGTTACATACTGTAATGTCTCGCAGTTGTAATTTATTTATTTATTTCTATTTTTGTACGGGTTTCAGTTATTTGAAGAGGTTCAAGGTGATGAAGATTAAAGTGCTGAGAAGCTGGTGTCGACAGATCCTCAAGGGGCTCCACTTCCTTCATACTCGTGCACCTCCCATCATTCACCGTGACTTGAAGTGTGACAACATTTTCATCACGGGCCCAACGGGATCTGTAAAGATTGGAGACCTTGGACTGGCAACACTGAAGCGTGCATCTTTTGCCAAGAGTGTTATAGGTATGAACCCCAACATAATTTCTAAATATTTGTGCTTCTCTTGCTGGGGGGCAGTTCTTTTTCTGGAGTCACAAAATGTTCAACTGAAATGGTGTCTAATGGGGGAGTCTTTTGACCTGATAATGTTTTTGACGATGTGGTTCAAAAACAGACCACAGCGTTTCAGCTGTCCATCAAACCACAGCTCAAATGTAGGCCAATTACTGTGGTAATCTTAGGCAGATCACCACAGGGATTTCCCACTTTGTTCATTCAAGTATTGGTCATTGTACAGAATATTTCAATGTTTATCCAAAGTAGTTTTTTTTTCCAGGCACCTACTGAATGTAAGTAGCGCCTAATTTTCTCCTGCTGTTAATCAATAATATTACTATAATAGTTGTTATGGCTTCTTGCAGGCTAACCTGGCCATGGCTAAAGGTACGGCCGTTGTTTCTGTCTTAGACTGACTGGTCTTGTTCTGTGGTTTGGAAATATGTGGTCTGTTTGCCAATCAGGCAACATCATGTTTAACAAATTTGTCGGTTTGCCTCAACAGGTTTCCCCACTAGTGTTTGTCTTTTACTGTCTTTTAAAAATATTCCAGGACTGCCGATGGCTTTTCTCTGTCGTTCATATTCCAGGGAGTTCTCCACCACTTTCTCTCTTGTTAGCCTTTTGCTTAAAATGTAGGCTCTAGCTACAGCTGTGCCCCATTCTGCTGTTTGGAATAAATAGGGTACTGCTGGTCAGTGAAGAAAAGTATGAACTGTTATGGGCCTGGTAAGTCTTGACAATGTGCTGGAACACGCATCAGTTTAAAGGAAAAAAAAAATGCATTCCATTAAACAAAATAAGTTTTTCTGTGTATGACCTCAATTGAGGGTAAACTGTTAATAACTAGGAGCTGATGCTCAGAGATGCACTTCTGGGAATAGTAACTAACTATGGAAGATACTTCACTCAGCCTTGACCATAAATAACATATTCAATCTGCAGGTCGAGGAGAGCTGGTAAGTCAGACTTCATTAAGGTAAGTGTGTTTTTACAAAGTGTAAAATGTATGGTTTGAAGGTAAGCTCTTGACAGAAGTTAATTTCCATAGCTAGTTGTTTCTCAGACAAAACTATTGATAAGGCTTGGAATATAGTATTTTTGGCATTCTTCCATTCTCAAGTGCTTTATACAAATGTTTATTCAAATATGGCATTGGACTGCCACTGGCTCGAAATGTGGCATTTCTGCTCATCAGCTACTGCAGACAAATTTCAAAATTGAAGGTCCTACACAGACAAACATGTGCCCTCTACTCTGCGGTGTAACTGAGTTCAGCTTTTCCCTCCTTTTTGTTTTTTTTCTTCTCTGTTTGCCTTCCTTCCCCCTTTTTTCTCTCTTCTCTGTCTTCCAACTTCCACCTCGCAGGGTCTACCCCAGGAGATGTCGTCAGACTGGTCACTCTTCTCAACCTCCGCTTCCTCAACCCTTCACGGGTTAGAGGAGCAGAGAAGGGGCTGTGGGTTGAGAAGCCCACACTGTCCGTAAGGAAGAGAGTTCTGAATAGTTGTTTTGATTTAAGGTACCCCTGAGTTCATGGCGCCTGAGATGTATGAGGAGAAGTACGACGAGTCAGTGGATGTGTATGCCTTTGGAATGTGCATGCTGGAGATGGCCACCTCAGAGTACCCTTACTCAGAGTGCCAGAATGCTGCACAGATCTACCGCAGAGTGACCAGGGTAAGTCTTCATTTTAGGTTTCCATGTGTCCCCTCCCCTTTACCTTGCATTCTTCCCATTTCACCTAACCCAACTTAGCTCCCTTTTGTTTGATACACTTGAAACTTCAACTTCCTTAGAAAATTTATCAACATTCCAGAGTTTGAGTGACTTACAAATCTGTAGAAGTCCCACAGGAACCATACCTTCTCAATTGTCATGTGTGTTGGAGGAGCGTGCAGAATTCTGGCATGGACAAATAAGAGGCTGAACATGCATTGTTTTGTAATTTACTGTGTGATTAATCTTCCGGTTGCTCATTAATGAACAGTAGTAACAGCCGAAGAATTCAAGACGTCATATTTTCATACTGTAATTTAGCTACATGATTTATACATGTGTCATGGCAACAGTCCTAGGCACGAGGAGGCTGAACTTTACTTAGTCTAGATGCACACCTATGGAAAATGCTAGGTCCTCAATTTATCAGCTACAGTATTTTAAAGTAAAAACCCTTGCAAGTTTTTTAAATCATTGCCATTTGCCAATGTGCTGTGCTTTAAACTGACTCGATCCTCCAAAGATAATTGAAAACCCAGCTCAGCTAGAACATTGTCAAACAAAGTCTTATGTTATGTGCCGACATTTAGGAGGTGTCGTGTGTTCTGTTACATATGTCTTCCTTGAAGTGACTGCTCATTGTTCTTACCATTGTTTCAGTCATCGTTTGAGTTGAGGTTGTTTAATTATGCTGCCATTAGTTTAATGTAGAACTGTCAAAGCATTAAATTTTTAATCAGATTAATCACATCTTAGAATTTTGATTAGTTACGATTAATCATTTAATTAAAAAGCCTTTTTAGCAACATTTTTTTGCCCGCCAAATTTGAAGATCACCTGTTATGTATTAATTTTTCAACACTTAATGTTATGAGGACCTTTTCCAAATTTTTCTGCACACTCTCATCCACCTCTTTTTCTAGTCTGTTAATTACTTGCATAATTAAAAAAAAAAAAAATCACCCCAGCAGTTTAACATAAACAAATGTGCTGAACGTCGTACGCAAACATTTATTAAATGCTTTACTTTAATGCATGTAATTGTTTATTGTTCAAACACAGCCTGTGTTACGTTTTAATGTCGCCATCTACAATTAAGCTAAAGGATAAAATGTGGTCAGAATTAATGGTGTAATTAAGCTGCGTTAATACTAGAGCTGTCACACGATTAAATTTTTTAATCAGATTAATCACATCGTAGAATTTTGATTAATCATGATTAATCACTAACCTAAAAAAGCTTTTTTCCCCCCAACATTTTTGCCCGCTGCACACGCTCATCCTGCTTTTTCTAATCAATTAATTATTTGCATAATTTAAAATGGGGAAAAAACGACCTACGGCATATGTAAACATTTCTTAAATGCTTTACTTCAATGCGTGTAGTTATGTTTATTGCTCAAACTCCAACAGCTACCTTTAATGTAACCATCCACTGTTGGCTAAAAAGGATCATCTGCGGTCAAAATTAATAGTGCGATTAATCTGTGGTAATACAGTGATTAATGCGATATTTTTTTTGTGATAAATTAATTAGTTACCGCTTTAACTTTGACAGCACTAGTTAATACATGATTAATGCGCTAATTTTTTGTGATTAATTAGTACGTAACGCTTTAACTTTGACAGCGCCAGTTGAATGTTATATGTATCAGTTTTTACTTTCACTTGTACTCAATATTGACTCTAGTCCAGGGGTGGCAAACTGCGGTCCTCGAGGCCCGGTGTCCTGCAGGTTTTGCAGATTTCCCTACTCGAAGTACAGCTGATTCCAATTAACAGGCTCGTTATCAGGTTTCTGCAGAGCTTGCTGATGAGCTGATCATGAATCAGCTGTGTTGAAGAAGGGAAATATCCAAAACCAGCAGGACTGCGGCCCTCGAGGACCGGATCTCGCCACCCCTGCTCTAGTCACTTCTTGGACAATCAGATACACACTATTTTTATCCATAAAATAACTGGGAGAGGAAAAAAATGAACCTGCTACCAAAAAAAAAATAAAAATAGTGTACTCGTTGATCTTCAGATTTTCAGTTACAAATAACCATGCACCTTTTGTGTAATTCTGGCAACAGAGGGCCAAACAGCTACACCATCGCTGTTGGCCAAGATAATTATGTAGCGGTACAAAGGGGTTCAAAGAAAAGGTATGGGGTTAGCCTTCAAATTTAGTAGATCTAGCCCATTTAGGGGAAAACCATTCTCATTCAGCGTTCTGTGTTTCCTGTAGGGGGTGAAGCCGGGCAGCTTTGACAAAGTGGCCATTCCTGAGGTCAAGGAGATCATCGAGGGATGCATTCGCCAGAACAAGGATGAGAGGTGTCAAATTTAACAAGAGCACATGACATTTGGAGAGGAGAATCTCGAACTACGGTCCACATCAGCTTCTAACATTTACTTCTTGTCTTGTATTTAGGTACTCAATCAAGGACCTCCTGAATCATGCCTTCTTCCAGGAAGACACAGGTGTGCGTGTGGAGCTGGCTGAAGAGGATGATGGCGAGATGGAAGCAATTAAGTTGTGGCTTAGAATTGAGGACATCAAGAAGTTAAAGGGAAAGTACAAAGACAATGAAGCGATTGAGTTTTCCTTTGACCTTTGCAAGGACGTCCCGGATGATGTGGCTCAGGAAATGGTGAATTTGACTGTTATTAGGCTTAACCCTTTAACCCTGGCTTCCCCAATCCTCGTCCTCGAGGGCTGGAGTCCTGCAGGTTTTAGATGTTTTCGTCCTCCATCGCACCTGATTCTATCAGTATTGCTATCAGGCTTCTGCAGAGTTGATTATAGGAATCAGGTGTGTTGGGGTATGCTTACATCTGAAACCTGCAGGACTCCGTCCCTCTAGGACCAGGATTGGGGAAGCCTGCTTTTAACCCTTAAATTCTTTGAACTCATAAATGATCTTTACTGAGGTTGACACCATGTGGCTGCTTTAGGTTGAGTCCGGGTATGTATGCGAAGGTGACCACAAGACTATTGCAAAGGCCATCAAGGACAGAGTGTCTCTCATAAGTCACAAGAGAGCACAAAGACAGCAGGTGTGTTTTTAAACACCAGTTTTGTTTGCATACTCTTTTCACACATGCTTCACAGCCCAAATTTTAATGCATTTGGTGCTGATTACCTTTAAAGGTCAGAGAAGATCAGGAGACGAGAAGTATTGAAGAAGAACAAATGTGTCAGATACAAACAGCTCAGCAACCCAGCCACCCACCAAGCAAAGACTTGCCTCTCTCCCAGTCGGTGCCAGCTGCCCATGTTCCTCCTCCGCAAGCCACCCAACACAGCACACCCATGCCAGCTCCGACAGCATCCCAGCAGAACCTTCCCAGTGCTACCTACAACACTTCTCAACCCACCCAGCTGATGGGCTTGACACAGGGGGTCTCTTATGTCCCCCAGTCGACTGGGCCAGTCTCAATTCAGAGTCAGAGTATGGCCACCAGTCAGCCGGAGTCAGAGGAGCCTGAAGCTGACCAACATCAGCACAGTGGCGGAGGTGTGTATGAAAAAAATTGTATATTACACTGGGGATACACTGTCGATATGGTTGATGGTATGAATGTGCCCTATGGTATAGATTAGGACTCTACAGTCCATTCTCAGTAACAGAACTCATTCTGTTATGTTGGAGCAATTTACAATTTATAAGTTGGCGACAATTTTAACTTTCTTGCTTCTGATTAAACATACATTGGTGCATGCAAAGAACAGCGCATCATGGTAAATTTTCAACAAAGGTTCTTATATTAAGGGCCTGTTTTCTTTTTCTTTCTTTTTTTTTTCTGGTGTCTCAGCACTTTGTGCGTGTGTGTCTGTGTCTGCGTGTGCATGTGTATGTGTGTATGCGTGTAAAGGGTGAATATGATGTGTAGAAAGTGCTGTATAATCTCAGTTCATTTAATATAAATTCCACCTAGCTCTACATTACACCCACTGCACAATCAAGAATTAACATGCCCCCTCCCTTCCCCCATTCCTGATAGTGGCACACATAGGCGACAGACCAACTGGTTCCTCTGTCCTCGCTGCCGAAGCTCAGCCTGCTCAGCCCGGATTGTCGTCCTGCGCTCCCCCCACTCAACAGCTTCAGCCCCAAGTGCCATGCCCGCAGACACAAAATGACCAAATGCAGCAGCAGCACCATGTGTCAGTGGTGAGTCATTTTCCAAATGGGCTTGATTCCACTGATGGTGAATCAGAAGCACCAATCCATATCTATTTATGTGTTCCTGTCCAGTTTCCCCCCCCCCGTGTGGACTTGTGTCGATTCTAAATCTGTGTTCCACACCTGTTCAACCAACTGCATTTCACCATGCAATGGCGTAAATAGGACACCTTACCCCGTTCCCTTGAGTGAACACAGCTCATAGGCTGTATTCACACTGCAGGTCTTCATGCTCAATTCAGATTTTTTTTGGTCAAATACTTTCTCCCCCTATGTAATCGTTCACATTACATATTAGTTGCGATCCGTATCTGCTGTGTGAACCATATGCGTCTGCAAAGTGACCCGCATGCGCAGGAGAAGAGACATCACTCACATTGTAGTGCTGTCAATATTAATCGAATAATCAGATTCAGTTTAATTTTGCATTAAAGTGTATTAAAAAAGCATTTCCGTCCTGATTACTTTTTATTAACCAATGATTGGTGTTTATTTCGTACTTGGTTTTCGTATAGTGATTACAATTGATGTTATGTTACCAGTTCGGTCATTGTTTTAGTAAAAGTAAAAGTAAAAACAGAATTTGCAAATGTCTTATTTTGATAAAACACAGAAAACAATATTCTTTCCTAAAGGACTACATAAATCAGTGAACAATTACAGTTGATATGCTGAAATCAGAGGATATGGACAAGTTTAAATTAAAAAACTGGCTCCAAACAATGACTCGATTATTAAAATAGTTGTCAATCGATTAATTTTGACAGCTCTACAACATTGTGCTTATGGAAGTAAATGTGTATGGTCCAGAGTGCCACAGACTTTCATAAGTCTGTTGTCGGGGCTCATGTTTTATCATTTCATATCTACAGAGGAGTGATGAGGGAGGAGGTAGAAATATTTTGGGGAAAAATGAGGCGAGCCTTTTCGATCTCCTGATTTCATGGTGACGTCTACTAAAGATGACATCATGTCATTGCATTTCGTAATAAATGAACCGTCTAATGACGCTAATTACTAATATCACTGTTTAACGTCAACTTTATGCTTCATGTTTTAAGTGAAATTAAGTTGAAGTCAGATATAAAATCACAACTATTAAAAAGCTTTGTAGATTCACGTATGTCTCACACCACTCCCGCGCGGAGCGCATATAGACCTTTTGATGACAACCTGGCCGTTCAGACTGAGGTCACATTGCAAAAATTTGGATATGTATCCAATCTAGAACCATATAGGTGAACATAGCCTTATTAGTTATCTTATTTATACCCTTGTCATGCTGATGCTTTATCTCTTTTGTGTTCAAGGTTCAACCTCAGATGCCAGGTATCCAAGCTGATCTTGTCCCCACTCTTCAAAGCAGCCAGTCTGTCCCAGTGGCACCACAGCAGGTATTCACAAGTTTATATTGTAATTTTTATCTGGGCCGTTTCACACCAAGTTGAAAAGCAACATAAAATAACCTGTTTTGAGGAAAAGCATTGCATGGGCTTCAAGTAACACACTTGTGTAAGCCTATTCATTCACCAGTCATTATAACAGCACTGCAGTGCACCAAGAGGAAGTTATCATATTTTCACTCTCTAAAGGCATCCATATATACAAATGGGTCAGCTATTGCTGCAGGTGCTTTTGGGCTGATGTTACATTAACGATTCAAGCCGCTATGTGCTGCCTCGGGTGGCAGTGAAGGAGCAGGTTCCGAATCCCCAAGTCATCGTTTGCCTTTTCATTTCTCCAATTTTCAACTTTCCCACTCTTACCCTGTCTTATTTGTTTCTTATAGTATGGAGTATACTACCAACCATCACTACCCCGTAAGGTACATAAAATGTCTCATTTTCCTTCCTCGTTTTTTTTTTTTTTTTTTTTTGTGGATGCGTTTAATTGATGTCTGGTGCCGGTTTTTTGTTTTTGTTTTGTTTTGTTTTTTAAAGCTTTTCCATAAAACATGTTACGGCCTCCACTAAAACATTTTAAAAAGTCAAGTAACTTGGATATACACTGAAATTTGTACTGTATGCCTCTTGAGTGTCATAAAATATTCTCAATTGAGTACTGTTAAAAAACAAAAACAAACAACAACGGGTAAGTAGATGAAATGTGGCTTTTGGACATGATGCTTAAATTTGTAAAGCACTTAAAATTTCCATAAGCACAGTTTATCCTTAATCTTTGGTCCTTGTAGATTCCCACCCAACAAGTGATGATGCCTCAATCTTCTCAGTCGTCCCCTCCGCCACCGCTGCAGCAGCAGCAGCCAGAGAACAACTCTGTCATTCAAAGCTCCGCGTTAACACAGGCACAGGCTGCAACTCAACCGTTACAGGTGAGAGCATACATATTTTTCATTCATTCATTCTTTTATTCCACTCCCCATTTTGCTACCTACATTTCTCTCACACACCATTATTTGTGCACTTCTCTGTGATTCTCATTACCATGGTTGTCCTATTTTGTTTTTTATCTTCTGCTTGTTTTGTCATCTCTGCATGCTGATCACTTCCTGCATGACTGTTAGTCTTGGGCCAGTAGTCCAAATTCTTTTATCCTGTCTCCGCCACCCAATGCAGAGCATCTATTCTTCCTCTATCAGGCATCTTGTCTCTCTGCCCTGCAGGTACTCAGTGCATTGTATCAATGTGTGTGGTTGGACATTTGTGGTTTTGGTTGTAAGTAACATTTTCTCTCCAACTCCTTACTATTTTCTTTATTAATGAAGGTTGATTAAATAAATTAGAAATGCAACAATTAATGGAAAACTAATGAATGATCAAATTAATTAATTTAACTAATGGTTTAAAAACTGTTTAACTTGAAATTCCAATAATTTTTAGTTTTATCTTAAGTTAATATTCTCAGACTTCTTTAGTCCTCCATGAAAGCAGACTGATTGTGTTTCATCAAAACAAGACATTTTCATCTGTTTTTACTTTGGAAAGCATGATCAACAGTTTTGCATTTTCTTTGACAAACCAGTATTAGAATCATAATCAATTTGTTTGTATTCTCTGTGCTGTCAATTAAGTTGGATTGGAAAATCTGATTCATTGATTAATCCAGAAGATAATTCGCCCGGCCCCGTTTGCGACACGCCACCCCACACACTGCGATTGGCTGGAGGGGTGTAAATACTGGCTTACCACAGAAACGTCCCACTGTTTACAAAACAAACACAAAATGGCAAAATGCAGGCTGGGGAGGTGGGGGTTTAGGACGAAATTACCACAAATGATGAACAAAAACACAGATGTGTAGACTGAGAGAAAGTTAAAGTGTGTACACTCTGTATTTAAAAAGTGCATTTTCCTGAGTGAATCCGGCAGACAGCCCCTTTAAGGCTTAATGTTCCAATAATATAACATTTTTCCATGCTTAGTGTGAACCCTAAACCTAAATAAGACGTTTTGTTGAATATTTCCATCAAAAATTGATGTTTAGACATCGATTCGCCCCATATTGAATCGATACAAGTATTACGCAATGTAATATCGTGATATATTGCCGAATCGATTTTTTTTAAACACTCCTAAAACCAAACATACCATGTTGTGATTTAAAAAAACAAACAAAAAAAAAACAACAAAAAAGTCATGTAGGACGCAAGCTGGATAGATACTTCAATCATCCTGTGAGGGAAGTGAAATTGTCACAGCAGCAAAAATTTCCAAATAAACACTCTCAACTCAACTCAAGTTTATTTATATAGCGCTTTCAAACAGCCTGAGCTGTCACAAAGCGCTTTACAGAAACACAAAAACCATAACATAACATAAAACATTGACACAAATACAATACAATCACAACAAATCAACATTCTTCCATTCCTACATACGCTTTGATGTTTGAAGCAGTTCTAGATGAAGGAGGACAGAATCAGTCTCCTTTCAGCAGTTGATCAGAGACATGATCTCAACGTGCATGACGTCACACACGTCTGCTACAAGCTGGTCCAATTTTCCAGTCTCAACCAAACTGCCTCTCCTCCAAGCGCCGAACCTCCATCTAGTCTACGCCCCGCACACACCACCGGTTTAGCGGCGACGTTCGGGTCCTCAGCTCCACCGCCATCCATCTTAGCTCATCAGCTTAGACTGTCCAGCGGCGCCGACCTGACCGGCGAGCAAAAAGGGGCTGTGAAAAATGAACAGCAACTCTTAAAATAATGTAGTACAAAAAAACGCAGAAGAAAAAAAAAAGAGCAGCAACTTATGGAAGGATTAATAGAAATCTAATCTAAATAGGAAAACGCAGATTTGAATAATGCATGTTGGTATATGATAATAAGTACAGTCTAATTATGCTACATCAATATTTGTATTGTTGTAACTAATTTCAGTGATCTATAATACTGAATATCAATACACCCAAATATGTACAATTTATAAAATATCTGTTCATGCATAATGTGTATGCATAATGCATAAATAGTTCAATTGTACGTTGAACTCAACCGTTTTTCACGATCTGTGGCCCGACCTGCTCTCAACCTCCGTGAATAGCAGTGGTCGACTGTATGTAGCAGTGGTCGACTGTATACATGTATAACCAGGGCTCGACAGTGCGAGCATTTCACTCGCAAATGCGGGAAACTTTCAAGCGCGTGCTGGTGAAAAAAATACCACTCGCGCGGCGCGAGTGCATTGATGCTCCCCCTGCACTATGTTTAAAACGTACATTTGAAAGTCGTCGTGTCCTCTCCTAGCTCTCCCGTAGCAACAAGAGCGCGTCACCATACGCCGACTCAATCCAATAGTATTTGAGTGAAACATGACCCACTGCAATGTGATTGGCTGGCTACTTCCTGATCGGCATAGCATAGTGTACACGCACACCGCGCAGACTACAATTTACATACAAAGATTTATAATATGGCGCTTTCCATCGGACCGGTTCCACACGTAAGCGGTATTTTTTTGTCCCCGGTTGTCTCCATGGGACTCTTTCGGGGCAGAGCGGTTCCATTGCAACCGCTGTTTAGAACCCCTTCGGCAGTGGTTCTGCAGCGGGAGACAAAAAATCCACCGGGAATCCTTAGATACATTGCTTGTAAAGCTGTGGACCGGATATCGCGTGGCTGTGAATCGGTTGTGTGTGAGGCTTTGAGTTTCATAACAAGAGCAAGAGCTCTGCGCCATGCACTACTTGTTTTGTTTACGTTTCAGTAGCATCACTATTCAATAGGGGTGTTAAAAAAAATCGATTCGGCAATATATCGCGATACTACATCGCGCAATTCTCGAATCGATTCAATAGGCGGCTGAATCGATTTTTAAACTTCCATTTTTAATGGAAAAATATTCAACAAAATGTCTAACTTCGGGTTAGGGTTCACACCTTAAGCATGGAAGAATGTTATATGAACGGAACATTAAGCCTTAATATTTTATTTTAATGCTGTTCAAGCATGAAACAGATTGCAACCTGTATAAGAATGAAGTTTCAGATAAATAATACATTTTCATACAAATCTTACACTCCACAAGTTTACTGATTAGTATTTTCTAAATTTGAATGAAAAAAATCGCAACAATCGACTTATAAATTCGTATCGGGATTAATCGGTATCGAATCGGATCGTGACCTGTGAATCGTGATACGAATCGAATCGTCAGGTACTAGGCAATTCACACCCCTACTATTCAAGCTACTTCCATGTTTACAGAGAGCTAGCAAAGTTGCCCTCATAGATGCTTTCATTCCCCGAAATTATGTCATAAAACTCAAAATGAACCACAGCAAAAAACAAAAACAAAAAAAACAAAAAACAAAAAAACATGAACAGCAGTGATTCTGTGGTCATCAAAAAAACAAAAAAAACAAAAAAAAGCCGTTATAAATTAACCAAAAATGAATATGATGGCAAAAGAAAAACAAAAATTGTTGATAAAAAGGGAAGGTCACTTTTGGCAAATTTTTTTGGATATATTAAATGTTAAAATGTGTTTGATAGATTTATTGTTCCATAAGGTGGCTTCATATTTCTTTTGGCTAGACGGTAGGTTTATTTCATGTCTCAGATTTTTATGTTTCTGAAATACTTCACATTGTGCACATATTGTGTTAGTGTCTTTTTAAAGGTTAAATATTTCTATTTCAAATTGTAGAAAAAAAACAATTATAACTGTCAATAACAGCTAATAAATATTTAAACTGATTTTTCAGTCATATCGCCCAGCCCTTTGTTGCAGTCTATTTAATCAATTGATTCAATATATGAAAATATAGAAGACATTTTTGTTGTTGTTTTTTAACATGTTTGAAGATACTGTAAAAATGTATGGTGTCTTAAGATTAATGTCTACAAATGTCACTAAGTTTTGAATATTTTAATGAATCGTATGTTTTGATAGCCACTGCTGTTGCAGGCAAACCTTGTGTTCCAATGAAATATTTTGCAATATTTTGGTCATGCTACACCTCCACAAAAAATGGTGCAACCAAATCCTCTGCTGTGCGAGCAACTAAAAATGTTGCTCGCACCAGTGCTAGTAATGGAAAAGTTAGTGTAGAACCCTGATAACACTTGTCTAGCAACTAATTATCTCATCCTTAGATCCGTGTCATTGCAGTATATAAAAGAATAGTAATTTTAGGAAAGATGTGCACTCAATTTGCTGTTTTTTAACCTTGTAGCTTCTGGTGATTATTTTGAGCTTGAAATCAACTGAGCACAGAAACGTCAACCCAACGGATAAGGCCACTGTAGGTGCGTTTCCATTGCTCTCTGTTTTGCGCAAAAGCAAGCTGGAATTAGAAAAGGGATTTTCGGAAAAGACTCGCAAAGTATTTTTCAAAGGTGTAATGGAACACTTTTTTTTGCGCATTCCCTGTAGTCATGTGAACCCCCCCATGGTCACGGTGTAAGAGAAATAGAGAGAGAGAGACACACACACACACACAGAGAGACGCAGAGAGAGACACACAGAGAGACGCAGAGAGAGACACACAGAGAGACGCAGAGAGAGAGACACACACACACACACACACACACACGCACACACACACACACACACACACACACACACACACACACACACACACACACAGAGACAGAGAGAGAGAGACACAGAGACTATACCAGTATCAGCCACCCACTTGCGGCCCTTTTATGATCAAGAACTAGAAATCAGTTATGAGAAAAATTGAAAATTACCATTAATTTCATGCAATTTAATGACAAATGCTATATTGGGATATTATTGTTTTGGTGGAGGTGTGGTGGATATTTTGTATCAATAATATGAAAGTCAGTCACTACTTGGTATTGGTATGAGGTATGGTAGAGTTGAGTTCTCGTACTGGTATCGGTCTGATTAAAAAGTGGTATCAAACATAACTAGAAGTAGCACTACACTGCATACTCCATTATCAAAATGTAATTCTGATAGGAGCTGACTTGGTGGAGATCAGAAATGTTTCAGTGTCGACCAACAACCACTGCACCATAAATGCCAAGACAAAATACCAGCGTTAATGGGGAAGTGAGGTTTACCGACAAGTGTTGTGTTTCAGGGCTCTGCCTCTCAGTCAACATCAGCTGAGCAGCCAGCAGCGGCCTCCTCTCTCGTTCCGCCGACTGTGGAAAGGTGAGCACGAGAGATTCATACTTTCTGAATGGAAGCAAGTTATCTTGTACATTTCGCTTATGGATACGTCCCCTTCTCAGCTGTTTTTCAGATGCAGCTTCAGGTCTAAGTGACGGCAATGATGGCTCTTCAACATCAGGAGGCCGCCACGAGGGCCGCTCACTGAAGCGGTACCAGCGACGGTCCGTCCGCAGCCGCTCTCGGCATGACAAGGGCACCAAGGCCAAACTGAATGTTATAAGTGTAGGCATCTCTAATCTTTTTCCAGATTTGTTCGTTGCTACTTGTTGCTGTGACGCTAATTGAACGCAAATCTTTTTTTTCTGCAGATCTCAAATGCAGGAGACAGAGTGGCAGAGTGCCAGCTGGAAACGCACAACAGGAAAATGGTGACTTTCAGATTTGATCTTGATGGCGATAATCCAGAGGAGATTGCACAGATAATGGTAATTTATTTTTCCTTTTAAATGTTACTTAAAAATCACCACTGCTGATATTTTGTGGAATAATTTGGGGAAATAATCTAATTGCAATTTTCTTTTTTGCGCTCAATATTTAATATACAGATTTAATCTGCAAATTATTATTTCAATGTTCCGTTGTAACCACTTTTTAGAACCCTCTCGGCAGTGGTTCTGCAGCGCCGGTCGTCTGGGGCCGAGCGGGGCCGTGTCGTCACTGTCATCTGATTGGCCGACAGCAATGCAGCACACGCCCATTTCCTTGTTTTATGCGAGAGAAGCAAAGGCGCCCGTCAGTCTTCGCCAAAGTCATAAAAATACAGTATATACAGTAAATAATTCTTTACAACAACGCTGAACTATATTTACAATTTAAAAGGTATTTGTGGATGGATTTGTAATGTTTGTGGTTTATAAAAATATCGCGAGTGCACACTGCCTGGTCGCGTGTTCCCATTCACTTGAATGAGAGCACGAGCCACCGTTAAATGAATGAGGCTGAGCTCTCCATTCTGAAATAGCGCAGGCGGCGAGCTTCGCGAACCGGTCATGGAATCAAGATCGCAATATTTAACCCATGATGGTCCATATGAAATCATAACTGTTCAATGTTGGCGCGACTTGCCTCTTAGAAATGTTATGGCAGAGCCACACTTGCAGGTGTGCAATCTTGGACAGTTCCCGCCCCCATTCCACCTCTGTTGTAATGGAAACACAATGTAGTGGGCATGTAGTGTCGTTCCGTGAGGTGTGGTGTGGTTGCATGCCGTGCGGGGTTAATGGAAAAGCGGCATAACTTCAGTAAAAAGTTTTACAATGCAAGTTGGGCCTCATTGCGCGTGATCACACGAGACAGGGCGAGGACACTCAAAGTGCGCAAAAGAGCTGTGCAGTTCTTATGCAAGCCCTTCATCTGAGTCTCCTGATTCTATGGCATTGCTGCTTAAACACAAGAAGGCAGCTGGGACAACACAAAATACACGTTATTTCTTCCTTTTTTAAATTTTTTTTATTATTTTTTATTTATTTATTTATTTATTTATTTTAAACCTCACAAGACCCAACATATTAGATACTAGCCTCATGGTCTTGTGAGACCAAAAATTCTGCAGTAGACTTTAATTAAAGTTGACGTCTTTGCCTGCTCAGAATCGCCCTGGCCCACTCCCATTGAACATTCACTTAGCAGCCTTTGCAGTTCACAAATTACGTTTTAAATAAATAAATGCAATCATATTGCAAATATAAATAATCGTTCAGGCCAAAATTGTGATTTACTTATGCTTGCTTGCTTCTTCAGGTTGAGAGTGAGTTCATCCTGGAAAGTGAGCGGGAATCCTTTATCGAGCAGGTCCGTGAAGTCATTGAAATGGCTGATGAGAAAGGAGAGGGCATGAAAGAAGCCTTTCCTCAGGTAATTTTGTGGTTTCTTGTTGAAAATAATCAATTATAATGAATTAATTTGTCAATACTGTGATTGTAGCAGTTTGTCAGTGATTTATTAAAGTCAAAAACAAAGTGCATTTGTAATTTTCGTCATTTTTAATTATCAGGTAACAGGTCGAAGCTCTCCAACGTCTAAGTTAATTAAAGGCCGAGCCTGCCGGTTTCACTCAGGAAAATGCACTTTTTAAATACAGGATTTAAACAAACAAACTACTTCTCAATTTATAGATCTGGGCTTCTCTTAATTTCTAGTGGTGATTTTGTCCTAAAACCCCACCCCCCTCCCGGCCTGTAATTTTCCTTTTTGTGTCTGTTTTGTAAACAGCGGGACGTTTCTGTAGAAAGACAGTGTTTACACCCCTTCCCCCCTCACAGAAGCTTACATGTGTGAATGAGTGAGTGGGAAAAAAAATCTGTGCGTGCTTTCAAATTGCCGCGGGAGTGACGTCACACAGCCGACAAATTCGCCCGGCCCCGTTTGCGACACGCCACCACCCCGCTCTGCGATTGGCTGGAGGGGTGTAAACACTGTCTTTCCACAGAAAAATCCTGCTGTTTACAAAACAAACACAAAATGGCAATTTACAGGCTGGGGGGTGGGGGGTGGGGGGGTGTTTGGACAGAATCACCACTACAAATTAAGAGAAGCCCAGAGCTGTAAATTGAGAAGTAGTTTGTTTGTTTAAATCCTGTATTCAAAAAGAGCATTTTCCTGAGTGAAACCGGCAGACTGGGCCTTTCAATTACAAGAAACACCAAACATCAACCCAACATCAACATCAATCCAATTTATACCATTTTATAACTTTTGGATTGGTGAAAAACCTGTTGAGCTAGATCGAGACCCATTCATTAGTGGGTGTAACAATGCATATGCATCTTTTTGATCAAACCCATTTTAAGATCCAAATCAGTTTTCGTTACACCCCTAGTAAGCAGTTAAAGGCCACATTGACACTTGCAATGTCCAATTCCGGTAATTCCTATTTTCCACAGGCTATATCCGATCTGTTCATTAACTACAGTATCTGTTCACTCACATTGTCAAATATCTGATACACATCTGGCTTTAATCCACATTTTGGAAGAGGCCTAATTCTGATCTAAACATGGTTTGTTTTTGTTTTCCTCTGCTGCCATGAGTCAAAAACCAATTACGCCACTTGATGGGGGGAAAAAAAATCTAAATGCTTTAACTCGAACTATGCAGTGTGAATCCAGCCAAATTGTCATTTAAGTTCATCACCAGGCTTATAATTGTTGGTGTATCCACAGATGACTGAGCTTCAACAGCAGCCAGAGCTTTCAGTTCCCATGCTGCCTGGTACACAGACCTTTCTCATTCCCATATCAATGTGATTTTTTTATTTATTTTTTATTTTTTTGCCACTTACATCTAACGTGTTAACATTCCCACAGGAATCTCGCCCAGCACTACAGCCCAGGTGGTGCATTCAGCAGGAAGAAGGTTCATTGTAAGCCCAGTACCGGAGTCCCGTTTGAGAGAACAGTTTTTTGGTGCGTCCTCTGCTAATACCTCTGTTGGTGATGAGCCTGGCCCAGGTACGACTTTACAATGGTGTCTTGAATTTAAGATAGCCCCATCTTAACAGCTTTACCAAATTATAAGTATTTGATTACAAGTGAGCTTCAGATACACTTGAACTCTAAAATGGTCTAAGTAAGACACTGCAATTCCGATGCAGGTTCTGCCATTTATTGAACGGGACTGTCAGTAGGCCACAGTTCACACCCAGACTTTCATAAGGCCACACCTTTTAAAGGAATACTACGTGCAGTAATTACACCTTGCAAAATCAGTCCACTTGAGATTCTCTTTTATTGTTTTACTATGTTTTTATACAATTCAGTATTGTTTTTCTTAAACTGCATTACTAAAATCAGTGGCTCGCCGACTAGCAAAATATACATTTGTGGCAGCTAGGACTGAACATTATCATTTTGGGACCGAAATCGAGATCTCAGATGTGATTTCGAGATCGTCAAAGCTCCAGTTTTGTAAAGGGCTCTTATCCCTCAGGCTCACCAATCAGCGGCATGCCCGAGTGGACAGACGCGCAAGGCGCTCAGCTAACTTGCTCTGCGGCGGCACGGACAAACTTAAAATATAAGTCTGTATGCAGTAGCAGCAACAAGCTGCATGGTGCAGATGCTCTCCCCCGTGGTGACAAGTAAACTATCCTACTAACAAGTAACCCTTCCACTAAAGGCGAACGGGGAGTCACTAAGCATGCTAATCTCTAATATAAAATGCAGAGTCGAGAAAGACGCATAAGAAGTGCTTATGTGTACAGTAGACTTTTCACAGACGTCTCGCTCGAACCATGTTTAGGTGGAGAACCAGCAGCTATGAACAGAACATTTATAGTGCAATTAATATGTATCTAGCCGTAAAATAAGACAACCGATACATTAGCATTTCAACACATACAAACAACGAATCATGTAAACGGCTGATGTCTGCCATGACGTCGAGCTCAAGGTAAAAAGTAAATTAAATATATCAGCCGTATTATTTGCCAGTATTTGGGGAAAAATATATCCTATACTCTATATACATACATATACATATATATATATATATATATATATATATACATACATATACATATATATATATATATATATATATATATATATATATATATATATATATATATATATATATATATATATATATATATATCTACATTAAGGGTGTCACGATTTCGATTTTTTATCGAAATCGATCGAAATTACGTCACGATTTCGAGCATCGAAATAGAAGAGAGGACACACGATTCGATGCACCCCGCCCCCCCCCCCCCCCCCCCCCCCCCCCCCCGCGCCCGCCGCCACCGCCGCCACCGCGACCTCCCAGGAAAGCAAATGAGACGCAGCCATTCAGCTACTAGCTAACGGCACTTGTTAGCTGACTTCTCCTGCAGTCATGATGGCAAGCGCGGACAGACACAGCAATGGTGCTTCAAGCCGCTCCCGCTTCTCTCGTCACCAGTTTGGAAACATTTTGCGTTCCCGGTGAGTTATGTCGACAACGTTCACGTTGTCGATAAAAAGACCACAGTTGCAAGATATGCTATGTGCGCGTACTGTACTCGGCCACGGTGTTACGCCCGGCTCGTCAAGGGGAAGGGAAGTAACACAATAACAGAAAATATAGAGTAGATAAACACGGGTCGACTTTAACATCTGAGTAGTTTTAATTGAAATTTCAGGCAGGGGTTTGACAAGGGAGTGAAAGTGGAAGGTGAACAAATAATAACCGCATTTGACAGAACTGACAGAACGGAGGAGAAACAACAATAACCAATAGGGGTATAATACACGGATACACAATAGTGTCGCGCTGGCACAGTCGTCCAATCGGAGTGTCGCGCTGGCACAGTCGTCCAATCGGAGTGTCGCGCTGGCACAGTCCTCCAATCAGAGTGTCGCGCTGGCGCATTCAAACTGAAGTACCATTATACGGGCACCAGCCGACACAAACACACACATACATACTAGGGGAGCGGAGCCGGCGGCGGGCCCGAGCCGCCAACCGTAACAACGGGAAACACGACAAACATGACGGGACATTTACGCAGGCATCACAAAGATTTAGATTTATCAAATTCAACTAGAAGTGGGAAAACAACGGTCC
The DNA here is from genome assembly GCF_051991245.1 of Festucalex cinctus. Classification (NCBI taxonomy): domain Eukaryota; kingdom Metazoa; phylum Chordata; class Actinopteri; order Syngnathiformes; family Syngnathidae; genus Festucalex; species Festucalex cinctus. The sequence goes on from NC_135413.1 coordinate 8,384,521, forward strand.
AACCAACTATTTCATCCTCATTTACAGTGAAACTTCCACACACTTCAGCTCGCGCGAAACGCCAGATCCATAGGTCTATTTATAGCAGCAGACCTGCAGCCTTGGAAAACGCTGGATTCAAACATTTAATTAGTGTACTTGAACCACGCTACAGTATGCCCAGCAACTGTAAATGTTGGGATATAGTTTGTTCAGGCTGTATTTGTTCCATGACTTTGGATACAATATATTTTTTGTTGTTGTTGCACATTGCACATTATTTTAAGAGGAACGCACAGCACACTGTTGTAACCAAAAACAGTCAATAGATGGCAGGCACCCACTGTGACTTTTTGTTTTTGTTTTTTTATTTTTTATTTTACACTTCAGTAAGAACAAGACGGTTAACTTTATATTGTAAATAAATTCTTTGAATTTGATCATTCCTGCCTAATGTCAATTATCATATATTACATAAATTTACACAAAAATAATATGGAAATTGCATCACCTATATGTAGCCGATCTTTTGAAATAAGATTTACTGTACAATGAATAGAACCAATGATCATAGACTAGCCTTAGCCTACAGAAGCATATGCCTCTGTGTTATAAAGTGGGGGAGCGGAAAAAAAAAAAAAAAAAAAAAATCGAAAAAAAAATCGAATCGTGACCCCAAAATCGAAATTTAAATCGAATCGTGGAGTTGGCGAATCGTGACACCCCTAATCTACATATATATATATATATATATATATATATATATATATATATATATATATATATATATATATATACATATATATATATATATATATATATATACATATATATATATATATATATCTACACATATATATATATATATATATATCTACACATATATATATATATATATATCTACACATATATATATATATATATATATATATATATATATATATATATATAATTTTTTTTTTTTTTTTTTTTTTTTTTTCCCCCCCCACCACAGGGTTCTGTTAGCCACACAATAATTGGACTCAAAATTATTATTATTATTATTATTATTATTTTCCCTCATCTGTTTAACTTTGCTAGGTGACTGTGAATTATTATAATTATATAGTACTATATTTATATTCATATAATGCAATAGATGGGTTTGTAGAGAAATAGGAGTAAATCATTTTTTTCTTTGGACTCCTTTTTGAAAGCATTATGCAATTTAACCTCAATTTGTCTGTTTTGCTGTTATTTTATTACGCTATGTCATTCTCACATTTTTGAAAATAAAGAAGTCAGTCAAGGAAATCATTAAACAATAAGCTCAATGCAAATGATATACACTAGGAGGGAGAAGCCATGTTTACCGCTGTTTGTCCATATGTAAATGCATGCAATATGATCGCACATTTTAACAACAGTGGTTCTTTTTCCAGGGCCCACTATGACATCAGGCCTTTCTCTGTCTGCGCCTTCTGGGATTCTGCAACAGGCTTTCAACAAAATGAGGCAGGATCATGCAGAAAGAGGTAGCAGCATGATTGATCCTCCGAGCGCTGATCCGGAAGCTGGCACATTACCATCTAGTGATGCTGGACTAGTCCCAAACACTCAAAGTGCTCTGGTTCCTCCTGAAGCCATACCCTCCACCACTAGTTCCAGTTTACCCCCTGTTGGGCTCATATCCACTGCTACACCTCAGACACATCCCCCAAACGGAAGTGTTTCTCCTCCAACTGTATCAACTCGGTCTCAGACGCCAGCTCCTGTCGCAAGTGATTCCCTTCCACCGGCCCACACTTCGCATGAAACTGCTTCCTCACAGATCGCACCCACCGTGAGTGTCCCCGCCTCCTCCTCCTCCTCCATTTCTACACCAACCGTGCCAACCTCCGTCGCGGCGGCGCACGTGTCCCAGCTGAGCACTAATGCAGCCCCTGTCCCTGCTTCCGAGCCGCAACAGTTTAACAGTGCTCCAACATCTTCCCAACCCATGAATTCAGCCGCTCATGCATCTCAGCCATTGCCCAGCCAGAACCAACCTCAGCCAATAGAGTCTGAGAGTGCTGAGGTTCAGACCAAAGCCGCGGGTGGAGATGATATCCAAGCCCTTGACAAAAAGCTGCGATCCCTTTTTAAAGACCAGAGTGCAAGTTCCTCAAGCGCATCAGTTGATCCTAGTCAAAACACCGGGACCACTTCGCCTTCCACTGGAACATCCTCCCCTCCTCCTGGTGCCGCTCTGGTGCCTCCCTCAAACCTCCCACTCACGTCTGGGGTACAGGCCGCCACTCAGCTCTCTATAACTACCCCAGGTCAGGGGTTAACCCCGGCAGGACACGCCCAAACCCCGCCATCCAAGCCAAGGGCACAGGTTAGTGAATAATCATTTATTCAATCAATGGACTAACGTGCAAGTACAGTACAAAATACACATTCATGTTTGATGTTATGTTAGGTTTATATTAGTGTTGTAGGCAAAACTAACAGTCCTATATTCATTTATAAGAAACTATCAACTTCTGTTGAATTAGCATTTACCAACATCCTCATCCATTTTGAATAACATGATTTATGCAGGTGATATGGTATTGGTGCACAGTATCAGTGAATTTTCACCTTACAGACACACCACTCTTAGTAGTTGTGCATCCCTAGCGAATACTACAGTATGTACACAAATTACACTTTGTGATTTTATTTCTGTCGATTCCTGTGTTTTTATACAGTGCTATTTCTCTTCATTAAAAAATGGATAACCAAACACTTTTTTTTTTCTGGAGTGAGATGAATTAATGCCATTTCAATTAATTTCAAACATTCATAAATGCATACTGCTGTTGTTGTTAGCAATATTTTTGCTTATGCCATAATATATTATTCTTTATTTGTTATCTTGGTAGACCTTACCTACTGGGTTTGACCAAGCTGCTACACTGCCCTTGGACAATTTACCCCCATTCCCTGGTCCTAATCAGGTGATCTTTTCTATTTACAGTGATACTGCTATTGTACTTGTATTTTATACCCTTTAATATGAAAGGTTGTTGCTATTTTATACCCGAGAGAGTAAATCACATCTTACTTTTTTTAACAGTCACAGCAGCCTCTAGGTAATTTGGATGCCCAGCTGAGGAGAGCTCTGAGCCCAGAGACTGTTCAGGGGGGCAACACAGTCCAACCTCCCGTAGCCGACTTCACTCTCGGACGTTTCAAAGTAGGTTCAGTGTTGACTGAGATAATCAAACCCCATAAACGTTTCATTAAAATTCCACAATCTCTCCCGCCCAGGTGTCTGTTGCTCCCGAGGGTGCGTCCAGTGGCGTTTCAGATCCTGCCAATGTTGTCTCCTCTTCCTCCCTCACACCCTCCTCCTCCTCCTCCTCCTCCTCCTCTACCTCCTCTTCCTCCTCCCCCTCAAGCCCTGAAAACACTCTTCACCGCTCATCCACGCTGTCCGCCGCAGTGTGTGAAACGGACCATAACGGGGATTCGTCTCGCTCTTCCACCATAGCAATAGGACGTTTCCAGGTTTCCACCAGCACCAATGCCTCATCAAGACAAACTGCTTCCTCTAAAGTGGGGCGCTTTTCAGTCACAGGTGTGTAGCAGGTTCATCAGCTTCTGCTAGGATTCTAGTTCAGGGTTTATTTCACTTTGCTTTGTCCTATATGGATCAGATTTTTCACCATGATTAACATGGTGGAAATAAAGGGCCGTACACCCATACCGACTTTTAAAATGAGATAATTAAGAAAATATTATACACATCTCCATAATCGTGTGTCTCCTACACAGTCCACCACCCCCACCCTTTTCTTTTTTATGTAGTCGTTCACATTACAAAAACAAATGTCACTTCTTATATGAAGGGAATGTGTCGGTGATGTGACACGCAGGTGCTGAAAGCATGATGTTGAGTGATATGCACAAAAGATATCACGTGGTACAGTGTTTATGGCCGTAAATATGGTCTCGCATGTAGTGACTCATGTCAGAATGACTGAGGAATGAGGCGGGAGGAGGCAAATATATTTGGGGAAAAGAGACGCTCCTCAATCTCATTTCATAGAGACGTACTAAAGACGTCGTCACACCACAAGATTCTGAGATTTGTGGAAGATTGTTAGTGTTACTGTCTCCCTTGTGTAGGTTGGATGTGTGTGGATGAATGTTTATACAACTACATCTCTGATTTATGTCCAACAGTTGGAATTATACTGTTCACATTGCTTGAAAAAAAATCTGTTGCATATCACACGTGACCATGCAATTAGAACAAGCTGAGTCACAGAGCAATGCGTATTCACGAGTTAAACATTGCTGGGCCATCCATAGTTGCTTAATATACTGTTGAATTTAGATGTCACTCTGCACATTGGAACACAATTATGGTCATGGTATTGTTTGTGTTGCTTTTGGAACGAAAAAGGATCTTTTTAAATCCTCATACTTGGTTGTGCATATACGGCTGTCATAGTTTGCTAAACTGGAAGAGCATAAGCTGCTGTATCCCCAACGGTCATGACGTCACAGCGTTTTGTGTAAAGAGCACGTTGGCTATTGTTACGTTTCACATGAAGATCATTGTGGCTCGGCGCAACTTGGTATTGACACACACAAGCAAAAGGATTTGCCTTTGTAAGTATTCAACATGTTTTAAAATTACGATTGTCAGCCCTAACCGTTTTATGAGCATGTTGGTGAGGCAAAGTCAGTCTTAACACAAACCACACCACAGGAAAATTGCTCTGGGTAGTCTTTCAGATATATTCCATAATCGGGCTGTTGCTGACTTTAATCGAAAGGGAAGGGAAAATGCTCACATTTTGCACAATTGTTTGAATGTGTACTCTGCTTAATTGGCAACCTTACCTTAAATTCTGATATGTCATTTCCACTCAGTGACATCAACAGCAGATTCCAGCCCATCACATGGTTCGGGTGTCCAAAACGGGCCCTCCTCTTTGAACCCTCAAAAAGCACACACCCCATACAGCAGCGACAATGACGACGACTCGGGAACTGAGGATGAAGCATTGCAGAAAGAAGTTAGCCGTCTCAGAGAAAGGTACTTGACATCTTCAGTCCTGCTGCTTTTCCACTAGACCGGCTCCATGGGGAAAAAAATGACCTAAGGCATATGTAAAAATTTATTAAATGCTTATATTTATTAAATGCTTTACTAATGCATGTAGTTACGTTTATTGCTCAAACTCCAACAGCTACCTTTAACGTAACCATCCGCTGTCGGCTAAAAAGGATCATCTGCGGTCAAAATTAATAGTGTGATTAATCTGTGGAAATCCAATGATTAATGCGATAATTTTTTGTGATTAATTAGTTAACGCTTTAACTTTGACAGCACTAATATACATATATATATATATATATATATATATATATATATACATACATACATACATACATACATGGTCAATGTATAAAATAACAAGGTATTAATGACTGAAAATTGTGTTCCTACAATCTAAATAGCAATGTTTGACATTTTGAGTTGAATGTTTTTATTTATTGGCAAATGTGTTTCATAAAATAAATGAAGAACGTGCAATTTAAGGCACCTTCACTTCCTTTAAACATGGAGCGTGAATTACAAAGTATCTTAGGTCCAAGATATTGAAAAAGAAGTGAAGTAAAAGCAAGCCAGGTAGCTTGCTGCACATTACTGTTGCTAGCCCTTTTTTTGCGTTTTGCGCTTCCGGGCCACCATACCAGCCAGGCACTAATGCTAACACTAACTGCTAGCCACTAACGTCGGAGAATTTCGCCGTTTCGTACAATAACAGCATAATTAACTAGCGGTTTCTTAACATCCTAAATTAGCGATTAAATATACTTTCAGAGTGGCATTGTGAGAATGTTGGTAGAAAATATGTAATTTCAATAAAGACTTCGATATGTAAGCCAACATGTCAAAAAGGGAAGGCAAGCTGGCAGTCATGTCACCGCGCAGGCCACCAAGGCAATTGCATTGCTGTCAATGTATTATTTGGTAAAGCTTTATTTTTAAAGTTAGCCTTAGTGTAGGTGGCATGTTGCATTGAGTATGTTTCCAGCTTCATTGACATGTCTGAATGGTGGTGTAAAGCAATTATATGAGTCGCTTTGGTGTTCTGTCTTAAAATATTGATACTGCTGTCAGTGTATCGATATATTTATTGCAACAGAGTGCAACAATATATTGCAATATCGTTTTTTCCCCCCACCCCTAGTAGCCACATCATGCAACAAGTCATCTTTTGAATCCCTGCAAAACCAGTGGCCGAGACTTGCCGCTCATGAAATGTTATGGCACAACCAGACACGCTGCGAGTGTGCAAGCTTAGACAGTTCATTTGATCCCACCCCCATCACGCCTCGCTCCTCGTGTAATAGAAATCTAATGTAGGCCGTCAGATGTCGTACCGGTCGGGTATCGTGGAAAAGTGGCTTATGTTAGCATGTCAGTGGGTCCTGTTGAATGCCTCTGTGCTGATTTTCCAGACACATGCTGGAGGTCCAGGCCCTGCAGACCCGTCAGAATGAGGAAATCGAGGCACTATTCACCCGGCTGGGGAAAACGGCTCCTCCTTCTGTCCTCTCTCCTGCTGTGGCAATGGCAGGCGGACGTCGCAGGGTCAAGAGCAAAAGCCACAAATCTCCCCGAAGCAGTGGACAACCAAGCCCCATATTCTCTGGTAAGAAAACACCACTGGACAGTTGAGCAAATAGACAGGGTGTGCAAAAAGGCTGCAAATGATTGTGTTGTAAAACGGCATTACCTCGCCGACTGTTCGAAGACAGCTGGGATAGGCTCCAGCACACCTGTGGCCCTTGTTAAGCGGTTTGGATAAAAAGGATGGAATGCATGGATAAAAGGGTATGATAAAAATTTTACTGTCCACCTTCTGTGCAAAATAATGTATTGAAGTGCAAGACGCAAAACCTTACATTAATCTGATGTGAAATTAAAGGTGTATTCAGACCAGAAAAGTACTTTAGTCCGCTTGTTTGGTCAGGACCAAAAGCGGACTTTAATTTTTTTAGTTTGGTGCGGTTCATATTCAGACTGCACTTTTTGCAAGTGGACTATATTGCGTAATCACGTCGACCTGCGTGACGATCTGTTCTCACATTGGACAGAAATGACGAGGGCTTTTTTGTGTGCGTGCGTGCGTGCGTGCGTGCGTGCGTGTGTGCGTGCGTGCGTGCGTGTGCGTGCAAATACGTGTAAATTTATACTCATTAATTCACCTAAAACCTCATAAAAATCCCATTACCCTTCACCTTAACCAGATACTTCAGAGTCTCGCCAAAGTCGTGAGGTTCAAACGGTCAGGAGACCAGAGAAAAGGTCAGAAAAGATACAAAGAAAAGAAAGATAAATCAAAGTGAAATCCAGCACCGACCAAACACTTCCTGCCTTCCCCATGGTTACAAAATCAAAGTCTTACACCAACCCCAGAAGCCTCTAAATTCCAACAAAATAAAGAGATCTCAAGAGACCAGAGGAAAAACTAAAGAGAGGAAGGAGGGAAGGATCGATGAGGCAGAGTGAGATCCCCAGAAACCAGTACATCCAGTCCATCAAAGTAAAATCCAGCACCAACCAAACACCTCCTGCGTGGTTACAAAACCAGAGTCTTACGCCAACCCCAGAAACCTCTAAATTCCAACTTTTGGTATTATAATGCATTCATGCGTGGTATTAATTACTAAGGGTGTCACGATTTCGATTTTTTATCGAAATCGATCGAAATTACGTCACGATTTCGAGCATCGAAATAGAAGAGAGGACACATTCGATGCCTGTACTCGGCCATGGGAAACACGACAAACATGACGGGACATTTACGCAGGCATCACAAAGATTTAGATTTATCAAATTCAACTAGAAGTGGGAAAACAACGGTCCAACCAACTATTTCATCCTCATTTACAGTGAAACTTCCACACACTTCAGCTCGCGCGAAAGCTATAACTAATGCCATAGGTCTATTTATAGCAGCAGACCTGCAGCCTTATTAGGCTGTGGAAAACGCTGGATTCAAACATTTAATTAGTGTACTTGAACCACGCTACAGTATGCCCAGCAACTGTAAATGTTGGGATATAGTTTGTTCAGGCTGTATTTGTTCTATGACTTTGGATACAATATATTTTTTGTTGTTGTTGCACATTGCACATTATTTTAAGAGGAACGCACAGCACACTGTTGTAACCAAAAACAGTCAATAGATGGCAGGCACCCACTGTGACTTTTTGTTTTTGTTTTTTTATTTTTTATTTTACACTTCAGTAAGAACAAGACGGTTAGCTTTATATTGTAAATAAATTCTTTGAATTTGATCATTCCTGCCTAATGTCAATTATCATATATTACATAAATTTACACAAAAATAATATGGAAATTGCATCACCTATATGTAGCCGATCTTTTGAAATAAGATTTACTGTACAATGAATAGAACCAATGATCATAGACTAGCCTTAGCCTACAGAAGCATATGCCTCTGTGTTATAAAGTGGGGGAGCGGAGAAAAAAAAAAAAAAAAAAAAAAAAAAAAAAAAAATCGAAAAAAAAATCGAATCGTGACCCCAAAATCGAAATTTAAATCGAATCGTGGAGTTGGCGAATCGTGACACCCCTATTAATTACATACCATGTCACAGGTATTTCTACGTCCCCAATAGTGCAGTGGTTGAAGCACATGCCTATTGCCCAGTAGGGATGTAACGATATCCAAACATCACGATACGATATTATCACGATATGAAGGTCACAATACAATAATTATCACGATATTGTGGGGGGTTGACGATATTTAAAAAAAGGTCACAATATTGTCAAAAAAATAGCTCATACAAAAAAAGCACAAGTTGTAACATAACAGCAACGCATATAAACCACCTACAATATCTAAAAACAAAATCCGAGGCACTTACTTGCTAATTAATGCAAGCACACATTGAAGCTTCACAAGCAAATTAGGTTCCCCTTCATCACACAATTAGCATAGATTTTGAACATAGAAGGCCGAAACATCCCTAATGAAAATCAAATTTCACTAATAAACTAGCCACTAGAGGGTGCTCGAACTGCACAAATGGAAATAAACCTGACTTTTTTTTTTTTTTTAACAGTTGTGTTCCTTTTAAATATTGTGAACATGACGACGACGATATTGTGGCAGTTTTGATATCACGATATTGCCCTTATCATTACATCCCTGTTGCCTAGCACATGTTGAAGATGTTTGAATCTCACTCAGTGGATTTTCAGTACAAAGTTCCATTTCATTTAATAATAACTATTATAACATCCACACACAATTTCTTCAGAAATTGCACATGTCTAATTAATAAATAAAATCTTCAATATGTCTTCTGACAATTGTGTTGCAAAGGTTGACGCGCTATGCAGGATTACCATAAACTTGATGAAACAACAGCAACACAAAGCCAACGTCAGTTGTCTAATGTCCGAACACCTTGTACAATGGTGTGTTTCAGTTTGGATTCAGTCCTACTTGTCTGATGTGTTCAGGATGTCCAGCCTCATCTCACAGTACGCATGGCTCGGAGTCTGCTCCCAAACAAAGTACACCTTTGGCTCCCGAGCCATCCCAAACAGGAGTTGGGACATCTTTACAAGAGCTCAGATCCTCTCCATCTTTGCCCAGTCTCAGCAGTTGCTCCACAGGTATGTGTGTGAACATTCTTACTCAGCGAGGTGACTTCCTTGAACGTAGAGCGAGCAAAATTACTCACGTTCTGTACATAGCTAGAAGTACAGATTACAAACAAACAAAAAAGAAAAAAGACTGCCAATTTAGAAGTACTGAATCAACTAAAAGCATACTAAAGTACACACTGTAAAATGTACTTAACTCATTCACTCCCAGTCATTTTCACAGAAACAGTCCCGTTCGCTCCCGGCTGTTTTACTTGATTTTGACAGATTTTGCAAGGCCCACAGAATATTGTGTTCTATTGCTATAAAAGCATGGAACCTATTAAAAAAAAGATTAAAGTCTTCTTTCATCAGGAAAAAAAGTATGTTTTTATCTGTTTCCGTTTTGCAGCAATTAGCATTAGAAGACAGCTAAGTTTCATCAGTTTTTACAAATCTATTCAAAATTATAAGTAATTGAGTTTTTTTTTCTAGATGGCTCTGGTTGATCTCCTTTGCTCAGCTGCCACCTGTTGGACGTTTATGTAATAACTACCATTTCTGCAACCGTTCTTTGCAGTTGAGAGGCTGCATCAAAGCCTTCTGTATGCACTAGCATCAAAAAAAAAAAAAAGTATAAATACGTCTTTGGGACACTTAGAATATTTAAAAAAAAACAAAAACTTATTTACACGTTATTGGGAGCAAATGAGTTAATGTACAAAAGTGAAAATGATTTTTTTTCCTGAAATACAATATCCATTTTGATAGCTTGCACAGCAAAACCAAACATTTTTTGAACACAATTTCCCCATTTCTATTGACTTACTGTTCTAGTACTTAGGAGGCAAAAATGTATGGGAAAATGACAATAAGAAGTCCAAAGTGCAGATATTTTCCCCCCCAAATGTAGGAAATAAAAGTAAACAGAGGAAAATAAATATTAAGTACATCTGAAAAATTAACTTAAATTATATAACCAAGTGTAATTTGCCCCCTCATAACACTTCTTGTTCCCACCATCCTTACTTTTGTCTCTTGTATTCCAAGGAGCAAGTGGGACCACCTCCGCAAACGGCTCGGGTCCCTACCAGAACCACTCACTTTCGCTGACCCATGCGAGCGGGCCGGCTTCCATTGCCGCCGCCACTAACACGCAGAAGTGCAAGGGCACATTTACGGATGACCTGCACCAGCTGGTGGATAACTGGGCCAAAGACATCAGTCTCTCACAGGGCAAGAGGGGTCCTAAAACTGGACCACAGACAGCTCAGGGACATGACGTAAGCTATGCAATGACTTCATGACTTTGGACCACTCAAAAGTAGGGATGTAACGATATCCAAATGTCACCATACGCTATTATCACGATATGGAGCTCACGATACGATCATATCGCGATATTGTGGGGAGGTTGGCGATATTTAAAAAAGGTCACAATATTGTAAAAGAAAAAAAAAGCTCATAAAAAAAAACCCTAAAAAAAAAGCACAATATTGTGCTTTTGTACATAACTGCAATGTGTTTTATTATGTTATTGTTATTATTATTATTATTATTATTATTATTATTATTATTATTATTATGTTATGTTATTAATGCACAAACACATTGAGTTCCTCCAGATATTGACTTGCTTCACAGGAATATTAACCTTCCCCTTCATCTGACAATTAGTGTAGAATTTAAACATAGAACGGCCAAAACATCCCTAATGAAAATGATAATGAAAATGAAAATTATTTGCACTAAAAAAAAACTAACCACCAGAGGGTGCTAGAACTGCACAAATGGAAATCAACCTGAATTTATTTATTTTTTTTAAACAGATGTGTTGCATTTAAATATCGTGAACATGACGACGACGATATTATGGCAGTTTTGATATCACAATATTGTGCCTATCGTTACATCCCTACTCAAGTGTTTGCCAACCTTTTTTTTAAAGCCAAGCACGTATCGCTGGCTTCTGGTGTACCTCCAAAGTCGTCACTTTTCAGGAGAACCCAGAAATGGCTTGTTTGTTCAACCATTAACGTTGCGTCATTAAAGAGACTCAAGAAGTGTATATATACTGTGAACCTTGCCTAATTGAACTATCAATGAATAACGCCAACATTCCACCAGATGGCGCCAGAGTAGTACATTTGTTTTGGCCTGAGCACAAAAACCGAGAACAATTATAATTGAGGATTTAAAAACAAAAAGTGCAAATATGCGGGGGTTCTCTCTCAGAATTGTTTTTCTGGTTCTCCATTCCAGGTAATCCCTCCTGCTAACATGGGCCGCAAGTTCTCTGCTCCCGGCTACCTCTGCCCAACCCTCCCCACGCCTGCCAGCACCACCACTGGTACTTCGACCGCAGCCCACCTCCCCAACCCCGCCAATCCCTCCGTCCCCCTGTGCCCCCGGAAAGGCTCCTTGGGCCCGGTTGGTCCGGGGTTCGGGTACGCCTCGGCTTCGTACGGCGCTCCCCAGTGGGCAGGACCCACGGCCAACTGTCAGGTCGGCATGCTCAATCCCGCCCAGTATCAACAGCCCATGACTGCCACGGTGTCCATGCACCAAGGGTACCACATGGGGACCACCGCGCCAGCCACCCACAAATCACTCGGCCAGGGAGGATCTAATTTACGGCCTACGTAGCCCAGTCCAGCTTGAAGAACCAGCTCGCTCTACTTTTTTTTTTTTTTTTTTTTGCTTTTTTTTTTTTTTTTTTTTTTTAAATACAATTATTACATGTCGTCCTCCCAGGCAGATTGAAGTCTGCCGGACCCCGTCAGAGGGTGCGTGCAATACACACACATATACACAGCATATACTCGGGCCCGCCTGTTAGCTGTGAAATTGAGCTGTGACGAGCTGATTGGTCAGCCAAAGATGTCTTTATTTTTCTTGTTGTCCAGGGCAGACGTGCGCCGCGAACAAAAAAAGTTTGCCATTAGTCATTTTGGATGTAATTTGAGGTTAAATGTAAAATACACGAGAACCTTGCCAGGTGAACTCAATTTGACCTTTTCTATGACTCCTCCAGTGTCTGTTGCAATTGACTGTTGATGGTTTCCTTCGCCATTGCGAGGCTTCAGATAGGATGCACTCAGAGGGAAGAGTGTCACAGCGTCATCTGCAGGTGGCAACAGAAACAACTGGAGGAGTTCCGTAAAGGCATACAAGTGGACATGTGAATTGGTCATTTGATGGATCGAAGCTTAGAGCGTCAGACTGTCATCAGCAGGTTGAAACCGAAACTAGAAGAGTCACGGAAAGGCACGTGTGTCTTCATACCTATCTGTGATGCGTCCAGCGTCTGTCTGAAAAGTGACAGAAAGACAGAAGGAAGCTTGTGAAATGTGCCGTTCAGACCAGCAAGTCATGCAAAAAGTACCGAAGTGTTCAAGAATTGAGACAAAGTCCAAATGAAGTCAACCTGTGACGGTTCTCGTGCATTTTAAGTTGACCCCGAAAGCTTATCAGAACTTTTTGTCACTAGTGTGTACTGTATGTTGCTGTCATTCCATGCCAAAAGTGGGACGTGTACGCAGAGTAAATATTGACCTGCTTGTGAGGCGGGAGGTAAAGTTGTCAGTGAGAGGGAGTTAGTGAGAACAAGTAGAAAGACTCTGTAAGTTGAGCAGGAATATAACGAAGGCTTGCGGTATATAGAAAGTGATGTCAATGCAATAATTGAGAGATACGAAGAGAAGCAACTGCCCCCTTTTTGTAACTGTGGCCTTATTCCCTGAAGACATTTTTGTACATAAGATATTCGGCATATTTATGCCTGCTGTCATTTGTGATTTTGCGTTTTCTACACACATTTAAATTCCGAGTCGTTTAATTTAAAATAAATAAAACGAAATAGGCATCCAGGTGTTGAGCACCGCAAAAGTGAAGGCGATGCTATAGATCACAATCTGGCTCGGCGGTGTTTTCTTTTTGTTGTTGTTGTTGGTTTACACTTGAAATGAAAGAATCCCAACTTGGTTCCACACAAAGCCACATAACTCGCATGCAAGCCGAATAGTTTTCTTTGTTAGTTTTCAAGACAGCCCATAAAATAATTTGCCGCTTCATTAGTGGGGTTCCCTCCTTTTCTGTGGTCTTTTTGTTTTGTTTTTTATCTATTTAATAAACAGAAATGTTCTTTATGGACCTGTATTCAGCCATCAGATTTTGATGTTGTCTCACTGTAATTACTATTAAAGGTTGTTAAACAACATGTGGTTAAAGGAATATATAAAAAAAAAAGTGCAATTGCAGGGTTTGTTATCTCGATGTACTCTTCATCCTGCTGTATATGAAGCTCTTCTATCTAGGACATCCCTGCCCAAATCGACCACCACCCTTCCTACCTTCTTGCTTTCTATTTTATTGTACATACTGTAGTTTGTGCGGCTGTCTCCTACTTTTTTTAAATACATAATGCACCGAGACTAGAGAACGCACACGCACTCTGACCCCGCAAACGTGAGGAACATTTTAGTGCCTTGCATCCTCACTTTTCGTAAGTTCTATGACAAGCTGTTGGAACATTTATTCAATTTCTTTGATATCCAGCTTAAGGACATTTACCAGGACTCTTTTCTTTTCACTGGTGTCACTAGAAATTTTAGTGGTGAAGGTCAGACATAGAAAAATGTTTAGTAAGACAGTCTTTCTAACAGTGATCCTAATTGTCTTACGAGTGTTTAGTGTGCTTGTACATGGACCTTAAACTGGATGTCAAGGATATGGAATATGTCAAACTGCTTCTTCCCCACATGTCCCATCTCAGCCCCCGTGCGCAATGTGAACGCACCGCGAACAATGTCGAGTTTGGAAACGTTCTCCTGGTTATTCACAGCTTCTTGTTGGCTCATTCTATGCATTTGGGTAGTTTGTTTTTTTTGTTTTTTGTTTTTTTGTGGATTTCTCATGAAACCATTTCACAGAGGCGCTCCAGAGGCCTGCTCATAGTTTGGACGACTAGTTAAAACTTCTCTAGAGAAAAAAATAAGTTCCTGCAATGCAGAATATGCAAAGTTTTATAGGGATGGAGGGTTCATGGAGTCATTTGCATGCCGACGAGGGTTACTGACTTCGCTGTTTTTGATACGGGAGTATAGTGTTAGGATTGTTTACCTTTTTGGGTTGTCCCCCCCCCTTCTCATTTGTATTAATGTCACAGGCACAAATTGAATAGCGGCATATAACTCGGTGTTTTCTGCATGCCAGCTTCACTGGTGTTCAATCTCACAGCCACTGTACAGCACAAGCTTAAAAGATCCGTGAAGGACTTCAAAAAATAAAACAAGACGCAAGGCTACTGACACAATTCTATTCTTTCCGTATTGATTTCTTGTGATTTGGTGTCATGGTTTTTGTGTTTTTCACATTGTACAAAAATGTAAAAACGAATTAAAAAAAAATAATTACATTATCCAGATTGTTGATTTTGTCTTTTTTAATTTAGAACATTACATGTGGATGGACCGTAGTGAAGTCGTCCAAGTCAAGTCATTACATGTATTAAAAACCCTTCGCCGTTATTGTGACCGGTTTTCGGCTTTTGATGGTTCTGACCAAGTCATTTCAAAATAAGATAATGCCCAGGGGTTTTAAGCAAATTATATAGTTGGTATAATGTCTCCAAACTGCTGCTCAAAAAAATAAGACCAAGATCATTTAAAGGATACATCACTGATTTAGCCCATTATAGCAAAAAGTTAATATTTTGTTTATAATTAATTTGATACTTTATTTTTTTTCATGTACAATTAGTACCTTTAAAAACACATTTTGCAACTTGCTGTCGACTGAAAATGACATCACAAGGGCTCAGATAACCAATCACAACTCATCTGTTTTCTAGGTTTGGTCATGTGACATTCACAAGCTGAGCTGTGATTGGTTACCTGAGCCCTTGTAATGTCATTTTCAGTGGACAGCAAGTTGCAAAATGTGTTTTTAAAGGTACTAATTGTACATGAAAAAGAATGAAAATATCAAATTTATTATAGGCAAATTATTGACTGCCAAAAATGGCTAAATAATTAAAGTATCCTTTTAAGAACTTCTTCAAATGTATTTTCTCTTTAGTTTTGTTTTTGTTTCTGTAAAGCGCTTTGTGACAGCGCTGTTTGAAAGTCCCATATAAATAAAGATGACCTGACTTTTAGCGCCAAATTAATATTTGCTTCAAATTTTATTGGCCTCTTTGACTACTAATAATAGGTATTGGCCCTGGAAAAAAAAAAAAAAAAAAAAGTGTCACTCTATAAAAGAATGCTTAGCACAAACAATACTGCTCATCAGTCATCACCAATGAATTCAGACAAAATTATGAAAGTTATTTTATTCATCAAAAATTGGCAAACTTTTGACATGCAGCAACGTGTTGAAAATCAGCCTCATCACCCGAAGAAATGCTCCAAAAAATTGAAATAGCGGAGGCCAACATCATTTATCCAGTCTGCGTTTCTTCATGAACTGCCGTGCTCGGTACGGACTTGAGGTTTGTTCTGTAAGATGGACAGATAACATGTTGACTCAAGTTAAATTACAGAAGGTGCTTAATCTTTAGAATGGATCAGGGGTGGGCAACCTTGTTTCCCATTTGATTTTTAAAATGGGCAAATCGACCAACTCCTTTGCAAATGAGGTTTAAAAAAATAATCACAACTGAAACAAGAAAAGTTCAAAAGTGCTTATAAACCACATTTTAAAATTAGAACTGTCAAACAATTAGATTTTTTTATCAGATTAATCACATCTTAAAATTTTGATTAATCGCGATTAATCGCTTAATTAAAAAGGCTTTTTAATCAACATTTTTTGCCCGCCAAATTTAAAATGCACCACTTGTGTGTTAATTTTTTTGGCATTTAATGTTAAGAGGACGTCTCATCCTCCTCTTTTTCTAATCAGTTAATTACTTGCATAATTTAAAGTGGAAAAAAAATGACCCCAATAGTTTGACATTAAAAATATTCTGAATGTCACACGCAAACATTTATTAAATGCTTCACTTTAATGCATGTTGTTATTGTTCAAACACAACCTGTGCTACCTTTAATGTTGCCATCCGCTGTCAAGCTAAAGGATCATCTGCAGTCAAAATTAATGTGATTAATCTGTGTTAATATATGATTAATGCGATAATTTTTTGTGATTAATTAATTAGTTAACGCTTTGACGGCGCTATATTTTGTATACTTTGGCTTAATTGGTGAATATATAATAAAAACATGAAATTTGTTCATTTAGCAATTTTCATTTTACCATATACAGTAGTCAATACATATTTAATCATTTTTTTCCTAATTTGTGGTCTTTTCCTTTTTTTAATTGAACATTTTGTTATTGAAATTAAATTGGCCAATTTAATATATCCATCCATGCATTCTCCCAACCACTCATTCTCACGAGGGTCGCGGGCGTGCTGGAGCCTATCCCAGCTGTCTTGGAGCAGCAGGCGGTGCACACCCTGAACTGGTTGCCAATCGCAGGGCACAGCCAGTTTAATATAAAAATGTTAAATTACATGTACTATTGCATTTTATCATCATTTTAAATTTACAATAAGCTAACTAACTTCATTTAAAAAAAATATTAAATGTATCCACCTTATTCCTGAGTGCTCTCATGGAGAAACAATTCTACTCCCGACTTCCACCGTGAGGCTGTGAGAAATTATGATTTTTGACATTTATTACAGCGGGTTTCACCTGAGAATCTTCATTTGAAAATCCCACATGAACTGTCCCCATGCTCCTTTCATTTTGGACAAAAAACACAGCCAGGGCACAACATCGACCTTTAGGCTTGCAGTGCGACAAACCACATAAGATTGGCTGGGTGCCAACAACATCAGGTGTGATTTTTAGGTGTATTGTATTATGGATATGGACGGCAAGCCATTTTGTCTACAGAGACGTTAGCAGCATGCAGTTGAAGTTGACATAAGTAGATAATATGCGCACATAAATTTTGTTGAAATTTCATTAAAATTTATGACAGTAAGTGATGTAAAGCTTGTTTATATTAAACGTTAGACTGCCCCGAACATGCAGTAGGAAGTGGTGAGTTTGGCTAGCACTAGGGGTGTGAATTGCCTAGTACCTGACGATTCGATTCGTATCACGATTCACAGGTCACGATTCGATTCGATACCGATTAATCCCGATACGAATTTATAACTCGATTGTTGCGATTTTTTTTCATTCAAATTTAGAAAATACTAATCAGTAAGCTTGTAGAGTGTAAGATTTATATGAAAATGTATTATTTATTTATCTGAAATTTCAGTCTTATAGAGGTTGTAATCTGTTTCATGTTTGAACAGCATTAAAATAAAATATTAAGGCTTAATGTTCCGTTCATATAACATTCTTCCATGCTCAAGGTGTGAATCCTAACCCGAAGTCAGACGTTTTGTTGAATATTTTTCCATTAAAAATGGAAGTTTAAAAATCGATTCACACACACCAAAAAAAAAAAAAAAAAGGCAATGATGATAAGACGTTGAATCGGTAAGACTACCGAATGAACAATTCTGAGCTCTTAAAAAAAAAAAAAAAAAAAAAAAAAATCGATTTTTTTTTTATTGAATCGATTCGAGAATCGCGCGATGTAGTATCGCGATATATCGCCGAATCGATTTTTTTTAACACCCCTAGCTAGCACCTATGTCTGCTTTAGTTTAAAAAAACAAAAACAAAAAAAACAACAACAAAAAAACAGTCCAACCTCTTAAAAAAATGTGACCAACTTAGTTATTCTGATATGGCTCAGAACTTTTGTAATTCGGAAGACAGTCGGAAAGTAAACATTCAACTGTTGTCGCTGGCAACATTTTTTTTCTCTTTTTTTTTTTTAAATGTAATTTACCTATATTAGCAGGAAGTGGGATTGAAAAGTGTTCTCCCATAAGATGCAACAACTGATGTTCCCACATTGGTAAAGTATGTAACTGTTATAGAAAGTAGACTTTCACTATTGTAGGAGATTGTACAAATCAATGTCAAATTATATGTACAACTTTTATTACTATATATTCATATAGTTTATTTACTATAAATGAACTTTTATAAATACTTACAATTGTTTATTTCACAAATAACTTTCTTTTATCTATAACAAATTATTTAAGATAAAATTTAAATGTAAATCTAAAATTGTTGACTCATTTCATCAATTTGTATTAATTATTCATTATAAACTGAGCAATTGTTCATTCAATAATCTTTCATACAGCAGGTAAAATTGTTAATTTTACTAAAATTTTATCATTTACAATATGTTCACTAATTCAGTACAAAAATGCTAAATTACAGCACTTGCTAAATTCTGTATTTCACTATCCGTCTTGTAATATAAAGTATACAATAATTTAACTACTTGTCTCTTAGATCAATTCAAAAATGTACAAATTAATGAATGCATTTTCTGGTAATTTTTTTGTACTTAACTAATGAGTGCATTTTCATGAAAACTTTGTAGGGGAAAAACAAAAAACTAAATGTAACAATTACAGGACTCGCGATCGTCTAAGTCAGGGGAGCTCGTCGAGGGCCGAAGTCCTGCAGGTTTTGGAGGTTTCCCTCTTCCAACACAAGCCGACTCCAATCAACGGGATCGTTATGCTTATGCAGAGCTTGCTGATGAGCTGATCATATATCAGCTGTGTTGGAGAAGGGAAACATGCAAAACCCTGCAGGACTCCGGCCCTGGAGGACCGAGATTGCCCAGCCCTGACCCAAGTGCTCGTTGGGCCAGATTAAAGAAGCGACCGAGCCTTATGTGACCCCCGCACACACCAAACGTTGCCATCTAACCTGCTCTGGCTTGATGTGGAGGTGCGTCTTGATGCGTTCCCGCGTGTCCTCTGCCGTGCAACTGCTGCTGCCACTCGGGCGTTCTGGCGGCGCTCCTATGCGGGGTCTTGCTGCGCATTTGCATCTTGTGACTGTTGGGCGTGCTCAGGCAGTGTGGCTCCTCCATCTCGTTCAGGGAGAAATTCCAGAGATCCAGATCATCTATGGATGAGATGGGACAGAATGAAAACCAACCTCAGCCAGAAGACGACATTGCAAATAAGGTTTAGACTATTTATTCACATAACTTGACTAAACAAAAAACAAAGCTCTCTTGGGCTGCGGAAGCACATCGATGAACAAAGTTAATAATCCGGCACACACACATTTCTCAAACAGCTTACATAGACAGTGACTCGATCTCATTGGCCGAGCTTCGACATGTGGTTAACCCTGATAGGTCATCAAAACAGGACCAACATGGATCGATCCGAGTCGCTGCGGATTGGCTCCTAACCATATAAGGAGCTGAGACCGGACTGACCTGGACCCATCTGATTCGCTGCCGACTGGTCCTAACTAGGAATGTCATGATAAGGGCAATATCGTGATATCGCGATATTAAAACTGCCACAATATCGTCGTCGTCATGTTCACAATATTTAAAAGGAACGCGTTTGTTTAAAAAAAAAAAAAAAAAAAAAAAAAGTCAGGTTGATTTCCATTTGTGGAGTTCTAGCACCCTCTCGTGGCTAGTTTATTAGTGCAATTTAATTTTCATTAGGGATGTTTTGGCCTTCAATGTTTAAAATCCATGCTAATTGTCAGATGAAAGGGGAACCTAATTTGCTTGTGAAGCGATCAATGTGTGCTTGCATTAGCAAGTAAGTGCCTCAATATTGGTATGAGAGATTGTAGGTGGTGTATATGCATTGCTGTTATGTACAAAAGCACAATATTGTGCTTTTTTTTTTTTTTTTTTTTTACTATGAGCTCTCTTTTTTTACAATATTGTGATCTTTTTTAAATATCGCCAACTCCCCCACAATACCGTGATAATTATCGTATTGTGACCTTCATATTGTGATAATATCATTTGGTGATGTTTGGATATCGTTACATCCCTAGTCCTAACCATAAAGAGAGTGAAAGAGACTTGACATTCCCTAGTTACAAGCCGATTGCATCAGTTCAAAGAAAACCAAACATTAGATATTTGCCTCAAACAAATCATCAGTTCAAATAAAGTCAACTATCAGACATGATAGTTTAACCCAGGCGTGACCCCAGGGGTAGCATGCACTTCACTTCACAAATATGGCACTTTACAGTACTTTAATTTATTTTATTTAATCTCCGGTATAATAACCTTATTTATTGATTGAACTTTTATTTTTTTTATTGTATTTTTCTTATTATTATTATTATTAATTCAATCTCTGGTGTAATAACCTTATTTATTGATTGATCGAATTATTATTTTTCATTTTATTATTATTATTCCATCCATCCATCCATCTTCTTCCGCTTATCCGGGGTCGGGTCGCGGGGGCAGCAGCTTCAGGAGGGAAACCCAGACTTCCCTCTCCCCAGCCACTTCAACCAGCTCCTCCGGTGGGATCCCAAGGCGTTCCCAGGCCAGCCGAGAGACATAGTCTCTCCAGCGTGTCCTGGGTCGTCCCCGGGGCCTCCCACCGGTGGGACATGCCCGGAACACCTCCCCAGGGAGGCGTCCAGGAGGCATCCGAACCAGATGCCCGAGCCACCTCAGCTGGCTCCTCTCAACGCGCAGGAGCAGCGGCTCGACTCTGAGTCCCTCCCGGATGACCGAGCTTCTCACCCTATCTCTAAGGGAGAGCCCGGACACCCTGCGGAGGAAACTCATTTCGGCCGCTTGTATCCGGGATCTCGTTCTTTCGGTCACGACCCACAGCTCGTGACCATAGGTGAGGGTTGGAACGTAGATCGACCGGTAAATCGAGAGCTTTGCCTTTTGGCTCAGCTCTTTCTTCACCACGACGGACCGATACAGAGTCCGCATCACTGCAGACGCTGCACCGATCCGCCTGTCGATCTCCCGCTCCATCCTACCCTCACTCGTGAACAAGACCCCAAGATACTTGAACTCCTCCACTTGGGGCAGGATCTCATCCCCGACCTGAAGACGACACTCCACCCTTTTCCGACTGAGGACCATGGTCTCGGATTTGGAGGTGCTGATCCTCATCCCAGCCGCTTCACACTCGGCTGCGAACCGCTCCAGTGAGAGCTGAAGGTCCCGGCCTGATGAAGCCAACAGCACCACATCATCTGCAAAGAGCAGAGATGCAATGCTGAGGCCACCAAACCGGAACCCCTCCACTCCTCGGCTGCGCCTAGAAATTCTGTCCATAAAAGTTATGAACAGAATCGGTGACAAAGGGCAACCTTGGCGGAGTCCAACCCTCACCGGAAACGAATCCGACTTACTGCCGGCAATGCGGACCAAACTCTGGCAACGGTCGTACAGGGACCGAACAGCCCGTAACAAGGGGCCCGGCACCCCGTACTCCCGAAGCACCCCCCACAGAACTCCCCGAGGGACACGGTCGAACGCCTTCTCCAGATCCACAAAACACATGTGGACTGGTTGAGCGAACTCCCACGCACCCTCGAGGATCCTGCGGAGGGTGTAGAGCTGGTCCACTGTTCCACGGCCAGGACAAAAACCACACTGCTCCTCCTGGATCCGAGATTCGACCTCCCGACGGACCCTCCTCTCCAGCACCCCTGAATAGACCTTACCAGGGAGGCTGAGGAGTGTGATCCCTCTGTAGTTGGAACACACCCTCCGGTCCCCCTTCTTAAAAAGGGGGACCACCACCCCGGTCTGCCAATCCAGAGGCACTGTCCCCGATGTCCACGCGATGTTGTAGAGGCGTGTCAACCACGACAGCCCCACAACATCCAGAGTCTTTAGGAACTCCGGGCGGATCTCATCCACCCCCGGGGCCCTGCCACCGAGGAGCTTTCCAACCACCTCAGTGACTTCGACCCCAGAGATAGGAGAGCCCACCCCAGAGTCCCCAGACTCTGCTTCCTCAAAAGGAGAAGTGTTGGTGGAATTGAGGAGGTCTTCGAAGTATTCCCCCCACCGCTTCACGACGTCCCGAGTCGAGGTCAGCAGCACCCCATCGCCACTATACACAGTGTTAATGGTGCACTGCTTTCCTCTCCTGAGACGCCGGATGGTGGACCAGAATTTCCTCGAAGCCGTCCGGAAGTCGTTTTCCATGGCCTCACCGAACTCCTCCCATGTCCGAGTTTTTGCCTAAGCAACCGCCGAAGCCGCGTTCCGCTTGGCCATCCGGTACCTGTCAGCTGCCTCCGGAGTCCGACAGGCCAAAAAGGCCCGATAGGACTCCTTCCTCAGCTTGACGGCATCCCTTACCGCTGGTGTCCACCAGCGTGTTCGAAGATTGCCGCCGCGACAGGCACCGACCACCTTACGGCCACAGCTCCGATCGGCCGCCTCAACAATGTCCCCCACCTCCCCCGAGACAAGGGAGAAGCTCTGCCGGAGGTGGGCATTGAAACTCTTTCTGACAGGGGATTCCGCCAGACGTTCCCAGCAAACCCTCACAATACGTTTGGGTCTGCCAGGTCGGACCGGCATCTTCCCCCACCATCGGAGCCAACACACCACCAGGTGGTGATCAGTTGACAGCTCCGCCCCTCTCTTCACCCGAGTGTCCAAAACATGCGGCCGCAAATCCGATGACACGACTACAAAGTCGATCATCGAACTGCGGCCTAGGGTGTCCTGGTGCCAAGTGCACATATGGACACCCTTATGCTTGAACATGGTGTTCGTTATGGACAAACCGTGACGAGCACAGAAGTCCAATAACAGAACACCGCTCGGGTTCCGATCAGGGGGGCCGTTCCTCCCAATCACGCCCCTCCAGGTCTCACTGTCATTCCCCACGTGAGCGTTGAAGTCCCCCAGCAGGACGAGGGAGTCCCCAGAGGGAGCGCTCTCCAGCACACCCTCCACGGACTCCAAGAAGGGTGGGTACTCTGAGCTGCTGTTTGGTGCATATGCACAAACAACAGTCAGGCTACCCTCTCGTCCACCGGGGTAAACCCCAACGTACAGGCGCCGAGCCGGGGGGCAATAAGTATGCCCACACCTGCTCTGCGCCTCACACCGTGGGCAACTCCAGAGTGGAAGAGAGTCCAACCCCTCTCAAGAGGACTGGTACCAGAGCCCAAGCCGTGTGTGGAGGCGAGTCCGACTATGTCTAGTCGGAACTTCTCGGCCTCGCACACCAGCTCGGGCTCCTTCCCTGCCAGAGAGGTGACATTCCATGTCCCAAGAGCCAGCTTCTGTAGCCGGGGGTCGGTCCGCCAAGGTCTCCTCCCTTGGCCGCCACCCAGCCCACACTGCACCCGACCCCTTTGGCCCCTCCCACCGGTGGTGAGCCCGTGGGAAGAGGGACCCACGTTGCCCCTTCGGGCTGTGCCCGGCCGGGCCCCATGGGTGCAGGCCCGGCCACCAGGCGCTCGCCAGCGAGCCCCGCCTCCAGGCCTGGCTCCAGAGGGGGGCCCCGGTGACCCGCGTCCGGGCGAGGGAAACGCGTCTCCAAAATTTTTTATCATCATAGGGGTCTTCTGAGCCGTTCTTAGTCTGGCCCCTCACCTAGGACCTGTTTGCCATGGGTGACCCTGCCAGGGGCATAAAGCCCCAGACAACATAGCTCCTAGGATCATTGCGACACGCAAACCCCTACACCACGTTAAGGTGCCGGCTCACAGAGGGGATTATTATTATTGTTATTATTTATTCAATCTCTGGTGTAATAACTTTATTTATTGATTTAATTATTTTTTATTTTATTATCTATTATTTATTCAATCTCTGGTGTAATAACTTTATTTATTGATTTAATTATTTTTTATTTTATTATCTGTTCTTATTACTGCTGGACATGTAAATTTCCCAGAGGGAGCCATCCCAAAGGGATCAATAAAGAAGTCTAAGTCTAAGTCTAAGTAGAATGTTACACCATATCAAACATTTTTTTTTATTTAGATATCACACAAATAACTTTGTCCTTTTCACTGATAATGTCTTAAATGTATATTTTGTTATATTAGCTTGTTCACTGCAGCAATCGAGTGGCTCCAACTCCTGGAGACAAAATTCCTTGCGTCTTTTTAACATTCTGTGTAAAGAAAGATTGAATCAGATCCTAATTTTGAAGTGGAGCTACAGTGGTATGAAAAAGTATCTGAACCTTTTGGAATTTCTCACATTTCTGCATAAAATCACCATCAAATATGATCTGATCTTTGTCAAAAACACACAGATGAAACAACAGTGTCTGCTTTAACTAAAACCACCCAAACATTTACAGGTTTTCATAATTTAATGAGGATAGCATGCAAACAATGACAGAAGGGGGAGGAAAAAGTAACTGAACCCTCTGCTTGAAACCAATTTTTCCGAAACAATTTAAGTCAGGTGTGTGCCCAATCACTGATGAGCGGCTTAAAGCTGCCCTGCCCACTATAAAACACACACCTGGTCAGAATTGTCTTGATGAGAAGTATTGTCCGATGTGCACCATGACTCGCTCAAAAGAGCCATGCGGGCTTTTTTCTTTTTGGAAGACCTGCGATCAAGAATTGTTGGTTTGTATAAAACTGGCAAAGGAGACAAAACCATCTCTAAAAGTCTGGATGTTCATCAATCGACAGTCAGAGAAGTTGTGTACAAATGGAGAGAGTTTGGCACTGGCCAAGAATGGTGTTCATGGGAGGACTCCACGGAGGAAGCCACTGCTTCGCAAAAAAGGCACTTGGACACTCCACAGCAGTTTTGGCAAAATATTTTGTGGACTGATGAAGCCAAAGTTGAATTGTTTGGGAGGAACACACATCGTCATGTGTGGAGGAAAAATGGAACAGCTCACCAACATCAACACCTCATCCCCACCGTGAAGCATGGTGGAGGGTGCATCATGGTTTGGGGCTGTTTTGCTTCCTCAGGGCCTGGACAACTTGCAATCATTCATGGAAAAATCAATTCAAAAGTTTATCAGGATGTTTTGCAGGAAAACCTGAGGCTGTCTGTCAGACAGTTGAAGCTAAAAAGAGGATGGATGCTGCAACAAGAAAATGATCCAAAACACAGAAGTAAATCAACTTCAGAATGGTTTCAGAAGAAGAAAATACACGTTCTGGAGTGGCCAAGTCAAAGTCCAGACTTGAACCCCATTGAGATGCTGTGGCATAACCTCAAGACAGCGATTCATGCCAGACATCCCAGGAATCTGACTGAACTACAGCAGTTTTGTAAAGAAGAATGGGCCAAGATTAGTCCTGATCGATTTGCCAGACTGATCTGCAGCTACAGGAAGCATCTGGTTGAAGTTATTGCTGCCAAAGGGGGGGGCACAAAATATTAAATGTGATGGTTCAGTTACTTATTCCTCCCCCTTCTGTCATTGTTTGCATGCTATCCTCATTAAATTATGAAAACCTGTAAATGTTTGGGTGGTTTTAGTTAAAGCAGACACTGTTGTTTCATCTGTGTGTTTTTGACAAAGATCAGATCAAATTTGATGGTGATTTTGTGCAGAAATGTGAGAAATTCCAAAAGGTTCAGATACTTTTTCATACCACTGTATTTGAGGTATTGAGTCCACCTGGTGTGTTTGGATTAAAAAAACAAAAAAAAATTACAATCTAAAGAACAGTCAAGTATGGCGGTGGAAATTTTACGTTTTGTGGTATAAGTCGACTTCATCACATTGAAAATTCTACCAAATTTCTAAATAAAATAAAATCTCTTCTTTGATTGCTCATGTAGTATTGCAATTTCTTCATACGGTAACTTGTGGGTTTTCTTTTCATCAGCTAAAAAATACAATCATCATCAAATTATAATGAATGAAATAGTTCACCCATGTATTATAAATCTACTCGACTTTCACTTTTTGAATTGAACTACTGAAATAAAATCATTTTTCGAACCGGAATGTATTGACATGTATTGAGAAGACGTACTTTATATGCACCAGACCGCAATGACTCTGCTTCCAGCTCCCCAAAATGGACAATAAATGAAAAAGGGTCTCAGGTGAAAGTGTTTTACAGTAACCTTTAGTAACCTGCTGCGGAAGACGTATGTACTTCAATGACACCAATTGCTATTCGCCAGTTAGGCTTGGCTTTGGCGCCATCTTGTGGCATCTTTCAGCATTTCCAGTTTTAGTCCTCGATGCAAAATTTGATTTTCAAGGGAACTTCAGCTATGCCACCACACGAGCAAAGTGAAGAAAAACAATGCAGCCATCAAGATAGTACAAAGGAAATCAACTGAGTCTATCACCTCCTTCTCCAAAGAGGGGCTCCACATTCTCCACCTTGGTGACATCCTGCTTCTGCTGCAGCCGCTTGGCTTCCATCTCCCTGCGAAACTTCTGCTGCAGCTGCTGCTGCCGCTGCTTGCGCAACTGCTTGGGGTCCGAGTGCGACTCGGACGACGACGCCGAGTCCACCAACGCTTGTCTGGGACAAAGCAGCGGTGGGCACATGAGCAACCTCAATTCTAACATTCTATGACTTTTCTTTGATATTAAATGTCCTAAATGCTTCGGGTTTTTTTCGCCTTTGTTGTTTCTAATGCCTTTCAGTGGACTCGGGAGGGTGTTTACCTTGAGCCTTCGCTTTCGCTTTGAACGTCTTGAGCGGCCGGGGTGTGAGTTTTGGAGGTCTCTTTTAGGTCGGCGACTCGGGGCTCCAGTGGT
This sequence comes from Festucalex cinctus, assembly GCF_051991245.1. Lineage (NCBI taxonomy): Eukaryota > Metazoa > Chordata > Actinopteri > Syngnathiformes > Syngnathidae > Festucalex > Festucalex cinctus. The sequence goes on from NC_135413.1 coordinate 8,411,748, forward strand.
GCGACGGCGGGGCCCAGTTTAGCCTCTTGCACCAGGCTACAGAAGCGAGCCTTCTCCACGGAGGGCTCGCTTTCCGAGCGCTTGGTCCGGGCAGGGTCCAGAGCGGGCAGCGGCTAGTTGGATGGAAAAGGATTCTTTCAAGGAAACATTGTCACTCACTAATAGGCCTGCATGATATATCGTTGGAACATCGCAATCGCGATGTGCGCATGTGCCTGCTTTGAAAACGCTAAAAGGCGACAATGTCGCCACGACTTGCACATGAGGAGAGGGTGGAAGTGGATTTAGTCGTCAAAAGAAAGTCAAAATCTGTAACGTTGAAGTATTTCTGCTATAAAAAGAAGATACAGAACAAAAAAAAAATCCTGTGCCGACAGTTGCCGCAACACGAGGTAATAAAACAAACCTGTCCGACAATTTGAATCGCCATCACAAGCCAGTATGACCAGTTCAAACTAGAAGTGGAACACGAAGTGAAACTTCATATAGTCAAAAAACAATTCGAGACACATTTGCCATTGCCAGCATAACGCCTTATGATAAGAAGTCCAAACAGCACCGACAAATCACGGATACAATAACTTTTCACCTGGCGAAATAGCTTACATGCTGCCCTTCAAACAACATAACTAAAGAGGGGTTAAAAAAAAAAAAGGAAAAAAAAGAAAAATGGTTGCACACGCCAGACAGACAATACTGCAAACATGTGGAAGGCAGCTGCCTTAAACGAGTGGACCAGGCTGCTGCTACTACTACTACAACAACTAATAATTAACAATGATCTGCGATTGGCTGGCGACCAGTCCAGGGTGTACCCCACCTACTGCCCAAAGCCAGCTGGGATAGGCTCCAGCACCCCCCGCGACCCTTGTGAGGAATAAGCGGTCAAGAAAATGGATGGATGGATTAATAATGATAATAATAGTTAAAATGTTTTATGTATGCTCAGACAAATCTCATTACATTTAAAATCAGACTTATCAACTAAAAAGTGACTTATTTGTAGACAATTATTAATCTATTATAATGCTCATGACAATAATTTACCGATAATTAGAAATAAGACAAATATTCGTGGTAAGATTATATGTAGTTTTTGCATTGGAATAAATCATAAAAAAAAGGAGTAGTTCACACCCAAAATGACTTTTTTTCTATTGATTACTCGTGCCATGGAGACTTGAATACAGTACAATAATTCTTTTGGGTATTTGTCACATTCCTAAGACAAAAATTTGATTTGGAAAAATGACCCCCATTCATTGCAACGGAGACCAAATGCAATGCGCGTTGTAAAGTGATTTGGGCAATAAAGCGCTATATAAAAAGCAGTCCATTTATATGAATAGTGTCATGGTGAGTTGGACAAATTCTTCCCAAACCGCTATTCAAGTCATCTGGTGAAAATTCTTCCATTTTTAATATCGCAATATATATATCGCAGACCCCCAAAAAATCGCAATGACAGTTTTTTTTTCCCAATACTGTGCAGCCCTACTCACTTAAATTGCAGACCTAATTGAAGTTATGGCTACACTCATGCTAGAAAACTATGAAAACATGTATAGTAATGTACATGTACAGGAATGTCAGGAAAAGCCTAAGAGAGCTCCTTAATCTTGATTCTCGTGAAGTACCTGTACTATTTACAATTCACCACCAGCATGTATAAACAATACATCCCCATCTCATGAGTCAGGAAAATGATTCTGAATGTGTTTGTACCTGCTTGGGGATCTTGTTAATAGCCTGAAGGTACGCTTTGTCTAGGATGCAATTTCCAAGGGCGTTCCCAAAGCACCTAAAAAACACAAAACGAAAAAAATATGCGGTTGAAAACAAAAAGGTCAGGACAACAACTATGATGGCGGGGAATGGGAATCTTATTTCCAGTACTTGAGCGCTCTCTTCATGCCATCAGTGACAGCCTCCTTTCTTGCTTTCTCCAGGGACAAAGCCTTCGACTTCAGCCCCTCGCTCACGCCGTAGCCGACATCCTCGTGGAAGGCTCCATCCTGGCACAAAACAAGATGCACCAATATTCATTTATCTGGACTGTCACACGAACCATGACACTTTGCTCTGTCCCTAATCACTCTCTAGGATTCTGACACAGAAGATTGTATAGTCAAATGAGAAATAGTTTTGGAACTGTGTTTAAAACACGCACACACTTGGTAACAGGTTTCCAGATCACTTTTTAACTGCAACATATAAGAGGAAGCAGTTCTGGCTGCACCACATTAATAGCTTATTATAACTGCTCGCCACTGCTGAACATCATTAAGCATATAATTTATACATGTATTTAAGGCAAGTTGTAAAATGTCTGAAGTCCTCTTGTTGATGTTTACTAAATTTAAAACACCACAAATTATGCTGTTTCTACTAAGTACTGTCTCAAATGTTCTCCACTTTTGTTCTTAAAACTAATTTTTGACCTCCAGCAAACTTACCTTCTTGTAATTTTGGTTCATTTATTGTTTATTTCACAAGCATTCCATACAGTTCAGTAGTTGACTGTCTAATTTTATGCAGGGAGATAGTGGCATACTGTCACGTACGTTGTGGTATGTCAAACATTTATGAATGAAGAAAGCTATCTAGTTTTATACTCAAGTAAATTGTGTTTTACTATTCACGGTCTGCGTTTCCAAAGGTGGAAACCATTGTAGAGTGACGTCACTTGTAGTTCGTCTGTGAAGTCGGGGTCCTTCTTTTTTTTCCGACTAGGCGTTCCCGTACACACTTCCTGGTTTGCGCTCGGAAAAGTCCGACTTCCGACCATCCTCGAATGCAGCAACAGATCAGTGGTTATGTATTACTTTTAAAGATGCATTGTGGGATATGTGGAGAGGGGCACTATACAGGACTGTCTCAGAAAATTAGAATATTGTGATAAAATCCTTTATTTTCCGTAATGCAATGAAAAAAACAAAAATGTCATACATTCTGGATTCAATACAAATTAACTGAAATATTGCAAGCCTTTTATTATTTTAATATTGCTGATTATAGCTTTCAGCTTAACATTCACTGCCTTTGACAAGTATACTTGTCAATTGTATTTTTTTAGAGCGGTGCTAAATGGGGGCTAATCTGACTATGCTCCACAGTAAATATCAAACTTGGAAACAACTTTACTGATGCCCAACCACCGGTAGATGACACTGCCCCATTTTATACGAAATAAACACAGTTTCAGAGTCCATGGGAGAAAAGGCTGTATTTTGGCAAACCTACATTTTTCTACTGTCAATTTTTTTTTTTTTTAAAAGGGACGGGGCAAAAAGTAGGGAGTCTATTCTGTCATTTGGTAGATTCAGTTTATATATATAATTATTGAATGTAATATCACGTGAGTATTGAAAATTTTAAAATGTTCTAAAATGTCTGGCAGTCAATGAGTTAACCAAAACTCAAATATCCTATCTCACAATATTAGAATATCATGAAAAAGTATACTAGTAGGCTATTCAACTAATCACTTGAATCGTCTAATTAACTCGAAACACCTGCAAGTGTTTCCAAGTGAATCCAGAATGCATGACATTTTTGTTTTTTTAATTACATTACAGAAAATAAAGGACTTTATCACAATATTCTAATTTTCTGAGACAGTCCTGTATATAGGCCAGGTGATAACAAACCACTACACTTTCAAACAGTACTACTCCCTATATAGGTCACCATATAGTGAATAGGGAGTGATTCCCAACACAGCCATTTGCAATTTATTCCCCACCTTCAGCTGCACTTTGACGAAAGCGCTGACGCCGACGTAAAACCTCCCGTGAACCAGGTCCACAAAGTCTACAAAGGCAAACACGAGGCTGTGTTGGTCCAGATACAGAGCAAGGTGGTGGTGGATGTCATGGAAACACATTACTATGGCGACAGACAAGACAGAAAGACACTGAGGAATACAGTACCAACGTTCTGCTGTGAGATGGAGTGCGACCACCCGTTATATCCAAACATCTCATTGGCCAGGCTGATCACACGGTGGCCCTCGATGTAGCACACCTGCAACAATCAAATGGTGAAATGTGCCGTTGTGTGCCTTGTATACAAGTAGTTCCGTCTCTGAAGTGGGTGCCCACTTGAAAATGTCAGTTTATACATGTAAATGTTCCTTCTACGACAATTTAATTTCCTGCTGGAATGAATAACGTATCCATCCATCAGCTATCTATAATATCCATCGGTCTGTCTGGCTAACCTACGAACAGTGGTTGGGTATATTTGTGTTTGATGATGTAATGCACCACACAGCTACATACATTCACTAATAAGTGTAATTTGGCAGCTGGATAATTAAATCCTGCCTCCACAAGGGAAAATGGTGTAGCAGACTAGCATGAGCTAACAGTGTTAGCTTCTGATAAGTGGCACATGGTATGTCAGTGGAGTTGTCAATGTGGTGGGGGTTGTGACGGTTTTGTGTTTCGCTGTGTGTCCGTGTGTCACATACATGTAAACATTGTGTAGTGCATAAAGTGCTGCCTTCACGCGTGAAAATGCTTACTCAATCACTGTGTCGCATAATACTCGATCCTTGGGGGTATTTTGACGAAAGCATGTAGCATATGTTATTAAGACATTTGGGTTTCAAATTGTGGTCAAGAAATTGCACAATTCTCCTTTGAAAGTTATTTTACAGATACAAAACTTGCCTTCTGTCCTCCTCCAGCCAGTCTGGTACTGATAAATTCTGGCCCCAGCTTTTGGCGCAATGCATTGTGCACAGCCTGCTGCTCCTCGGCTGTGTAAGCACACTGAGGTGGGTGGGACAGCGTACAAATAAATTAGGATTTGCTACACGTCTTTACGTTGTGCACAAGCTCATTTGGAAACATGGCAGTTTTGAAAAAGATTCTCTTCAAAGTTGCTTCGTAACGTTATTCATACCTGGCCAAAGCGTTTAGTAAACGACATCCTCTCCTCGGAGATGTTGGACATTTTAAAAGCGCGAGGGGGAAAAAAAAAAAAGTAAGAGAATTACACGAGTGATCAGCTACAGGAAATACATTTCAAAATTCAATCGGCGCGCCGTCGTCTTCACACGCTTTGAATACTTCATTACTGCCTCAAGTGGTAGGACGGTGAAATGCATCCACTTTACCAGGTGGGAATGGTCGAGAAGACCCAAGACAATTGGGTAGTTAAGAAGTCACGCAGCGGTAGTTAAGAAGTCACGAAAGAGCACGAAGAGATTTCTCTCCGCAAAGGCGCACACAAATTGAGCGTTTTGACTTGTTCGTTAAATTCGCCACAAAATCGTCGTTTTTTGTTCCCCCCCCCTCGCCATTCTCATTGCAGTGCAGACCTGTACACTACATTCTATTAACATTATATGCTCATTATGAACATATGTGTGACAGTTCATACGGTAATTGTGTGCATTTGTAATTATGAATGGCTGTTAAACTGAATTTATAACCATTTGATAATCTCCACAGACTCCACACATTCTTTATCTTCCCACGCGCGTTCTCGAGAACACTGGTACGAATAGGAATGGCTGCTCTGAAAACTCCGCTTTGTTGTTGAGCATTAACATACTTTAATGTGCGCCTCTGATCCAATAAGAGCAGATTAAATGTCACACGACATGAAAACATTTGTGCCGAGTAGTTGGGTGCGCACATCACAGATGCCCGAGCACTTGACATGGCATTCAATGCAATTAAAATGATAATTGAAAAAAACTGACAGGGCTTTTTGATAAATATAAAAACGTCAGACTGAATTATTATTGTACAAATTGCAAAATGCACGTGCACTGAGATGACTACATACCGTAGATTGGGGTCAAGTGTGGGTGTTTATGTGTGCGTGTATGCACTATGCACGCGCGCAACCGTTCCCCAGTGCCTATAGTCTGTTGTCACTGGGTTGTTTGTGGCGTTCAGGGACGTCTCGTAAACAGCAGCACTCCTCTTCCATCATGACACCTCCTTGCGTAAATAGACACTACCGCGCGTGCATGTGAGAGTGCCGCTGCGGAATCGCGTGCATCTCGTCAAAACAAAGCGGGGGCGCGCGCACGGGAGCGCGCGAGGCGCATGCTTCATGAATGAGTCCTCCGCGGTCTGCACTGTGTCTGTGCAGCTAACACCACTATCCTTACCAGTTACCACCACATCCAACGGACCGCACGCCGGCCTCATCGCCCGCCCGATGCCCGACTGGGAGCGCCATCCGTGGATCGAGCCCCGCTGAGCCACCGATGAGCCGGAACGGAACCGACCTGACATCGGAGTTACATGCACTCGTCATCTCGGCTGGAACCAGGCGACAGGATACGGAACGGTGAGCGTGGCAACTTTAGGTCCACCGACTCCACACGGTGATGCTTTTTTTTTGTGGACTTCAAGGTGTTTGTGTGTGAGGAACACCTTCGAACACTCCTTTATTGGACCAACGAGAACTGTTGCATGCTCGCGTGCCAGATTGATTGGCCATTTTGTGCGGAATAATCGCAACAGGCCCGGTCGCAGTCTGCTTGCGCTAGGCCGGGAAAAATGCTGTGTGGTGGTCGGAAAAATGTTATCGTAAATAGACAAAGAGGAGAAAGGAAAGGGGAGGGTGGAAAGACCCCCCTCATCGTGATTGGCGTGGCGTCTCTGGTGGCCTCCAACCTCACCTTTGACTCAAGACATGAAAACACACCCATGTTATGTTAACGAACTGTGGCTAGCTAGACGTTCAACTGAGACGTTGCTGGTTCTTTTTGTCTTAAAAGGGACATTCAACCCAGACTGTTGTTCACCCTTCTGATGGGTGGCGCGTTTCTATGGTGAAACACAAATAACAGTAGCGTCATGTCACCCAACCATGGCAGCCGTTTGTTTGAGCATTTATTCCATATCCTTGAGATCCAGCATAGATTCCATGTACTATCTTTGTCCTCACTAGTAAGGCAATTCAGGGCACTATAGTAGAACGACTGTGTCTTGCCTATAGGTCGCTTGCACATGTCGTCACTTCCGCCTCGGATTTCTCGTAGTCGCCATGCTGGGTGGCCTCCATTTACGTAGCGATTCGGTCTAACACGTATCTATCACGTTTGTTTTCTGCGTTTAAAATGGTACATTGTTGCTGCATCGTTGGCTGTTCGAACAAAGCCAAGGGGGAAAATAGTCGGTCTTTTTTCCGAATTCCGAAAATAATTAGGAACCAGGGCCTGGAGACAGAGGAGTGCGGACTCCGGAGGGAAGTCATTACTTTGGGCTCGTGTGTGCAGCGATCACTTTGTGAGCGGTAAGCTTGTTTACCTTTATTTAATGCATGAGGATTAATAACGTTTCGACCGCCCATATATGGGCAAGTTGCTTATGTTTTGGATTCATGAGCAAGCAAGTTCGGTAGTACAAGCTGGCTAGCGGACGTTAGCCGAAAGCTAACATCGAACATTTTCACCCAAGTAGTGCCAGTGCAAAGTGTTTACTGCTGAAATTGGATTGATTAGTCTTGGGCTTTTAATGCCGATAACATGTTTTTTGGTGGCAAAATGTAAACTTGGAAAAAAAAGAGACAGAAGGGGCTGATGCAAGAAAACAGACCCCCGGGGGTGATGCAAGAAAACAGACCCCCGGTAGCCTACACATCATGCTAAAGAACTTATTCACGGCCACCCTACTGCGGTAAAATAACCAGTCTTTCCATATTTTATTTGTTTATATATTTGTTTATTTTAACAGGTCGCCCTGCGCCCGTTTTTCTGTCCAATCATCCCGACTGGGCTCCAACATTAAAGTTGGGTCCCAAGTTACAACATCTATGTCTCAGCCCAGTCGGTGCCAAGATATGAACGTGCACAGGAGAGACAAGCAAAGAAAAGACGACTCGAAGTGGCAGAGATTGTTGCAGTTATGCAGCCAGATGGCTCCAGTAACCTGTACCCTCAAGTACTGCTGACATCATTGACTCTGGTATGCCACTCAGAATTCATTACATGATATATTGTATGCATGAGTGAATGTATGTGTTTGTTTGTGTGTGTACACGCACCTTATATTTTAGAGACATTTGGAAGTGTTTATAGAAATAAGTATTTGCCTGTAGCAATGTTCATACATTAAAAAATGCAACAAAATGTGTACATTTCTTTTACACTGACAAAAAAACTATACTACTTTACTATATTAAACCTATTACTGGTACCGTATTTTTTTGTGATTTTTTCTTTATTTTTTTCTTTAGGGATCTCATGCCACACCGACTTGATTGCCAATGACATGATGGAAACGAAGGCGAGCATCAAAGCATTGGAGGAGGACAACATGCGACTGTTTGTTTGGCGCTAATAAAGGCAGCGTTTATACAAATTCTATTGTTGGGTTTGTTTACAAAGCTATACATAATACAAATGACAGGATTTGACTCAATGTGCAATATGGTCCCTCTTAAAGTAATGGCATAAATCTCTATTATTTCTCAAAGCACAAAAAATGAAGTGAATAATGATTAGATGTAGTAATTTCAGGGTTAAAAATTGAACTGTTAATTAATGTAGTTTATTTTAGCACAGGTGCCTACCATCCTGAGATGACGGTATGATGTAATGTTGATGGGGTACGCAATGACTTTCATTATACTATGTACAGAGGAAAAAGTTGCTCTCTTTTAAATTTGTTTAATGTAAGACAAGTACCAGTACTGTGTTACAGTTTTCCCAATAATCCTTGTTTCACACTTGTCACAAAACCACTGTCCTTTTGGCAGTCTAGATTGGCACACTTCAAGTGATATCATTTGATTTTACAATCTGCTGCAGCACAAAAAACTACTTTATTCCGCATCTTTGAAGTACATGAGCAAGTGGTAGGTGACAGCGGCTGAGCAGGAACACTGGAAGTCCACTGCTGATCTAGTAAATGCTCTCCCGAGCAGTTCAGGTAAGGAGGGGACTTTGGGGGAAAAAAACTCTGGCTTTTCCAACTGGCCAAAACGAGCGATCTGGGTGGACTCGCACAATCACACTTTGTCCACACCACAAAGTCGCAGAAGTCCGTCCAGTTAAACTCATCTGTGCCTGAATCTGAAAATATTACAAACATTGTAATGAAAATATGAAACATAGAATTAAATAAGAAACTACAAAAAGTAAAGCCATACATACCTGGTAATACTATTGGTGTTGTCGTGACAAGTGATGGGAATTGTTGCCATCTGGCACCAGACAGAAATTGGGTGTTGTGACAGCCTCCTTAACCGTGAGATCATAAGAAAAGCTGTCAGTATGCTCAGTAGTTACCATGAACACGTTTTATTGTACTGGAAACTGAAACTAAAAATACGTCCTCTGAGAGTGGTTAACCTTAACCATTTAGTATAAGTTGATTAAGTAACATGTAACTAGTGAAAGGGTAGCATTAAATTTAATTAAGCCACGGGGAGGCTGTGCATAGTTACTTTTTATTCTTATACGCTCTGCCATATTTGCCTGTTATAAAATTGTTAGAAAAACCACATCAGGTAAACCTAGCTGTGCATGTAAACACAATGATAACAGGAAGCCTGAGAACAAATCAACATTTTTGTGTGCAGAATTACCAACACCATGTGGTTTACTTACGTGCAACAGCAACCGTTTCTTCTGATGCGATGTTAAAGTTTACACTCTGTATCCACCCGCTTACAAAATAATTGTAAGCCTCCAGGGATTTGTTGGCGTGTTATGGAGCATGTTGTCAACACGAGGTAGGGAAAGATGTCCAGAGATGTCACATTTGGCCAGCAAGCTTTCTCCGTCAAAAAAAAAATCACCCTTGGTCAGGACGTAATTAGGATCAATCCCGCCACACAGAGACACCTTCTGCCTGTATCGTTGTTTTTGATCTTCCGGTAAATCGTGAAAATACTGCGAAAATTACATCAGGTTGATAAGCTCTACCGTGTAACTCGCGAGTGTACCTTGTGAACCGGCGGACACCCAATATGGCGCCCGAAGGAAAAACTCCCATGATGCATTACGATGTGCAAGCGACCTATAGGTCGCTTGCACATGTCGTCACTTCCGCCTCGGATTTCTCGTAGTCGCCATGCTGGGTGGCCTCCATTTACGTAGCGATTCGGTCTAACACGTATCTATCACGTTTGTTTTCTGCGTTTAAAATGGTACATTGTTGCTGCATCGTTGACTGTTCGAACAAAGCCAAGGGGGAAAATGGTCGGTCTTTTTTCCGAATTCCGAAAATAATTAGGAACCAGGGCCTGGAGACAGAGGAGTGCGGACTCCGGAGGGAAGTCGTTACTTTGGGCTCGTGTGTGCAGCGATCACTTTGTGAGCGGTAAGCTTGTTTACCTTTATTTAATGCATGAGGATTAATAACGTTTCGACCGCCCATATATGGGCAAGTTGCTTATGTTTTGGATTCATGAGCAAGCAAGTTCGGTAGTACAAGCTGGCTAGCGGACGTTAGCCGAAAGCTAACATCGAACATTTTCACCCAAGTAGTGCCAGTGCAAAGTGTTTACTGCTGAAATTGGATTGATTAGTCTTGGGCTTTTAATGCCGATAACATGTTTTTTGGTGGCAAAATGTATACTTGGAAAAAAAAGAGACAGAAGGGGCTGATGCAAGAAAACAGACCCCCGGGGGTGATGCAAGAAAACAGACCCCCGGGTGCCTACACATCATGCTAAAGAACTTATTCACGGCCACCCTACTGCGGTAAAATAACCAGTCTTTCCATATTTTATTTGTTTATATATTTGTTTATTTTAACAGGTCGCCCTGCGCCCGTTTTTCTGTCCAATCATCCCGACTGGGCTCCAACATTAAAGTTGGGTCCCAAGTTACAACATCTATGTCTCAGCCCAGTCGGTGCCAAGATATGAACGTGCACAGGAGAGACAAGCAAAGAAAAGACGACTCGAAGTGGCAGAGATTGTTGCAGTTATGCAGCCAGATGGCTCCAGTAACCTGTACCCTCAAGTACTGCTGACATCATTGACTCTGGTATGCCACTCAGAATTCATTACATGATATATTGTATGCATGAGTGAATGTATGTGTTTGTTTGTGTGTGTACACGCACCTTATATTTTAGAGACATTTGGAAGTGTTTATAGAAATAAGTATTTGCCTGTAGCAATGTTCATACATTAAAAAATGCAACAAAATGTGTACATTTCTTTTACACTGACAAAAAAACTATACTACTTTACTATATTAAACCTATTACTGGTACCGTATTTTTTTGTGATTTTTTTCTTTATTTTTTTCTTTAGGGATCTCATGCCACACCGACTTGATTGCCAATGACATGATGGAAACGAAGGCGAGCATCAAAGCATTGGAGGAGGACAACATGCGACTGTTTGTTTGGCGCTAATAAAGGCAGCGTTTATACAAATTCTATTGTTGGGTTTGTTTACAAAGCTATACATAATACAAATGACAGGATTTGACTCAATGTGCAATATGGTCCCTCTTAAAGTAATGGCATAAATCTCTATTATTTCTAAAAGCACAAAAAATGAAGTGAATAATGATTAGATGTAGTAATTTCAGGGTTAAAAATTGAACTGTTAATTAATGTAGTTTATTTTAGCACAGGTGCCTACCATCCTGAGATGACGGTATGATGTAATGTTGATGGGGTACGCAATGACTTTCATTATGCTATGTACAGAGGAAAAAGTTGCTCTCTTTTAAATTTGTTTAATGTAAGACAAGTACCAGTACTGTGTTACAGTTTTCCCAATAATCCTTGTTTCACACTTGTCACAAAACCACTGTCCTTTTGGCAGTCTAGATTGGCACACTTCAAGTGATATCATTTGATTTTACAATCTGCTGCAGCACAAAAAAATACTTTACTCCGCGTCTTTGAAGTACATGAGCAAGTGGTAGGTGACAGCGGCTGAGCAGGAACACTGGAAGTCCACTGCTGATCTAGTAAATGCTCTCCCGAGCAGTTCAGGTAAGGAGGGGATTTTGGGAAAAAAAACTCTGGCTTTTCCAACTGGCCAAAACGAGCGATCTGGGTGGACTCGCTCAATCACACTTTGTCCACACCACAAAGTCGCAGAAGTCCGTCCAGTTAAACTCATCTGTGCCTGAATCTGAAAATATTACAAACATTGTAATGAAAATATGAAACATAGAATTAAATAAGAAACTACAAAAAGTAAAGCCATACATACCTGGTAATAATATTGGTGTTGTCGTGACAAGTGATGGGAATTGTTGCCATCCGGCACCAGACAGAAATTGGGTGTTGTGACAGCCTCCTTAACCGTGAGATCATAAGAAAAGCTGTCAGTATGCTCAGTAGTTACCATGAACACGTTTTATTGTACTGGAAACTGAAACTAAAAATACGTCCTCTGAGAGTGGTTAACCTTAACCATTTAGAATAAGTTGATTAAGTAACATGTAACTAGTGAAAGGGTAGCATTAAATTTAATTAAGCCACGGGGAGGCTGTGCAGTTACTTTTTATTCTTATACGCTCTGCCATATTTGCCTGTTATAAAATTGTTAGAAAAACCACATCAGCTAAACCCAGCTGTGCATGTAAACACAATGATAACAGGAAGCCTGAGAACAAATCAACATTTTTGTGTGCAGAATTACCAACACCATGTGGTTTACTTACGTGCAACAGCAACAGTTTCTTCTGATGCGATGTTAAAGTTTACACTCTGTATCCACCCGCTTACAAAATAATTGTAAGCCTCCAGGGATTTGTTGGCGTGTTATGGAGCATGTTGTCAACACGAGGTAGGGAAAGATGTCCAGAGATGTCACATTTGGCCAGCAAGCTTTCTCCGTCAAAAAAAAAATCACCCTTGGTCAGGACGTAATTAGGATCAATCCCGCCACACAGAGACACCTTCTGCCTGTATCGTTGTTTTTGATCTTCCGGTAAATCGTGAAAATACTGCGTAAATGACATCAGGTTGATAAGCTCTACCGTGTAACTCACGAGTGTACCTTGTGAACCGGCGGACACCCAAGATGGCGCCCGAAGGAAAAACTCCCATGATGCATTACGATGTGCAAGCGACCTATTGTTTTCATTCAAGTATCATTTTAGCCTACTAATACACAATTAACCTTCATAGCAGTGCTTGCTAGTAAATAGTACTTCATTTATATAGCACTTTTCCACCTTGCGAGGCCCTCAAAGCGCTTTACATTTGAACTACTCCAAAAGATGCACTATTCGAGGAAATGAAATGTTATTAGTAGTGTTTTACTAGTGTCATAATCGTGAGGACAAAGCATACTAGTCTGTCCCTACAGATGGATATGGAATCAATCCTGTCCTTCTCACACTCCACATGTACATACATGCTTTTACTCTTGGCTAGCGTGTGTGTGCATGTGGTTAGGTGGCAGCACAAGTTGAGCAAATATTGCAAAACTCTCCCAGTTAGTGTGGAAAGAACACACACAATACTGTAGCTCAAGACTGCACATGTACGGTAACCGTTTAAAAACACTGTTGTCCGATTTGAGGCTCACGGGCCAGATCCAGATTTCTGGTGTGTACAAATAAAATTCAAAATTTTTCTGTTCAAAAGTGGTATCAAAAATCACATTAACCAAATGCGGGGGGAATTATGATTGTGTGTGTGTGTGTGTGTGGGGGGGGGGGGGGGGGGGGGGGGGGGTTGCTTCAGAGAACATATTTGGTCTAAGACAAAAACTGCAACTTGTTGTAAATGTTATTAAACTTGTCACTTTCATGGCGTAAAAGGAGCTTGCGAAGTTTGGAGAGCCCTTTGAGGAGAAGTCAACCCAAAAAATGTATTTATAATAGGTTGTATTTGCCCCCACTAGTTTAAACATGGCTTCAGATTAATTATTGCGGTTGTAGAATATGATGTACAGTAAAATCCACCTGCTTTTATCCATCTCAGGGGTGGTCGTTTTGCCAATTGATAGCTCCTGAAAATGTCATCACAGCAGAGCTGTCAAAATTAATCGATTATCAAAATAATTGACAGCTATTTTAATTATTGAGTAATCTTTTGGGGCCATTTTTTTTTTAATTCAGATTTGTCCAAATCCTCTGATTTCAGCATATCAACCGTAATTTTTCATGAAAGAAAACTGATGCTCTTCTGTGTTTAATCGAAATAAGACATTTGCAAACGTCTGTTTTTACTTTGGAAAACAATAACCGGTAACCAGTAACAAAGTACAACATCAAGCTCCCTTTTTTAATCACTATAATATGTAGTATGAAATAAACACCAGTCACTTGTTAATAAACAGCAATCAGGGAAAATAATGCATTTGTAATACACTTCATTGCAAATTTAAAATTAATTCGATTCGCCGATTAATTGATTGAAAGATTACAGCAGTACATCACAGAGTTGCTCAGGGTTCAGGTGTCATCCAATCACGGGTCAGCTTCGGAAAACATGATGTTGCCTGAACCCTGAGCAACTACGATGGCATTTTCAATCGACAGCAAATGGCAAAATGGCCGCCCCTCCAGATGGATGAAAACGGGTGAATTTTGCTGCTGAACTCATACTGCACAAATGCATAGAATACAAACATGTTTTGACTTGTGTGGCTGCATTGAACATATTATAAAGAACATTTTGGGATTGACTTCCTCTTTAACAAAACGTAGAAAAAAAAGTGAAGCATTGTGAATACTTTCTGGACAAACTTTATTCAAAGTGAACTTTAACCACCCTGTTGGAACATTCGTGTTTGACTTTAGCATTTCCAACGAATAATCGTAACATCCTTGGTGGAGCTAATGACGGGACAACATTTGTGCTTTTAACTCTCTGTTGGCAAAAATGCTCTTTGAACACAGTTATTTTTTATTATTTTTTATAGAGGTCCAACAACCAGAGGAGCTTATAAAGACGCTAGTGCTATCCATTTCACCAATAAAAATAGCACATATGTGCTATATTAATCCAAGCAACATAGAAGTCAATGATCAATAATCAGGTGAACAATAAATGATACTCTTAACGGATTTTCCGTTGTGGTGTCCTTTTTTAAGCAAGTGGTTGTGCCCTCAGCATATTTTAACATCCTTTGTTCTTGTCCGTATGGAGATGCTGGACGGACTCAGGCGGAGGCACGCCTCCCGCTCCTCCCCCCGGCCCCTCTCCCTCAACTTCAGCACCTTCTCGGCGCCTCCCCCGAGCCCGGACTTGGACGCCGGCAATGAGCATCCGATCAGGAGGTAAAAGCATCACTCACGCGTCAAGTAATTAATTGTTACTAAAGCCGAGCATTCTGAGTAATCTACTTATTTGCGTGCTGTTAAATCTCTGGCGCTCTTGAAACCATCTTTGTCCGTTTTTAGGCAAGATTTGAGTTTAGACTGACAGTGAGTGCAGTGAAAC
Organism: Festucalex cinctus; assembly: GCF_051991245.1. Lineage (NCBI taxonomy): Eukaryota > Metazoa > Chordata > Actinopteri > Syngnathiformes > Syngnathidae > Festucalex > Festucalex cinctus. The sequence continues at coordinate 8,427,095 of NC_135413.1, forward strand.
CACCGATTTGGCACGGGATACAATTCAGGCTTGACAGCAATAGATTAAATAAAAAAAACTAGTACTAGGTTATCACCAGATGTGGGAAGTAACATGCTACATTTACTCAAGTAACTTTTGGGATAAATTGCACTTGGCAGAGTAATTTTGATGGAATGGAATGTTTTTCTTTTACTTCAGATTATATGTTAAGAAGAAACACTACTTTTATTCCACTACATTGAGCTGTATTCTGTTCGCTACTTTTATTTATTTTTTTTATCTATTTTAATTTTATTATATTATTATTATTATTATTATTATTATTATTATTATTATTATTATTATTTCTTTATTTATGTATTATTTTTTTTTACAATTGCCACATAATTTCTTGAATTATTTTTGTTTTGCTCTCTCACCAGTTGATCAGTATTTGAGGATTCTTTTCACTGAATACTTGCCGGTATTTATTTGCTTTTACCTTTACTCAAGTAATTATTTGATGAACTATTTTTTTCATTTTTTTTTTACTTTTACTTGAGTGCTATTATGCTAAACTAACAGTCTTCTTTAGGGATGGATACATTTCACATTTGAACCGGTACTGTTCCAATTGTCAGTACCTGGGAATCGATACCGTTTCTCAACGGTACCAATTTCCTATCTACTCTCTCTCGCTCTTCTCTCTCCTTTGTTTGTTTGTTTGTTTATTTATTTATTTATTTATTTATTTACTTATTTAATTTAGTTGGTAATAAATGTTCATCAATGATTATTTAACAGTAAAATATTTTTAAAAATTCAATTTAAAAGTTACTTTTCAATTTATAAAACTTAATAAAGCAAATTTTAAACAAATGAGCCACAGAAGAAAAGTAAAAAAAAGAAAAGAAAAAAGTACATTTTACAATTATTGAAATATAATTAATACAAATAAATTAATATTACAGAAACAGCGTGAAGCAAAGTCCTATGCAACAACACAAGGAACGAAGTTAAACACTAACAACAGTAAATATAAAAATTAATAATTGATGTTATCTTCATTTCTTATGCAATTGTTTTTCAAGAACTGAGTTTGAAGTTTGAACCCAGGTTGGACTCAAATACTCTATAACAAAAAAATAAAATAAAAAAAAAGACAGTTGGAAGAGGACATGACCTGAAAGAAAATAATAAATAATCAAATTAATCATTTGAATGTACCCAACGTTGTCTGTAATGCTCGCTACATTTTGGCCACTAACTTTATTGTTCCAATTAATGACAATGCGTATTTACCATAAAGGTAAAGCCGTGTACCTTCCTGTATGATTCTATTCAATGGGGGAAGACTAGACCAATCATCTGAATATATGACTGCAGGGATAGCGGGTAGGCCAAAACGTTTGAAGCTGCAAGGCCACCATATTGCTCCTCCCAGGAAATGTTTCTACGATCCTACACGTTTACCGTATTGAATTTGGAGAACATTTGAGACAGTACTTAGTAGAAAGAGCATGATTTATGATGTTTTAAATTTGTTCAACATAAACAAGAGGACCTCATACATTTTACAACTTGCCTTAAATACATGTGTAATTTATATGCCTAATGGTGTTTAAAGGAGGAAACTTTTTTTTTTTTTTAATTAAAGAATTATAACTGTAATTTAACAAAAGATGTTGCCAAATTATTATTATTTTTTATTATCTCTAGGTGTGCTTGTGTGTGTGGATGGTTGTTCGCCAAACAGTTGTCCTTCACGGAAATTATCTGGGCAAGGGGGCGGTGAGAGAGAAAAAGAAAAAAAAAGCAGAGTACGCCATCGAACGGACCAATCACATTCACGAGTGAGCTACGCCCCGCAATCTACGGCGTGCAAGGATTGGCGGCGTGTGCACCGCAGCCAGCCACGAGCTACGCGGCACTTAAAATTCATGGCTTGCGTTGATCATGTGATCTACGCCGGTCATTCACGCGAGAGCAAACGTGGAGGCTTAAATCAGGCTAAACGCACGAGCGGAGCTCCGCCGTAACGCCTCCGCGTGAGCCTCAAGCAGAAGTATACTGAGGCCTTCATGCACAGGGTGTCACTAAACAAAAAATATTAGTTTCAAATGAACTGTTGTGGAAAAAATGTATCTTTCACAAAAAGCTTGTTTTCTCATTTTAATTTTCGCTCAGTCACCCAAATTACCTATTTTCAAAAGGTGATTTCTAAAGAACAGAATAAGGCAGAAACATACTTTTTTTTTTTTCTAATGAAAGAATGGAATGCGGTCTTTCAATGTGGTACCCATGTTATAGTAAAAGAACACAATAAACTGTTTGCCTTGAAAGGAGTTTGAAATCGGCTGGCACTGTGGGGGTGTTTTTTTTTGTTTGTTTGTTTGTTTTTTTGTTTTTTAATAACGTGCAGCAGTAAAAGACTTAGATTAGTATAACTGATCATACAGCCTCAAATAAAGTAAAATTATTTGGTAGTATCCCTCCAAATCTAACAACAGTTTGGGGCCCTAAAAGCTGCTCTATGGAGCCATTTAGCCAAAAATGTCTTTCTACTTGACCATTTATGACTAAAACATCTACCAATGAGCAGATTAACACCTTAGCTGTTTACAACCGTTACTCCTCCAAGCCTCTAGCCAATAGTTTTCAGAAGCAATTCGGGTTCAAACGTTATGCACGCATTGTGTACGTAAAGAAGGAAGTGTGCAGTTTCATTTTTCGGTTACACGTGAAATTCCATTCCCACAAAATCCTCCTTTGTTCTAATAAGGAAGCAAAAGAAATACTATTAAACTTCTCGATTACTCGGGAGTCATTTTCACCCAAACCTCTGCCAAGGTCTGCTTCCCAATCCTGTCAAATTTTAGCAAGAGATATCTCTTTAAGGTGGAAAATGAAATTATACTATAAATGATACATTTCTGAGATAAGGCCCTTCTGATTTGTAGGAATGTTCAAGATTGAGTCAACAACTGAGCTAGGTGAAAAATACATTTGATTTAACAAAATTCCGGACCTCAAAGTAACGAAATAAATACAAATTAGAAATATAATATTTCTCACAGAGATCAGTAAAGCTAGCAAAGATTAATAATATAAAGATCTTTTCGTCTGATAAGACCTGAACTCTGCCATAAAGAAAAAAACAAACAAACAAACAATGTATTTTGGAAGTGGGAAAGAGATGGTTATTATGAATAGGAAACTAATTGGATAAACCTTGAAGTCTACAATAAACTCTAAATTGAGACAAAATTCTAAGGAGATGACATGTAAACTGGCATGGCCAAAACGACCGTTGAGATACAAGCAAAGGGAAGAGGGGAAAGTGCACATGAATTATCTTGCATTCTACAAGCAGCTCAGTTCGACTTATTCGTATCTTAGGGGTTCAATTGTGAACCCTACATGGTGTAACACAAAAATCTGTACCATGGACAACAAAAGTACCCTTTTTTCTGAGAGTGTAGTTAATTTACAGGAAACATATACTCTTTGAAAAATTAAATTTATAACCTGAAAAATTTCCAAAAGTGTTTAGTAATTCAACTGTCTTATGGATGGTAGTCACTGGATCTGAAATAAACACTAAGAAATCATCTGCATGTAAACAGCTTATTTTCCAAGCCACATCTCTGTTACTGTTTCACTAAAACTAGTCGATTTAAGTGCAATTGATAAAGGTTCAAAGGTTCATGTACTTGTTAACAGAGTAGGTTATTCGCTTTAACAGGAGACCTTGAACGTGTGAGGTAAACAAACTCCAGCCTGCTGCTGTATTACAAGCAAGACAGGGAAGGGAAGAACATTACTTGTTTGCACTCGGTCTCAAACAAGGAACTTTTCACGTTTGGCAAATATGATAACCACTATCCTACGGAAAGTGGCGCAATGTCTGTTTTAATGTCTGTTTACTATAATATGTATTCGCCCCTGTTAGACTAAACACGGCATTTTCACTAATATTGTGTTTGTAGAAAATGAGAGCAAAACTCATCGGTTGTTATTCATCTCAGGAGGCGGCCATTTTGCTACATGCTGTTTACTGAAGATGACATCACAGTTGCTCAAGACTAGGGGTGTGCTCAAAAAATAGATACGGCAATATATCGTTGCGGGCCTCATTACAATACACGTATCGATACGCAGGTGTCAGAATCGATATTGCTCGTTAACTTTAAATAGGCAGTTAACGTTTGCCTTTGCAGCTTGCATTGTTGTACCTAAAAAATAAAAATCAGCAGCGTCTTTTAAGTTAATTGCCTTCAATTAATGCAAAAATAGTTCACCAGTGATTGGACACTGTGTCTTGCTACGAAAAATGAAAGCAGAGGAAGAATATCAGCATGTATTTAATTATACACTTAACATGGCATGTGTCTTACCCCGGGTTTTCACTGACTGCGGTTGCGGTGCGGTTGCGGTGCGGTGCGGCGCCGCAAGCAATTAGATTCCATTCATTCGAATGGTGCAGTCTACACCGCTTGCGGGTGCGTTGCGTGTTGACTGCGGAAGGCCTGCGGCGTGCCGCAAGCCTTCCGCAAGGGTAGCCTATTTTCTATTTTTGCCGGACGCCGCATGCGGTAGGCCTCCGGCAAATGGCAAGCTAGCACAAAACACATCGAGCGGGACAGGAAGACCGACGCAGTTTCAAAAATAAATTTCCGGTTACCTTTCAGAATAAAACACTCGCCAGCTCGTATTTCGCAAGCTTATCAGCAGAACGTGACGTGGGCGTCGCCGGGCCATGTGCTCATTCACGGTTTAGACACCAGCGAACATGGACGCGGAGAGGTTTAATAAATTGGAGGTGGAAAACCACAAAATAATATTAGACACGGCACATCCTTTTTATAAGGACTGTAATGTATTGTGAGTTTGATGTTCGCGATTGCTTGTTGTGCCCGTCTCGCTTGCCGTACTGAGCGGCAGCCGGACGCGGAAGACAGAAATAAAGAGTGGCGCTCGCCTTGAGCACGCACTGACCCGACTCTCGTTATTAATATACTTTACAAGGACAACCAAAAAAAAGATGCTGCATGGAATCTCATAGCAGAAGAAGCACAGACTTTCTGTATGTTTGTCGTTGTGAAATGCCACATGATCGCGCGCGCACGGTCCCGCGAGACACGTTGGGAAGTGGGCGGCGACGGAGCTGCCGGACCGCAGCTGTGCGGAGCCGGTGTGGATTGACAAAAAAATTGACCCGTCCGGAGCACGCAGTCAAGACGCACCGCACCGCAACCGCACCGCAACCGCAGTCAGTGAAAACCCGGGGTTAATGTACCAATTTTCATATATTTTGTTTAAAAAAAAATGAAATAAAATGTATTACATGAAAAAAATTAGTGTTGTTCCGATACCGATACTGGTATCGGCAGAGGCGCCCATACTGCATTAAAACAGTGGTATCGGTATCACATGCCGATATAATATAGGATTTTGGATGCAGCATCTTGTGTCTTGCTCATGCACGACATTCACTGATATGTGACATGGTCACTGCATGCCAATCTAAGAGATCCTATTGGCACTTGAATGTTCTGAACCAATGGCAGAACAGCTTTTCATGTTGAGGAAAAAAAAACAACTTAGGTATCGGTATGGTATCGGTATCGGCCTATACTGCAAAGCTAGGTATCGGAATCGGTATCGGGGGCCAAAAAATGGTATCGGAACAACCCTAAAAAAATGCTGTTTTTATTTCCCCAAATATTTCAAATAAGCACATTTTAGAGCTGTAATTTTAATACTTTGATATTTTTGCTCATATCGGCTCATGCCTATTAATAAATTTTCTCAGTGTGTCTGTGAAAACTGCTCCCTGCTCTGCAGTGCGTACACATTTAGACCAGGCATGCCGCTTGGTGGTATACCAGAAGAGCTACTAACAGAAACATTTTTGTCATCCAGCATAATAAAAATATCCTTTAGGTATACATAGGACTCTTATTATAAAATACAAGTAAATTAATGTAAAATATAAGAAGGATACGTATCGCCTTGAAGATCGTGTATTGGGATACATATGTATCGCGATACGTATCGTATTGTGACCCCTGTATCGTGATACGTATCGCATCGTGAGGTTGGCGGCAATACGCAGCCCTACTCAAGACAACAAATCACGGCTCAGCTTCAGAAAACAAGAGCCATTACTTGAGCCCTGAGCAACTGTGATTTTCAGTGGACAGCAAGTGGCAAAATGGCCGCCAGAGATGGATGAAAATGGATGGATTTTGCCACTTAACTCATATGCCACAAACGTAATATTAATCAGAATGTCGTGTTTAGACTAATGGGGCTGCATAGAACGTATGATTGTCAAGAAACTGCATCCCTTTCAGCAGAAAAATCCACCTGTTTTGTCTGTCTCAGGGGGCGGCCATTTTGCAGTGCACTGCCACTTGCTGTGGGCTGAAAATGACATCACAGTGCCCAAGGGCACAGCTTGCAAACATCACATAAGCTTGCTCAGCAAACAGGCGGGCCGTGAAAATCGTTAGGCGCTGTGATGTCATTTTCAGTTGACGTCAAGTGTCAGTAGGCCAGGCAAGTTCTGTATAACAGCTTGAGAAGATTGTTTCTAGTCCACCAACTGTCAAACATGCTTAAAGCATGTAGGTCTGTTAAATCTATTTTCAAATATTCTTAACTGGTCTCTCATGTAGCAGATTTTTACCAATTGTGGAACATATCCCACCGCACTGTTAACGGGAATTCACTGTACTTCTTCAAACGTGCGTGTTGTGCTATCCTTGTACATTGTCTTCCTGCATGAGTATTGACAGGAAGAGCTCCTTTATTGTATTGTAACCCTGCTTCCTCCTGCTCTTGTTTTTTGTTATCACTGAGCCATGCAAACCCTCCTCCATTTCTTCTTCCTCCTCCCAGCATTACAGTGACAGGCACTCAGCTGCTGCTTCCACTGGCATCTGCTTGCTGCATAAATATTTGTTGGCATCAATGGCGGTATTGTTTGGGAATCCCATCGGTGCCTCTGTTCTCTCCTCCTCTCTCGGGACCCCGGGGCAGCACCCATCCTACTTTCTCATCTGGCATCACTCTGTCCTACTTTTGCCCTTTTCTTTTGCGTCCTCGTTCCAGCTTCCCATCTACCATTTCCTCTGTGACCCTCTCTCTCGACCTTCTTTTTTTTAATTTTTTTATTGTAACACGTTGCTCAGTGTGTTTTGCTTGCTGGTGTAACCCCTCCTCTATGACTCCTATGAGGACCCTACACCGGCTCAAGCTGATGAGCTCGCCCAGCCTCAGCGAGCTGGCCAGGAGCGACAAGGGTTCACCGGAGGACAGAGGCGAGAAGCAGAAGAGAGCAGGAGCCAACGCCACCTGGAACAGGTACGTCCGTCTGTTAATAAATAGTAATCAGTTGGGGTTGGGCTCATTTCTGGGTCTCATGGGCCACACTACCTCTCGTAGCCACCCTTCCCTTTCCTTCAAATATTTGGTCAGTAAATTGGCAGATGGCAGAAGTGTATCTCTTTTCAATGGTATCCCGTGAATCAAATGTCATAACATGGCGCATCTTAGGAAATATAATGTTTTCAAGGATGTCGTGAATGATCAAAGTGTTTATCCCATTAAAAATCATTCACAGAGCGTCCACGAAACAAAAAATATTAGTATCAAAGTCACTGTTGTGCAGAAAATGTATTTTTTCACAAAAAGCTTCTTTTCTCATTTTATTTCTTGGTACCACTCAAGCTACCTATTTTCAAATGTTGATTACTAAAGAGCGGAATAAGGTAGAATCATTTTTTTTTTCTAATGAGAGAATGGAATAAAATCTTTCATATGGTATCTACCATGTTTATGTTGTCATAGCACACAATATTCTGTTTGCCTTGAAAGATGAGTGAAAATGCTGGAAATTGGCTGGCACTCTGGGGGTTGTCTTTTTGGATAACTTGTGGCAGTAAAAGTTAATGAAATCATGGATATCTTAAAAATGGCATATATTGGTATTATTATTATTATTATTATTATTATTATTATTATTAATAATAATAATAATAATATCATTATTATTATTATTATTATTAATAATAATAATAATAATATCATTATTATTATTATTATCATTATTATTATTATTATTATTATTATTATTATTAATTAACTTTTCACATTTAAGTGAGGCTCTACCTAGCCTGACCACACACGCCCTTGTCCTTGCTTGGTAGGATGGACCCTGGACTGGCCAACAGTCAATCACAGGACTCAATCCATCACATTCCCACTTATAAGTAATTTAGACAAGAGTCGTCAATCAATCAAGCATTCGTGTTTTTGGATTGCAAGAGGAAGCCACAGTAGCCAAATTACAACAAAACTTGCAACTTCCCAACTCAACTTCTTGTTGTGATTGTGGCAGTGTCGTTTAAAGTTTCATTTGTGTATAGAGCTGTCAAAATTCATCAATTTAATGGACAACTATGTTTATAATGAAGTAATCATTTGAAGTCATTTTATTTAATTGTCCAAATCCTCTGATTTCAGCATATCAACAGCAATTGTTCACTGATTTCTGAGTCCTTCATGAAAGAAGACTGATTATCGTCTGTGTTTAATCAAAACAACACATTTCAAACATCTGTTTTTACTTTGGAAAACAATAACCGAACCAATAACATAGTACATCAAACCCCCTTTTTTAAATTACGATACGAAGTACGAAATAAACACCAATCACTGGTTAGTAATCAGAAATCTGGGAAAAAAATGCTTTTGTATTATACACTTTAATGCAAAATTAAAATGAACCAGATTAGTCAATTAATCAATTGAATAATTGATAGATTAATCGATTCTAAAAATATTTGATAGTGGCAGCACTATTTGTGTGTCTTTGCAGCATCCACAATGCCGTCATTGCTGTCTTCCAGAAGAAAGGTTTGGCCGACAATGAACTTTACGTTCTCAACGAAGGCGTCCGGTAGGTTAAAACCTCATTTTTTGTGTGTGTGTGTGAGTACGTGTGTGTGAGAGAGAGAGTATATCAACAAGCAGTCCCCCCCCCCCCCCCCCAATTTCTTGGAAAGCGCTATTGAACGTTTTCCAGCATCTTTTTTTTTTAGTTTCAAATTTTGTTATTTTTCCCCAAATGCATTATAATGGGGGTCAATTATAACTACACACATTTCGTTCTTTGCGGGCCGGGCCTTTAGTTCGAATAGTTGAGAACCAAGGGAGTAATGATTCCATTTAATGGGAAGTAAAGGTAATACATTTGAAAGTAACGATATAGCTATATTTCAAGGTATCGTTACTCGCAACGGCGGTCGATACTGGTATCAGCCACTGCTCTTGTGGCCATTTTATAATCAGTAACTAAAGGCATGTAAGGCTGGCAGCTGCCTATTAAGATACATTTTCAGTACGTATATGTAACACAGACACACATATACGACACAGATCAATGTCCTATAACATCATTAATTCTAATATATTGCTCCTTGTAATGCATTCTGGGAGCTGAGTGGCTTTACCATAGTCATAGATTTGAGTAGATAGATATGATGCCTGCACCTCCAACGACGTTAGAAGCCTGGACGGGCAAAGTCATGCTGCATTAGATGTTTGTGGATGTTACTAAAAACAAATAATCATAAATACAGTTTCTGTATCGATGGCACACGCTTTGGCGCTTAATGAAACTCGACTGAGAAATGAGCAAGTTCTGTTTTATTTCACGCGCTGATGTAACATCGTTGAGGGATGTTTCCTGTGGTGGGCTGCTCCTGCGGCAAACTTCTGTAAATACTGAGAAGGGAGATGACGCTGTAGTTGTTGCAGTCGCTTCTCTCCTCTTTCCTTTTGTAAAGGGTGATGATCATAGCTATCAATGGCCTTGCTGAGTTTGTCGATGGTTGGCTCTGCGTCAAGTTCGTCCATGGATGGCAGGCAGTCGATGGCATCAAGGGCTGACTGTGTCACGGAGTCTGGAGGAGAGGTCCGAGTCGTTTTCCACCCATCTCTCCATCCACTTGTTCTTCTCTGCGATCATCTCGCCAGTGGAAGATTTGAGGGGGGCCGTCTTGTTCTGAGCGGGACCAACTGCTTTCTTGATACCATGGATGTTCCCTGTAATGGCAACGATTTGAGTGTCTTGGCTCAGCCGAGTCCAGTACTCGTTTGCACAGTGCTGAGCAGTCTGCTGAACTTTGCTTCTGGCAGCCCTGACAATCTGAACATTGTTCTCATTTGGTTACTTCTTGTACTCAGCAAATGCTGAGCGTTTGGCTTCAATGATGGGGGGTCATCTTAGTCAACTTGGCATCAAACCAGTCCTGTGACTTTGAGGTCTTCCTCCAGCCAAGGCGTAAGATGGTGTTTCGCAGCTCCTCTTACTTTTGCTTTGCATATTCTCCTTCTTGTGGTACACCATGTTCCTTGGCAAACTGTTCAACAAGTTCTGCTGGTGTCAGTCCATTTCTTTCCAGGTTGGCTAGCATGATTTCTTCAGCTGCAACTTGACCTTGCAACACACCAATGAATGGTCTCTGTCACAATCTGCACTCTTGTACAAACGGGAGATTAGCATTTAGCATGTTCTTCAGTGAGGTGCGCCTAGTCAGGATCAAGTCCAGGTGGTGCTAGTGTTTAGCGCGGATGTCGCCAAGAAACCATGTGTTGGGCCTTGGTCTTGAAGAACGAGTTTGTGATGCAGAGATCGTTAACTCAAGCAGCCATTGTCGTTTAATATGCCCACGTCAGCACTCAGCACCCATCTGGCATTGAAGTCTTCAAGAAGAATGAGTTGGGGATGATCCTGACAGTTGTTGTGAGATTCTCGTAGAACTTGTCTTTTGCCTCTGGTGCGGCTGTCAGTGTTGGGGCTTGTGGCATACACACTGATGAGGTTGACTTTAAAGTGGTGTTCTGGAGGAGGGTGATGAGTCACGCAGAGCTATTGCTGCCCGGTTCCACCATCTTCAGCAAGGGGATTTTCATTGTGAAGTGTTTATTCATCACAGCCTTTCCCCTGCCGGTAGAATGTGTGGTCCTTCTTTCTCATTGTGCTTGCAACCGTGTTTCCTGGAGTGTTTCCAGTCTCTCACCTCATTGTGATGATGGCCGTTTTCCTGGTGTCGTTGATGTCCTTGTGGTTAGCAGAAAGTCCTGTCATCATAGTGCAGACGTTCCAAGTTCCCAGTTTTAGAGTTGGTCTCTTTTGTTTTGTTTTTTGTCTTGCCTGGTGCGGAAGTTTTCAGCATGCTGTTCGGACTTCTGAAAGTTAAAGTGACACTGATTGTCACACCCGCCTAAGTGGGAAGAAATTAATTCTCCGCATTTGACCACTGAGGGAGGGGTGAACAGCAGCAGGGCCAGCGCTTGGAAATCATTTGGTGATCTAACTCCCCCAATTCCAACCCTTAATGCTTAGTGTTGAGGGAGACAAATGGATCCCATTTTTAGAGTCTTTGGTATGACCCGCCCTGGGATTGAACCCACGACCTCCCAGTCTCAGGACGGGCACCTCTAGTCAACTGAGCTGCAGCCAATGAGGAAAGCAAGCTGTGGCGGGCCAGCACCTTTTATGAGCACTGACAGTTAACCCCAGTGCTGCTCCTGGCTATTATAACAACCTTGGAGCCATAGTTTTATAATGAACTGCGTAATCCTAAAATTTTGTTTAGTTATGTTATTACTGCGTGTTTTTTTTTTAATTAACTGCTATTTTCTTATTAAGGACTTAAAATATTTTGTTGGTGTTAGAGCAGATTATGGTCTTTCTAATGTCAATGAAGACAGTGAATTTTAGACACGAGACACAGAACTAATTAAATTCAGAAGTCACCACCAACAAAAAAAACCTACCAACTCTACTAAGTACTTTTGCCACCTCTGAATAATCTTGGGGCATTCCAGTTTCTTCTTAGAATTCTACTTGAGATTGCGCACTGCTGACTGAGCACTCGGTGTTAACGTCACGCCGCTGGTTTATGTGCTGTGTGTTTATGGCAGATATGTCATTATCTTTGCACACTCCAGTTGGCAAACGCAAAGATAAAGACGATGTCTTGCTTTGTAACGGAGTGCAGACAAGTAAACATTTGTTTTGTGTGGGTTGCAAACATGACTTGATTGACACATTTAGCTTTTCATCCTCAAGTCACCTAATAAAGTCGATGTTCTTCCACCAGACACCTGCTGAAGACCGAGCTGGGTTCCTTCTTCACGGAATACCTTCAGGTAATCCCAGTAGGGCAATCACATGATTATAATGACACTTTTTAGAGCGGTGTTCCTCAACCTTTTTAAGACAAGGCACATGCAGTGATGCCTCAGTTTATCACAGGGGTTATGTTACAGGACCAGCCGCAATACCCAAGTGTGGTATAGAGAGCAATATAAGGAATATTCAAAATAGTTCAAGTCGCTTTAAAAATATTTCTTGAAAATTTTAAAGAAATTGAAGACTTGTGTAAAATATCAGTTCAAGGATATAAAAACAAGACTCTTGCTCACACATTTCTCCAAATCAAGGACGTGTCTTTCATTCACTCGTGAATGAAAGATGATGATGAAGATGTCCGACATAATGTAAACACAACATTCAAAACTGACGCTTGAGGAAGCTGAGGACAGCAGACGGCATTTTCATCCCTTGCCTTGATTGGTCCAAACAAACCGTATCGTCGAATCAGCTCGAAGTATTGTACAGCAAGCCCTGCCTTTCCTGAACGGGTCAGCCTTGTGAAGTACCAGATGATGATGTGCAGAATTCGAGTGAATCATAATTTGGCTGGCGAAATATGTAACTGGCATAGATAAATGGACAAAGACACATTTATATGTAGTAAATAATATTTTTCAGTTGGGAATCATTGTACTTTGTTGTCATTGTACTTTACTTTGTTTCTTTTATTTGTTTTTTTCATTGAATGTTGCAGAACCAGCTGCTGACAAAGGGCATGGTCATCCTGAGGGATAAGATAAGGTTCTACGAAGGTATGAATTCCTCTGAAAGAGATACAATATACTATATGTATATGTTTGTATATGTATGTATGTATGTATGTATGTATATATGTATATATATATATATATATATTCATATTCATAGCATATTGTTAAAATATCGGTCTGATGCAAGTGAACCCCATAACCTTCCGTGTAAATAGCATGTCCGGCTTGCATTACCATTACCATGGCCAATGGGCTGGATGTAGCTGGCCAGCTGCTTGCTTGTATTTGTGGAAGTAGAGCCCAGGACGTGTGTTTAAAAAAACAAAAAAACAAAACAAAACCAGCCCTAAAACTATGAAAGCATTTCAACTCAGGGAGGCAGCAAGTCAAATACTGTCCTTTACTGCGTATGTGGTGCATGAACAGTTTTTGCTGGCTCAAATTGAGGCAGAGGTGGTATCACCCTGACTATATCAGGTATCGGCGTCAGTATCGGTGCCAATACCAATATGTCTTATTTTAAGGTATCGGTCTCGCGGCGGTGACCGATACCATTTAACAGCCATTTTATGATCAGGGACTAAAAATAAAAAAATATATCAATACAAAGTTGACATTTTTTGGCCATTTTTTAACAACAATGATTAAAAATTCATGCACTAGTACATTGTAAATATAGTTCAGCATTGTTGTAAAACACTATTATGTTTATTGTATATACTGTTGTTATGACTTTGGCAACGGCTGGAGCATGCCACATCTGCCTCGCAACCGTGAAATGGACGTCTGCAACGGTTTCTCTTGATCTGTTTCTTCTTCGGTCCATTACAGTTTTTTTTTTTTTTTCTTTTTTTTTTTTTTTAAAGAAAAAAAAAAAGAAAGTTGATTCTTCTGCGGTTGTTGCTTCAGGTCTTTCACTGCTGTTGATATAGCGCCTCTATAATGACGCAATACTACAACTGCAGTTAAAATGCGTTCCTGCTGAGCTCAATCAATACAGCTGGGGCGCTTCGGCTGTGTTGAGTGATAACAGTGGCTCAGGCTGGGGGTGGGGAGCAAATTAGGTGGAGGCGGCCGCCTCTGAATTTTGTACACAGGAAAAACCCTGAACACATGCCCAAACATAATTGCCCCCTGCCCCTCCTCTACGTCAACTACACTGAGGAATCAAGTATTTGCAGCTTATCAGAACATAAAACTTTTGCTGTCTATTCAACAAAACGTTTGAGGCGAGAGTACTTCAGACACAGCTGGAACTTTGTGCGGAGGTGTTTATTTTGTAAATTAGCCCCACTGTTACATCACAGTCAGTGGAACAGACATAAATGACTAAAGATCTATCATTTGTATGCAAACAATTAAAATGGTATGTTTTCCGTAAAATGTCCCCTCCCCTTGCTCCAAATAAGGAGCAAACTCGAAGTGTTATTTTGTTTTCCAAATTGCAGGTCAGAAGTTACTGGACTCTCTGGCCGAGTCGTGGGACTTTTTCTTCTGCGACGTGCTCTCCATGCTGCAGGCCATCTTCCATCCCGTCCAGGTAGGCCAACGTCTCAAGAGGGGAAAGCCCAATATCGATTTTTAAAACCTTCAATCTATTATTTAAATATCTATCCCCCCCCCCATGAATTCTTAAGAAAATAACATCATAAAGGCCGATTTTTTTTTTTTATGTTTTTTTGTGTGTTTCTTACTGTTTCTTCTTACTGTACACATGAATTTAAAAGTATTTTGTTACATTTATGAAAGACCTGACTTATTGCACTTTAAGGCAATTCAGAATATTTGAAGTTTATAGTGTTACTTTCATTAATAAACTAAATCATTTGACTAGTTACTGCCTCAGCAAAATTTACTTTGGAATTGAATATTTGTGGAGTTTTTTTTTGTAATCATGTCCTTGACATTTAGGAAGAATTGATGTTCCATAATTAATCTTATCAGATTGAAGTGAAGTGAATTGAATTGGGAAAAATCAATATCGAATCGTCTGAGGAAACTAAAACCAAAACCCAGCCCTACTGTAAATAATGACTTTCACGACTGTCGTGTTGTCTCCCTGCCGCCATCTTCATCCTCCTGTCCATAACACGCAAGGTTTTCATCCACATCGCATACATCCTCCACATTCTCGTTAGTCATGTTCTAATTTCACCTGACTGTCAGTTACTATCATGAATTTTTGATTTTCAAGGTTTTATGTGTTTGATTCATTTTGACAGTTGGACAGATTATTGTGCATATGACGACCTACACAAATCTTGCTGACATGATTTGGCGAGAGCAGCCATTAAACTAATCAGTTTCGATCAGTGAGCTCTAATTCTTTTTTTTTTCTTTTTTCTTTTTTTTTCTTTTTTTGTGTGTGTGTGTGTGCGTGCGTGCGTTTGCGTGCGTGTGCGTGCAAATACATATAAATTTATACTCATTAATTCACCTAAAGCCTTATAAATATCCCATTACCCTTCGCCTTAACCAGGTACTTCAGAATCTTGCCAGAGTCGTGAGGTTTAAATGGTCAGGAGACCAGAGAAAAGGTCAGAAAAAAATAAAGAGAAAAGAAAGATAAATCAAAGTGAAATCCAGCACCGACCAAACACTTCCTGCCTTCCCCATGATTACAAAATCAAAGTCTTACGCCAACCCCGGAAGCCTCTAAATTCCAGCAAATTTAGCGAGATCTCAAGAGACCAGAGGAATAACTAAAGAGAGGAAGGAGGGAAGGATCGATAAGGCAGAGTGAGATCCATAGAAGCCAGTACATCCAATCCATCAAAGTGAAATCCAGCACCAACAAAACCCCTCCTGCGTGGTTACAAAACCAGAGTCTTATGCCAACCCCAGAAAACTCAAACTTCCAATAAAATGAGATCTCAAGTGACCAGAGGAAAAACTAAAGAGAGGAAGGAGGGAAGGATAGATAAAGCAAAGTGAGATCCACAGACACTAGCACCCACTGATTCAAGGGGCTGTGGGAGGGAGAGGCTGTTGAGTTTCAGTAGATGCTGGTGCGGCGGATCTGGCATGCATAAGGACCACCACCAAAGAAAGAAGCCGTCAACCGCGGTCCAGCAAAGCGAGCATTTTTTCATTTTGCGAACTGTACTTGTACAAAACCATTTACATCGATGCACCGAGACACTTGAGACATGTACAAGACATTTTCAGGTTGATGAAATCGATGAGAAATGACATTGTGTTGTCAACCGTTGCAAGGTAGTTTGGGGATTTGTCCATGTTATTTTGAGAACGCCATTTTGGTTGCAGGGGAGAAACACACTCGCGTTGCACAATTCTAGAGAGCATGAAATATTACACAAAAAAGGCAAAACTGAGTCGCGTCCATCATTATAAAGCAGGACACAATCAATACATCATTAAATAAATCGAAATAGCATATAGTACATAAAACACAATCTCATGCCTTCTGAAGTCTATGGGAAGAGTAGATTGACAGACTATAGCAGTGTTTCTCAATTCCGGTCCTCAGGCGGCGGCCCCCCCAGTGCAGTGGTGACGGGGAATTAATTTTGATTTTGTTTTATTTTTTTATTCCCAACATTCTCCTTATTTTGTAGCGTTTCACTTGGCTGCACTGCTTCCAGTGTGCGTATGAGGGTGTTAGATTTATTGTCCAATTGGAATTCAGGCTTTATGTGTTGCTATAGTCCAGTGTTTCTCAATTCCGGTCCTCAGGCCCCCCTAGCCAGCCTGTTTTCCATGTCTCCCAATTGCAACGCAGGTGAGGATCGTTATCAGGCTTCTCCAGAGCTGGCTGATTAGCTGTCATTGGAATCAGCTGCATTGGGAATTGGGAGACATGGAAAACAGGCTGGCTAGGGGGGGCCTGAGGACCGGTATTGAGAAACACTGGACTATAGCAACACATAAAGCCTGAATTCCAATTGGACAATTCCCTGTCACCACTGCACTGATCCTTGTTGTTGTTGTTGTTGTTGTTGTTGTCGGGTGCAGGGCAAGGAGCCGTCTGTCCGCCAGCTGGCTCTGCTGCACTTCCGGAGCACAATCGTCCTGAGCGTCAAGCTGGAGGACGCCCTGTCTCGGCCCCGTGCACGAGTGCCGCCCTCTGTTACGCAAATGCTGCTCATCCTACAGGTAACGTTGCACTCATTTCACACATGTAAAGCATCCACAGCCTTTTTGACCTATAAAATATATTTTCCATCCATCCATCCACGTGTGATGTATTGACGATGATTTTTTTTTGTCGCTGCAGGGCGTTCACGAGTCGCGTGGTGTGAATGAAGACTACCTGCGGCTGGAGTCTTTGGTCCAGAAAGTGGTTTCTCCGTACTTGGGCACTCACGGGCTTTACTCTGGAGATGACGCTGAGGACCACTGCTGTGTTCTGGGTGAGACGCGGATATAATTTTTGGGCTCAGGGATAGAAACTACTTTAAAAAAATGATATATGTATTCAAGGAAAAAAAGCAGTAGATATAAAAAGTGACATTTTTGGGAAAGTCCTATCTATTTTTAAAAACGTAGTAATATAGTCAAGGAAACAGTTGTGCTCCATTCCAAAAAATACACATGATAAGTGAAATTTGCGTAGTTTTATTAGCTTAGCTTAGCTTTATTTATTATTTTTTTTACATTAACTAAATGTTTTTAAGGCTGAAAAAAAAACCTCACCACACACTTTATACACCTTTCTGATAGAGGCATTTATATTTTGTCACATTTATCTCTTGCTTAAACACTCTCAAAGTTCAAACTTTCATACATTTAAAAAATAGGTACACTAATGTAAATAAATGCATCTAAAATTGCACACAAAAATATCCATGAAACGGTGAGGCAGGGAAAAGTGAACTCGTTATAGCAAGAGAACTATACTATATATTTGAGTAAAAAGGAGTTTACATTCTTGGGGGAAAAAAAGGATAATTTTAATTTAAGATAACCTTTTTATTCATTCATCAATTGGGCATATATCAGAGAAAAAAAAGTGTTTAATTTCAAGAAAAAAAAACAGAGGAGAAGCAAAAAGGCGTGTATATTTGCAAATTTGTAATACAGTCTTCCCTCGCCATAACGCGGTTCACTTTACGCGGTCTCGCTGTATCGCGGATTTTTTTTTAAGTG
The DNA here is from genome assembly GCF_051991245.1 of Festucalex cinctus. Lineage (NCBI taxonomy): Eukaryota > Metazoa > Chordata > Actinopteri > Syngnathiformes > Syngnathidae > Festucalex > Festucalex cinctus. Next base: position 8,445,110 of record NC_135413.1, read on the forward strand.
CAATTTTGCATATTTTTTTGCAGTAATATACCCATTTTATAAAATTTATGAAGTTTTGAACATTATCAATGTTTGAACAAGAGAGAAATGTGAGAACATGTAAATGCCTCAATGAGAAAAGTGTCTAAATTGTGTGGTAGGGGATTTTAGAGCCTTAAAACATTTATAAGAGTTGTAAAACATAAAGCTAACTACTTCGCGGATTTCATTTATTGCGGGTATTTTTTGGAACCTAACCCCAGCAGAAAACGAGGGAACACTGTATATATTTTCAGGGGAAAAAAAGCACATATGGAGAAAACTGTATATTAAGAACACCCCGAATATATTTAAAAAAAGTATATTTTCAACAAACAAAAAAAGTGTATATTTTGGAGAAAAAAATCATTCATTGAAGAAAAACTAGTATATTTGTGGCGAATAAAAGTTGTATAAAAAACTGTATATTCAATAAAAAGTTTTAGATGTTTATATTTTCAAAGAACGTATGTATCCAAGAAAAATGTATTTACCATATTATCTGGAAGATAAGTTGTCTGTCTTTTTTAAGTTGCATATATCTGATAAAATAGGAGTTTATTTTTTCATAAACATTCAAGAAAAATGTTTTTTTTTTTTTTTTTTTTAAATTAAATGGCCAAATACTTTTGAGAAAAAAAGTTTAGTTCAGTTTTTTAGGAAAAAGGTAGTGTAGTGTATATTTGAGAAAAATGTAATTAGTACAGTTTCAAGAAAAAAGAGAAAAAAAGTTATTTTTGATAAAAATCAGATTCTATAATTGTTTTTTTTTAAAATATTTTCAAGAAAAAAAAATCACATCTATTCAAGTAAGGAAAAAATGATAGTTTTCAAGAAAAATAAATAAAAGAGAAATAAACAAGTTGCAGGTTTATGGTTAGTGTAGGCTTGTGGCTGCTTCTACATTGGTAGAAGTAAGTGCAAAATGAAATCTAGACTTGCCAAGCACAAACACGCCCTAAGGCCTTTAACCCTCTACAGTCTACACCCTATACTATGGCACTGCATTATAAATGATATTCCAATCATTGCAGGAAAACTCTAAAAGCCTATCTATGGTACAGAACATACAGTATTTCTGAGTCTTTTTTTATTTTTTATTTTTTTTTATTATTAATTAATTAATTAATTTATTTATTTACACTTTAAGAGCCACTGATTTTCCTGGTCTTAATGGCGAACTGGACTTAATTTCTTTTCTTTAAGGTCTCTTTTGTAAGCAAATATTGTAAATTATTGTGTATATATTAATTGTTCATTAATTTTTATTTTTTTTATTTTTACTAGTGACTTTTAAAATATTGCTGCTTGCTGATTGGATGTTTTGTACCAGCTGACTGTGTGTCCAGTAGGGATGTAACAATAAGGGCAATATCGTGATATTAAAACTGCCACAATATCGTCGTCGTCATGTTCACAATATTTAAAAGGAACACATCTGTTAAAAAAGTCAGGTTGATTTCCATTTGTGCAGTTTTAGCATCCTCTAGTGGCTAGTTTATTAGTGAAATTTAATTTTCATAGGGATGTTTTGGACTTCTATGTTTAAAATCTATGCTAATTGTCAGATGAAGGGGAACATAATTTGCTTGTGAAGCGATCGATGTGTGCTTGCATTACCAAGTAAAGTACCTCAATATTGTTATTAGAGATTGTAGGTGGTTTATATGCATTGCTGTTATGTACAAAAGCACAATATTGGGCTCTTTTTTTTTCTTTTTTTTTTTTAGTATGAGCTCGTTTTATTTTACAATATTGTGATCTTTTTTAAATAACCCCCCACTCCCAACAATATCGGGACAATTATTTATCGTATCGTGACATTCATATCATGATATCGTATCGTAATGTTTGGATATCGTTACATCCTTAGTGTCCAGCAGTTCTATGACAGGCCACTTGAACTTGTCCTGACGAAGGCCTACAAAGGTTGAAAACGCACAGGCAATTGTTTAGTCAGCTGGCCATGTGAAAGGACTTTTTATTCACAACTACTTTGAGTTTCTCCTATTTTTTAAAGAGAGAAATTACTTTGACATCAATTTGCCCTCAAGTTAATGTTTTTCAGGAATTCACTCATGTTTTTGTAGAAAGGTAGTATGTTTTAAATGAGAAGGCATAATTTGATAATACTGAAAAAGTCCGAATATTATGACAACACGAAAGATGGTGATGATGATCAGCCTCAAATCTGTTCCTCCCCTAGAGAAGCGCTTCCAGTGGGGGTGGTGCAAGTCTGCTGAGCATCTGTCCAAGAACCCGGTGGTCCGATCGAAAAGCTACAACATCCCACTGCTGCTGACGCCCGTGGCAGAGTACGACGCTGACTGCGGCTCGGTCGGCAGCGGAGGAATTCGCCGCCACTCGGCCTGCGAGATGATCTCCTGCCTGGAGGAGCAGAAGTTGAACTACGCCGAGCTGGCGGCGAGTTCCGACCTCTCTGGCTCCGCCTCCAACAGATTATGCGTGGCTTCTCAGTTCAAAGGTTTGTTCGTATTTTGGACGTTTCGACAGCCAATCGGAACCCACGCCAATGAAAACTTGTGACAGCTAAAGTGCAAATACGCCCTCATGACACGATAACTGATTTACAGGCATGATGGCGAAAGGAGCCACCGCGATGGACCTCCCTTTGTCGTCCCCGTCCATCCTGCACTCGTCGGGGGCCCTCCACGGCACCGAGGCCACCACCACCGTGACCAACCTCAGCAAGGCGGGGTCCTGCTCGCCGCCCAGCGAGTCGTCCAGCCCCGAAACCATCATCGGACAAGTGCTCCAGTCCGCCGACTCGGACTCGGACGGGATATTCATCGACTTCCCGCCTCATTCCTCCGAGGCTCTCGGCTACGGGCGCGAGAGCAGGCAAAGCACGGTGTAGCTGTACGTGCGCGCACCCACACACATGCATGATAATCATTGTTTGGACATTTCATGGCGTTCAATCCATCCTCTTCTCCATCCATATGCTGCTTTTTTAAAATAATTTAATTAGAAAAGTTCAAGTCTTAAAAAACTACAGTGAACTCGTGTTTATTGATAAATTCCAGACCCACCCGCCATACGTGAAAATCCACAATACAGGGGCCATAGCAAAACTTAAAGAAAACAAGACTGTGTTCTACCCTTCCCACAAACTTATTAAAACACGCTTTTGAAAGTACAGTATTCCTTAGCACCAGTTCTCACTTTCTTGTCAAAAAATGGGAGATATAACATCACTGAGGAAACAAAAAGAAGACTTTTTCTCGCACAGTTTTCCTTCAACCTCTTTATTTTTCATTCCCATTTGAAGTTTAGTTTATCATGACACGTAAAATAAAAGACAGTTGAACATTACAATTGCATAGCTTAACACTCAACCAAACTATGTAAGATTGGCTGACTGAAATTATCGTAGCCGTTTTGGTAGGTCATCATAAAACTAACAACTGCTTCTTGAACACACTTGGGGCAGTAGAACTTCCAAACTTGCAAGCATATGTTCTTGCTGCACTGTTGGAACGATGACGACTTACTCAGCTTAGTAGGGGACCTGCTCTGCCTCTTCTTGCTCTGTCACGCTGCGTCTTCCAGTAAAGCTTAGTGCTGCCAGACATTTTGTGGCACAACATGGTACTACACGAAAGGTGTGCAACTCTAAATTTAGACTTGTCTGTATCCTGTAAAATTCAAAAATCACTGCGATATATATGGAGTTAGAATCATGCCATAACCCCGTAATCACAAAAAAAATGTGACTTACGTACACAAAACCTGATCTACGTACACAAAGAAGCATATCGTCATTTACAACAACAAAAAATATCTTTCAAGTGCAAAAAAAAATGTTTTGCATATGTAAAAACAATTCTACAACTACGGATAAAAGTCATGTGACTTTTGGCAGTGATCTTTACAGCAGGGGGCGCTGTTGAATCAGCACCGAATTGAGAGAGAGGTTGGCCAACTTGTTTAAGAACTACTACGCTGTGATTGGTCAACTGCTGGTCACATGACATATTGGACGCCTTTTTTGTGCACGTAGATCACGTTTTTTGTGTTTACGGGGTTTTGGCATGATTCTAACTCCATAGATATAATGGGTGCGATTGATGAACTGCGATATAGCAGGAGTTCACTGTATTTTCAATACAAGAACACTCAAACCTCCACCAAGGTTAAACTCCTTATGATAAGTGACCAAAAATGCCGTGATTGTTTATTTATATTGTGTACAAGAACAATACGTTAAAAATGTCATTTTCCGCAAAACTTTCTGGATGGGCCAAAGAAAGGACAGCGACATTTTGGCGTAGATCTAGATTAAGATGCATGTGGTCACTAGCATTTGAAAAGCACTTATGTCAAATATTTGTACTTTTACATTTGAATAATAATAATAAGTTGAGCCATTTTATTACTTTTCTGAAAATCGACATTTGGAGATAAATGAAAATTCACGTGTATGATGTATGAGATGTATGTTTTAACAAAAATACACAAAAAAAAATGTGTAACAAAATGTGCATTACATGTCCTCGAGGGCAAACGTGGAGATGCAGTGCTCAGCATAATTACATATGAGTACAACCCCTTTGAGAAATGTAAAGCTTTTATTCAATATCTCAGTGAACATAAGAACAATTTCCAAAATCTTGACAGAATGTTTTCTGCAGTGTTTGCGCCTGAAATTAGCCTGAAATTAACAAGTTGTCACGCTTTTTCTCGGGGTCTACTTATTTGTATTTCTTTAACAAATTTGTTAAGAAGACTACTTTTTTTGTGCATATTAATGAACAACTATTGTTTGCAATCAATGGCCCACATTTGTGGGAGTGTTTTGTAGTATAGTATCCCATTAAAAAATAAATAAAAAATCTGGATTCTGAAAGGTGTTCTTACAAACCTGTTGGGGTGTATTCATTTATGCTGGGCACTGTACATGTTTTTTTATTATTATTATTATTAAAGAGAGGAGAGAGAATGTGCCTTTTATAAAATGAACAAAATTGAGATGCATGCTTTTTGGGGAAAAAAGAAAAGAAAAGCAGATTCATGACAAAAAAAAATCTCAATTTGGAGATGCAAGATTTTTTTTTTTTTTTTTTCTTTGAAATAAGTGTAGAATTTATAATTATTAAACAATTAAATTTGGGGAGTCCATCTTTATAAATTGAAAGATATTTGAAAAATATGATGATTTATTATTATTGTATATGTGTGCTTTTTTTTGAAAATGACTCAAAAATCCCAACATTGCTCATACATGCTTTCAAAATAACAATGATCAAAATGTCAAAACGTCATGTCAAACGTTTCCAAAAAATTGCATCTGCACCTTTTATTTGGATCTGTTCAAAATGTAAGTGCTTCTACCTGCTCCTTGAAACACAAAATTTCCTCACAGGCTGCGGACATGCATGTTTGCTGGTCTGTGTGATGAAAACATGTTGAAATGATTCTTTTCCTTTTTATTGATTGTGTTGGCTCAAAGGTGATGAGAGGTCACCTCTGTTCTATCGTTGATTGACTGAAATAATAATAATGATGAGCAGCTTCATTCCAATGAGGATCACATCATCCTTTTTCTGAATGTAAAAAGGAATGTCATTCAAAAAAAAAAAAAAAAAAAAGACCAAGAAAAATGACATTAAGGTTTTTCTCACGCAATCTTTTTCAACATTTGCAACATATTTGAAGTGTTGTGTGTTATTTTTGCATTTGGTCAATGCATCTTGTGCTAATGTGGCTAATGGGCTGGTTTAATGATGTCGCTTGTAGAGGTCCAAAGGGAACCAGTTGTGTTTTAAATGGTGTTCTTTTTTTCTGCTCTGTATAAATAGGCATTGAGGTTTTTGTTTACATTTTAAGACAGTTGTACTGAATGTTGTCTCACACACTGTATTTTGCATCTTGTAAATACAAGTGCGTTGTTAGTTTTTCAGACAGCTAGAAATAATAAAAAAATTTTTAAAAAAAGGCAAGCGGTCACGATATTAAACTTTGAATAATAAGGGCTTTTTAAAAATGATCCTTTTTCAACAAAAAAAATGTTTTACCTCAATCTTTTTGTACTTTACTTTTTTGGACAATCTTTGGAGTTGTACTTTATATTGATTTGTTATACTTGCCTGGTATGAAAAAAAAATAGATTTAAATGAAATGTTCAAATGTGGATTATCATGTTTGTCTTGTTTTTTCTCGTGTTGTGTCTAGTTCTTAAAGAACTAAAAAAAAAAAAAAAAAATGCAATATTTGCGCTCATTCTTTAACTTTACTGTTATTTATTTTCTGACTTTGAGTAGATATATTTAAAATTCAATGGTTGCATGCTTTATGAACCGAAAAAATTGGTGATGCATGCTTTGTGAAAGGGGAAAACAATTGAGATATTTGAAAAGAAGCAATCAAAATGTACATATTTTATATATAATAATTTATAAAAATGTATAAAAAGAAGAAAAGGTTAGGAAAATGGGTAGCTTATACTGTGTATTCTTTTTTAAAAAGGGAAAACTAGAGCTACATATTAAAAAGAAAAAGTGGAGACACTCGTTTAAAAAAAAAAACGAGGTACACGTCTTAGAAAATAAATTTGATAGTAAATTTGGGCTAATGCCTTTAAAAAAGAAAAACTGGAAGTTGACAATTTTGAACATCTGGGAATTTCTGATATTTGCGCAATGCAAATGCTTTTACACAGTGAGAACAAACGTATTTTATTGCTTTCGCCTGTGACAAACCAGGCAGATAGTTATAGTAGTCATACGACATTTCACGTTTAAATAAAAAATAATCATCACAAATCATATTACAATGATCCATATTATCCAATGATTTTCAATGAGCGGAGAGCTTCCTTTCACCGAGTTGACCGACATTTTGACTTGTGCGTTAAGTTCGGAATTGACATGGAATTGAGTTCTTTACAAATATAGATAGGCTACATGCTTTAAAAAAAAAAAAAAAAAAAAAAAAAAAGAGAAAAAATGTGTTTCAATGAAAAGCAGTTAAACGTTTTTGGAAGAAAACACCTTTTTTAAATGAAAAAAAACCCCGGAAAGATTAATTAATTATTATTATTATTATTATTAAATACTGCGCTTTTTAAAAAGAGAATATAGTTCATGGATATAAAATGTGTTTTGATAATACATACAGAAGGAAAAAGAGATTTAAAAAAAAAAAAAGTTTAAAAACATTTCGTCTTTCATTTGATGTGCCTCATTGTGAAAAGGTAGCATGATCTTTCCACTTCCGCCGTATCGGCGGAAGTCTCACGTTACTCTCAAAGTAGCTTGAAGCTAACTGCTGTTCTCGCTCCTCAAGACAAACAATACTTTCCTACGGTAAGCGGAGACAAAAGGGTCTTGTTGGTTAAACGTTCGCTCAGAAGCCGACGTCCAGAGCCAAGTGGCGGCGCATCTCCTGCTGAGATCGGTAAGACGTTTTCAATAGTCTTCGTTCTAAACTTGTGCTAACGTGCTTTTTGTTGTTTTTTTTGGAGTGACAGCCAAACCCTCGTAACAAAAGTCGCATTTTTATTTCCGAATCCAATTTAGCCCTTGAGGCACCTTTCAATAAAATCACACTATAACCCAAGGGACCATTACTGGTCTCCATTATAAACGTGTTGAAATAATTAATGCACTGTACCTAAAGAAAATCACATTTTTATCATGTAATGAAAGAATTAAAATTTTTTCATGCAGTAAATGAGCAAGTCAATGTATTCTTAATTAATTGTAATTTACCTAGATCATTAGGTTTTATAATTCAGGTTGACTGGTCAGTGGTCAAATTCAGATAAAAGCATACAATTCCATATGAAACTTACTGCATGCCTTTGCGATATGCTTATTGCAAGGGCCAATATCACAATATTGCTAATTGAATGCACTAGAAAGACAAGATATTTCATGTTGAAGTTCCTATACTTGTTCTCAGGTCCTGGCCTCGCGGACGGCCGTGGCCTGTCGATGAAGATGTCCCTGGTGCAGCGAGTGTTCCTGTCGTGGATCTTCAGCCTCATCTTCCTCATCATGCTGGTCCTCAAGCTGGACGCCAAGGTGACGTGGAACTGGTTCCTCATCTTCCTCCCCGTGTGGACGCTGGACACCGTCCTCGTCCTCCTCCTGCTGGTCAAGCTGGCTGGTCGGTGCAAGGCTGACCCGGAACCACGTGAGGGCGACCCGGGTGCAGCCCGCCGACTGTGGTACCTTGTGGCCGTCGGGCTAAAGGTGGCCTTCTGCCTGAGCCTATGCTCCCGCCTAGAGAGGCTTACCGACGTGTGGCTCAGTGTGGTGTGTGTGCCCCTCTGGGTCCTCCTGGGGGGCGCCCTGGTGGAACTGGGACGCAGTGTCTTCCGCCCACGCAGGGACTGAACTTGGTCATTCTCCTTGCTCGCATTCTTCATGACTTTTCGTTCCACTGATGACTCCAACAGACATTTTTTCCCTCTCTCTTTCATTTCATGGGTCCACTCCCCACACTCAGTGAAATTGGTATTTGTGGGTTCCAAGCAGAGCCCTCCCCAAAACTAACTCAATAGTGTCACCTTTAAACTAAGAAAAAAAAATGCCCCCATCAACTTGTTCGACTGTTCAACATGAATTTTGGTGGACATGTCTATCATTCAAGGCGACACACGATACGCGACTGCTCCTGTGCAAAATGAGACATGGCTCGACAGCATCACATTTCAAGTTTATTGTAATGTATTTATGCGCACAAAATGAATTTTAAAAAAAAATGCTTTCATTGAAGTAAAAACATCTTGAGAGGGTGCAACTGGCTGTGTGCCATCACCTCCAGGATGCACAAGATGGTCTCAAGACTGTGCCAAATTGGAACAGGGGCTGTTGTTCTATTTAAAAAAAAAAAAAAAAAAGTGCAAGCTGTAATAACTTTATTTTTGAATGCTCAAGTCTCATACCCTTATTCTATACTGTATGGTCGCAATTGTTAAAAATTCGGCCAATTTTGAATGAATTCCAGTAGGTGGTGATTTGTTGAAGACACAAAGCACTTTGCAGAGGACTGCTATACTTGACTATCCATTTGTATCAGGAGGTTATAGCAATTTATTTCTCCGTATTTAACTAGCAGTAAAGTAAGTTCTATAGAGGTGTAAAATGCTGAGCATAAAAAAAAGAAAAAGAAAAAAGAAACTATAGTCGAATGTATCAGAAAGAATTTTCAATGTTAGGACAATAAAGTTCTAATAGGTATTTTGAGATGCCTGCCTGGATAAAGAACTTTCTTATTAACCTGTCCAGTTTGGTGGAGGAATACAAGTGTGCCAAGGTGAGACTAGAGATGACGCTGCTGGATTCAACCGACACACTCGTGGCCCAGGCTGCCCGTCCTTTGGCTACTGGGAGAAAGTGGACACCAGCAGAGGCAACTCAACAGGCCAAAGCAGGTCTCAAGCACAGGGATATCGTGGGATGAGTGCAGCAAGGGAGGAGTGGTCTTGGTGCAGTTGTCAATCCATTTTGAAGCAAGGCCACTGCACCTGAGAGACGAGCGCTGGTGGTTCAAGAGGTGCGCCAGCAAGAGGAGGTGGTAAGGTGTGCAAAGGCGGCGGCACAAGCAAGACAAGGCCAATGGATGACCTGGGAGGGAGTGGAGAAGAGGAAGATCTCCTGGCAGGAACTGTTGGAGACAGAGGCATTTAGGACAAGCTTCACTATCAAAGCTGCCTACGATGTCTTGCCAACTCCCAAAAACCTCAACCAGTGGTATGGTGAAGACCCTAATTGCTCCCTCTGCTCAACTCCTGCTACACTGAAGCACATCCTGGTTGGCTGCACGACCAGCCTCACTCAAGGTTGGTACACCTGGCGGCACAACCAGGTGTTACGTTACGGTGTCTTGCAGAAGTGTTGGAACATCAGCGAACAAGCACCAACAAACTCCCTCCCCCTACAGCTTGTGGGCCAATAACACCATTCATCCGAGAAGGGGAGGGTAAAGCTACCCTCAGGCCCTAAGACCAGAAGTGGGGGAAGCTCAGCAGGGCACGTGACTGTTTTGTAGCCACTTTAACAACAAGGCTACTCCGAGAGGTGGGAGTACGAGGGAATGCCCATCGGCAGGCCATCAAGGACCTCTCCAAAGCGGCAGAAAGACGGAGTCAGTGGCTCTGGCTAAGGAGGAAGGACACCAGCTGGGCCATCAGGTGAGAGTCGGCATCCAGGGGGTGATCCTGGAACGCTAGGAATCACTCCTGAACCCTCTTGAGATGTCGTGGGCCTATCAGAGAAACATTGAGGAAGGAGGGCGCCCACTTGACAACCCATAGGGTGCCGTCACTCACATGATTATCCCACAGTCTTAGGTATGCGATAGAGGGATATTATCATCTAGTCCTACACTATAATCTATATATCAAATATGGATTGCTTTGTTTGTCCGTAACAAAACTTGCCTGCCGGTGCAGACATGACGTCTTGCGTCTTGATTGGTTTACTTGGTCATGCTGGCGTGGTTTACGGTAAGGTCAATTGGGTGCACAGGTGTGCAGCGATTTCACCAGTGGTTTGAATCATGCCATTGGTTTTCATCTCCACTGTCGTCATACATTCGTAACCATCTAAATCTATGTTCGGAAGTCCCGTAGAATCATAAATATTGCTTCGAAATAGATGCTCAGGGGCGGAAAGACAGCTGCAGCAGCAATGGACGAAGATATGAACGTCTTCTCAGTCAAGGCAAAACTGTCTAGTTGTACAATTTACGGTTGTATTTAATTTCCCGATTTGCGTTGAATTAACACATAATAGATCTCCAAGGAAGGGCTCATTTTCTGTTTTTAAATGTACTTTTTTTTTTTTTTTTTTAATAAAAAGGATAGTTTTGCTGTGACCGGCAACTCTCCCGATTTTGCAGTCAATGGCTCTGATTGGTAAGTCACCGGACCAGCATAACCCTCAAAATATACAGGCTGCTGTCAAGAGGTTGTAGTGAATTTATTTATTTTTTTTATAAATGCAGAGCGGAAAGCGAACCCATGGCCTTGCATTGTCAGTGTGATCGCCTTAACCATTATATCAGGATTATTAAGTACACATTCACTGACACAAAGTTTGTACTTTTAGTTCTCACACGATTCACAGCGGTGGCAAGTTGCCTGTCACTGAAATAACGGTAGACTGTTACTTTGAATAAATACGTTTTATTTTGAATATATTTTTTATACTTTGCAAAATTCAAGAACATGAATTTTCAATTGCAAATTTGATTTTTTTTTTCAAAGTACAAAAATTTTTACCCTAATTTAACTCCCTACAACTGTACCATGTATCAAAAAACTTTTCACTTAAAAATGCACTATTCTTGAAATGCATCTTACCTCAGGTATAAGTTCTTTTAGTATACCTCGTGCCCATATTATGAGAATCTCTTTTTATTCCTTTTGTGCCAGTTTTTCACCTCACACTGCAATATTATTCTTGAAATATTTTGTTTTTCCCCCATACAAAAGCTACATTCTAATTTGTTCTGAATTCCAAATTCTTAGGCATCTTTTTGATCTCGGTCTGTCTTCTTCTTTGGGGTATTTGCACAACAAGGACACGGTGGGAAAAGAAAGATCACTGCTGGAATTGACTTTGAGGGTCTTGATAACAGACAATGCAAACTCAGTGTGACACTTGAATGCAACACACTCCTTACTGCACAGCTGGTGCAACATCTGTCAACGTAACCATTCTTTAAGGTCAACTGCACTTTGTCCACACATTCTTGGTGATTGGTTTTCGCTTGTGAATTATTTCATTTGTGTTCTAGTTGTCGTTATGCACTCGTAACCCACAATAAACGTATTTAAATCAGAGATTTGCAAAGTGCGGTGCACAGAAGAATTACTGAATTCAAAGTTTAAACTGTGAATGTTAGTAGTGTAAATATTTTGTTTCTGGATCCAGCACAGGTGATTGTGAAGTATTGTTCAGTTGTATTTCACTTTGAAGTACATTTGTAATTAATATTTTAGATACATTTTTTGAGTTGAGTCCAATTTGTATTTAACTGGTAATTGTATTATATCTACAAAAAGGCAGAAGTTACATTTTTAAAACAGCAGTCGCGAGAAGAACCCAGGCGGCAAATATTAATCAGTGACATCCGTATTTTTGAACCATTTATTGAGGTTCCGATCAGAGTATAAATCACACTACCAAGTCTTATTTTAAGAAATAAAATGTATTTACACTTAAAAAAACAAACAAACAAAAAACAACAACAACGTCCATGTACGTTGGCCTCAAATAAAAACAAGAGTTAAATGAAATAAATAAGTTCTATGGAAAATAAAACTCATCTTAGAAAAAAATATATGCAATTTCTGTATACATTTCCTCATGTGGGTGCTAATAACATCTATTTATGCTGTACAGTTTTTGGTACATACAGAATAATTTACAGCCTGTTTGCCTGGAAGTAACCATCCGAACAAAACAAAACAAAAAACCCTCATGCATCACCATTTGTGGAGTGCTTCAAGCCGAAACAATTAAATTTTTTAAAAAGGGCAAACATGATTCAGAAGAAGTTCATTACTGTGTAGCCATTTCATTTTGTTAGTGTGTGTGTGTGCACGTGTAAGGTTTATGGCGTTAAAATCATGCCAAAATCCCATAAATACACAAACTGTGATCTGCGAACACAAAACGTGATTTACGCACACAAAACGTCATTGACAAACTAATGCATTTTGTTCTACACAAATAAAGAAGCATTTCTTCAGTTACAAACATCTTTCAAGCATACAACAAAAAACTTACGCGTACAAAAAAATTATTCTTCAAGTGCAAAAAATAAATAAATAATCATTTGCGTATGAAAAAAAAAAAGCAATTCTTCATCTACGGGTAACAGTCACGTGAGTTTTGGCATTAATATTATGCCAAGCAGTTTATTTATTTATTTATTTATTTATTTATTAACGACTTTAGATTAATGAAGTGTTGGCAGACCAGGGCCCTGTTTTATCAAGAGTTAAAATCGATTATAAGTTACAATTGGCTTTAAGTCTAGTCGCGCTACAGACTTCACGAATGATCCCTGCTGTAAAGTTTACTGGCATTGCGCGTGTGGATCTTTGGGTTTTGGCACGTACAACTGCTTGGCAGAATATTAGTGCCAAAAGTCACACGACTGTTATCCGTAGTTGTAGAACTACTTTTTACGTACGCAAAGGATTATTTTTTTTTTTTTTTGCACTCAAAAGTTTTTATTGCATACTTGAAAGATATTTTTTTTGCAAATGTAGAAATGCTTTTTTGTGTGTGTAGAATAAAATGCATTAGTTTGTGAATGACGTTTTGTGTGAGTTAATCACATTTTGTGTGCGTAAATCACATTTTGTGTGTTTCCGGGCATGATTTTAACTCCATAACGGTTGCTTTGAAACTGAGTGTCTTGTACCTTCAGTAGGTGCTATTTAAAAAAGAAAAAAAAGAAAAAGAAAAAAAAAAGCCAAGTAGAGAGCAGGCACTGACAGACGCCGACGTACATTCGCAGAACAAATAAAATGCGAGGCGAGCTACTTAGCCAACATTCGTCTTCCTCCGTTTGAATATGTGGGAGTGCATCCTGCTTGTACACTTGCCCCAAAAAGTTTGGGAAATACTGGCTTGGAGTGAAATTTAGGGACAAGCTAAATGTTCTACTCGAACTTCATTTGAAAGCTGTTCACAAGTGTCACTACTTTTTGCAAAACATTTATAACAATTTCCAAGGATGTTCACTTTTATGCCTTTTTCTGACTCCGCCAGTCTCAGGACGAGGTGAGGGAACTTATAGTGACATCAGTAGGTTGCAACATAGAGACTGGTGGAGTCACAGAAAGGCATTGCAGTGGAAGTTCTCAGATTTTTTTTTTCATATATCAAACAACTGTTGTGAACAGTTTAGAAAAGCTCCAACTGCAATTAAGTTCACCTGGTTGTAAGGTTCTTCTGCATTTTAGGCTCACCCCGAAATTTCCCCAAAAAGCCAAACATCCATAACTTTACCAGAGTAGTGTACACATACGCACGTACATGCGCGTAGAATACTCACCAATATTCATATGAGGAAGTCTTTGTGAGTTTTGAGGGTCTGCTTGAGCACAGAGTGCTGCTGCTGCTGCGTTTGGGAGTCCGGAAGTGGCGGCCCACTTTTCACTTTGCTCCCTTTGAAGGGAACCAGCGTCCGGTTGTCTGCGGGCTTGGCATTGCTGTGTTGGTGGTGGGGGTGATGGTGAGTTTTAAAGGAGAGCGCCACCGTCTGGTGGGCCTCCATGGGTTTGAAGATATCAAAGGTAATGAGTGTCCTGGGGAGCTTTTTGGGCTCCTCTTTCTTGACGTCTCGTCTGAGCTGAGCAGGCTTGTTGGGCGAGACTTTGGGGTCCGACTTGGGTGCCGACGCATCGGATTTGGGCGTGAAAGCATCCGACCGGTGGCCACTCTTCTCCTTCTTACCTTGCGATAACTTGTGTCTGCAGCCATCTCGCGTCTCCTCAGGCCGGGAGTTGAGAGACAAAACTGAGACGCCGACACCGCCGCCTCCTCCCGACTCCTTGTCCTTCCTCACCGCCGCCATTAAATCTGTCTTCACCTTCTCTCTGTCCTTATCCTTTACTCTATGCTTCCTATCTCGATCTTTAACCCTGTCCTTTCTTTCTTCTTTACTCCTTTTCTTCTCATCTTTAGTCCTTTCTTTCTCCTCTTTTCTCCTTTCTCTTACCTCTTTACTCATTTCCCTCTCATCTTTATTCCTCTCCTTCTCTTTACCCCTTTCCTTCTCCTCTTTACTCCTCTCCTCTTCTCTATTCCCCCCCTTCTCCTCTTTAATCCTTTCCCTCTCCTCCTTACTCCTCTCATATAACTCTTTACTCCAGTCCTGTCCTGTCTCCTTGCTGATTGGCGGTGGCTTTAATGAAGCGTCTCCTTCTTCCTGAACTTCACATGGACAATGTTCCTCATCCTCCTTTTTCACCTCTTCCACCTCCATTAGTGCTTCCGACTCATCTTCCTCCTTACAGGGCAGTGGTGAAGGTAGCTCCTCCTTTAGTTTCATCACCTTCTCCTCTAGCTCCTCCTCCTTGATATGCAGCGCAACGTCCCTAGGCGAACACTTGTCTAATTCCTCCTCCATGGCGTCGTGTTGGTGATACTGCTTGAGTCGGATGTGCCAGGCTAAGCTGCAGACGGCCGACACAGTCTTGAACTGGTGGATGACACCCCTGGGGATGAAGTAGATGTCGTCGTGGTAGAGCTGGATGCGGGCGTAGCGGATGCCCTCCCGCCGCAGCTGGTTGAGCTTGGCGTCGTCGATCCACTGGACGCACTGAGGATGCAAAACAGGGACAAAGTTTTAGGGGATGTTGGTGAGCACAGAATGTGAGGGAATGATCTAGCCCAGGGGTGTCAAACTCATGTTAGCTCAGGGGCCACATGGAGGAAAATATATTATCAAGTGAGCCGCATCGGGAAAATAACGGTATATAACTTAAAAACGATTGCCGTCAATTATACGCAGATTTTCGTGGACCAGCCCTAAATTACGGAGCTCAACTGTAATCATATTGTTCCGAAAAATAACACAAATGCAAATGGTATGTAGCACTTTCCGGACTTGTTAAATCGAGCTGTTTTGCATATACAGTATACTGTTCCCAGAATGCATTGCGTGGTGCAGTTAATGATGTTATAAGGATGTTAATCCTTGTCATATCTGTGTTACCAGTAATTGAATTTGTGACGTATTTAATTATTATTATTTTTTTGGACTCATACACCGACATAAACGTGTTAAACAACCCGTAGTTTAAGTTGTGTGTAAAATAATGACGTCCAGGACGACGATTCCCCTACAAAGTTGCATTGCTCATTTTAGGACTGCTTGTGAAATTATAAATTTATTTGTTTTGATTGTGGCCAGCTGATTAATTAGTCCGACATCACAATTTTCTTTTTTTTTACTTTACAAAATCATCTCGCGGGCCGGATTAAACTCATTTGCGGGCCTGATCCGGCCCGCGGGCCGTATGTTTGACACACCTGATCTAGCCCCTATAAAAACATTAAACATTCCTGATACATGATACAATACATGATATTTAAATCAAAAACAAAAAAAATCCATAATATGATGGGCAGACACCGTGTCTTAAAATGACAAAACTAGGATAAGGGATTGGGATGGGCTTTATAGCTCAGCTTCCTATAGCGGCAGTACACACTAGTTTGTCTCAGTTGTTTAAGATGCAATTAATGCAGTTGACAGCTCCGTCTATCTCTTCACCCGAGTGTCCAAAACATGTGGCCACAAATCCGGTGACACAACCACAATGTCGATCATCGAATCACAGCCCAGGGTGTCCTGGTGCCAAGTGCACATATGGACACCCTTATGTTTGAACATGGTGTTCGTTATGGACAATCCATGATGAGCACAGACGTCCAGTAACCGGGTTCTGGTCAGGGTAGTGAAATGGTGCAAGGCACTTTTGCTTTGACTTTTTTTTGGAATCAAAATATACAATTATTCAATTCATTGTTTTAGGACTAACAGAACAGAAGGCTAAAATTAACACTGAAGTCATTTATTGTTTTCGCAATCAATCTGCCTTGGTCAAACGTGATGCGATAATTTCTTTAAAGTGCAAATGTTTGAGCTTTGGCCACCCAGAAGTAAGTACGACATCATAGAGAAAATTGCTACACCAAAACAGCTAGGTCAGACCATGAAGTTTTCAGTTTTCACACAGTATGTTGTCATCAAAAATAATGCAGTGTACACAGGACAACTTGAGCATTGTTAGGATGTAGCACCCAATTTTTGGCTCTTTTGTGTACGCACCTGAGACAGCGGCGGCTCATGGAGGTCCAGCTGCAGCCTCATGACCACTTCTGGAAAGTCTGCGGCGTGAAAGCACACCACGTCTTTGGTGATACGCGCAGGTGTATCGCTCCTAAAACACAAACACACTCAGCATAAACACAAACAAGCCAGCTGGGACTCTGCAGCAGCACAACACAAACTCAAATAGCATCTACTACAGGTTAAGGTATTTATTAGAGGAGTTCTTCAGTAATAGAAATGCTGTTTTATGGGGTATATGCCACGGAAGAGGCGGGACTGTTTTTTTGCACATCAGTTTGTTTCCGGTTCGGTTTGCGACGTGTGGGCTGCGTCAAAAACACTTGTGTTTCCGACTTTGTGCCCCTCAGTTGCGCATTCGCAACCTGGACCGGAAATAAACTGTTGTGCAAAATCACGTCCCGCCTCTTCCGTGGCATATACCCCATAACTCTGTCATTTCAGTAAAACACAATATCAAGTTGGAATTGTTATCCGATTATATAAAAAATAATACTAATCATTATTTTAGTGACAAAAAAATTAAAAAGTGGAATATTCACATTCGATTTTTTTTTTTTACATTTAATTTTTTAATTGCAAAACTATTTGAACTTTTTTTCTTCTAATCTTTTGAATGGGCCATTTAATTTTCTAATTATATGTGGCAGGCCAATATAAAATGGTCAGTTGGCTGCAAACGCTGCCCCCTCCCCCCCAACATTTGTGTATAGTTAAGTTGTATGGTGAAGCCCAGTCACAATTCAGTATAAAAGCGTGAACACGCACTCTTCTCCGCAGCGTACGGCCTTCAGCACACCCACGGCGGCGGTCGTCTGTCTCTCGAAGCCCTGTCCAATGTGATCAGCGTGAGCTCGCGTCCGGTCCTCGAACAGCATCTCGCGGGGCTCGCTGGCTCTGGGCAGGTACTGGAGGTTCTTGATCTCGTTGCTGGACCTGCGACGCAACAGTTTACATTGTTAACTGGACACCAGAAAATTGTCAAATGAGATTCAATATAACAAGTGCAAAACATTTTTGCTTTCTGTTCGATTGTAGATACAGTAGTGGTTGACACCATATGAAAACGAGGTGCATTGGTATCACAGACTTGTTGGATGAAGTTATGACTAAAAAGAAAATCTAACAATTCCATTGATTTGAAATCTTTGTGACATCATTAAGATGGAAGTTCAGATCCCCCAGCAGGACTATTTTGTCATATTTAATCAGAACTATCGATAGAAACTCAGAAAACTGGGAGAGAAAAACAGAATTATGTCGAAAAAGTCTATATAAATTACTAATGCCAGGACATGCTGATGGGTTCCAATTACAATGGCCAGGTATTCAAAAGATGTGAAAGCATCTAGAATACATGACTGAAACGGCACCTCCCATTATGTCTGGCCTAGCAGAGAATATGAAGCTGTAGTCAGGGGGGCGCCTCAAAAAGAATAGCACTAGCAGAATGCCAGCATTCAGTGAGGAAAACGAAATGCAGATTTTGTTGCGTAATAAACCCACATTGAATAGCGCACAACTAAGGTTAACTGGGGAATGAGTCCGGGAGACAGGGTTATCTTTGGCAGTACTGACTTTAATCAGGTTTTGCCACATAGGTTTGGATGGCATATTGAATGTTGGCTGCTAGCATGCAGCAACCCAGCCTGCTAGGGTGAAGGCTGTCAGTAAAATAAAATGAGCAGCAGTTGCAGAACAGATTAAAATTGCCAATACAACAAAAGGCTTGTGTGGAGCAGGTGAGCTGAAGTTAAGTTTTGAGCTGAAGGATCCTGGCTAAAAATGTCCATTGGCCGCCCCAGTGTTGGGATTGGGCCTGAGATAAAAACAGTCTTTCAGAGGTTTTGGTTTAAAGAGGGCCATAAAAAGCTGACTATTTTAATGATAGTGCCCCCAATTATCAAGGTGTACGGCAAGAAGAGGAAGCGAGGAGAGGAGGGCCGGGGCTTAGCCTTGGATGGTTGTGGGCATGGCGGAGCTGGAGCCGGCAGTGGAATCACGGCAGGTGGTGGAGACTTAGCCACCCGAGGAGGGCCGGACTTGACCGCTGGCGGTGAGGTTTTGGGCGGGTGGGCCAGGGAAGAGTGGCAAGTTAGATTCCCGTTTCCGACCGCTCGCCTCGCGATGGCGATCCTGATTCAACTGAGGAAAGTCATGTTCTTCAAAGATGGTGAAGCGGTTGGAGAGCAGTTCTTGGGAAGGGGAAGGATCAGTATTTTTATGGCCAGTTTGCCAGCCTTGATGGGGTGTGGAGGAATGGACCTTTGGGTTTGGGGTGAAAGAAACCCGCGACAGAAACCCAACATGGCCTTGGTTCGGCACCCAATTTACACCAGTGGTTATCATCGAGGGATTGGACAAGAACGGTTTAATGAAAAGTATAGACCAGAGTCCACCAATTCCGGTTCTCGATGTTTCTGCTTATCAACACACCTGATACTAAAGATAAGGATCAGCTTATCAGGCATGCTGATAAGCTGATTATATGAATCAGGTGTGGTATTGGGCGGAAAACATCTAAACCCTGCAGGACTCCAGTCCTCGAGGACTGGGATTGGTGAACCCTGGTATACACATAAAAACAGTTAAAATAGTAAAACGTAGGCGAAAAGGCTTGGGATTAAATAAGTTAAAGCTGATCTTAAATCATGAGCTAGGGTGAGAGAGAGAAACGCTGACAGGACACCGGAAGAAACGAGACTCACGAACCAGAAAAGCAAGTGATAAGGGTTGCAAAATTATGGGAATTTTCAAATTCCATGGGAATTAATAGGAGAATAAACAGCAACGGACCAGGAATTTACAACTTTGGAAGTAAATAGTGTTGGGAGAAATATATTTTACCATTATCCTGACAAACACTCAGATTTCATGTAAGTGAAGTGGTACCTTTACTTATGAGTACCCCATCTTTCTAGTTTTTCTAGTTATGAGCCGTCGTTTGTTTTTTGTTTTTTTGTTTTTTTTTTAACACGTTGCGAGCCAAAATTTGCAGTAGTATGAGCAAGTGGGGAAAAAAGGAATGGAGCAATTGATGTTTGGCCTACTGTAATGCAATCACATGCGGGAAAGAAAAGCAGTTCATTGTCTGCTATTGATCAAACAAAAGCTTTAAAATTACATGTAAATCCACTCAATTGTCACGGAGAGTTTCCACTTTATAATTAATACTTTTCAAAATCCCACAGTTTAAATTTCTCTGGAAATTTTGCAAGCCTTTGAAACCATACAAGTGAACACACCTTTTCCTCTTGAAGGGAGACTTTGGCATGTCGGCCATGGGGATCATCTGTTCTCCAGGTCGGACCCACATGATGGGGCCGTCGTCGCTTTCTGTAGGGCTCTGCAGCCGCAGACTAGAGAAGGCTCCCCAGGGCAGAGTACGCTGGGGGCAAAACACACAAAAATCACCAAAAAAGTGATGCAATGTGACTGACATTTTAGAAGTCAGTCAGTATCAAAATTCTAGGATTTTTCTAAAGTGGGAAAACTCCATGGGAATTAACGAGAATTTATTTTTATAGGAATGACTAGAAATAAACCAGGATTTTAAAAAATGGAAGGTATTGTCAAATCCTCTCCAGGTTAAATTCCCATGAAAATTTACCCAAAAAATGTACAGGACAATTTTTCACCCCTTTGCAACCTTGCTACACACTGCCTTCAAAATTAACGAATGATTGGATGGATGAATGAATGACTACCTCCAGAAAGGGAGAGTCCTCCAACATGCGGATGAATTCAGGGAAGTAGTCCCCGACCTCCTCATCCACGGCGCCCACCAGACTGACCTGCCGCATGGCCCCGGCCCGGTACGTTCCCTGCGAGTATGTCCGCTTCACCTGGGGAGACGTGTCACATGTTGAAGCAGGCCAGCATCCTTCATTTTATTTACTAATGGTGCACTGATCATGCCAGATCGTTCACAGCAGCAGTAATGAGTTGGGAGAAACGCACACTCTTCTCTCCAAAAGTATTTGAGCGGCAATGTCAATTCTTTGTTTTTGTTGTATACTGGAGACATTTGGGTTTCATATCTTTATTAGGCCATTCCCACATAATTTACTGTAAAACTGAAAACAAGAGAGAATCAAACACTACATAAAAAACAACAAAATGTTCAACCAAACCAAAACACACTTTCATCTAACAAAAGTTAAGAAAAAAGGCTTGAATGTAAATCCGACATACAGCAATGATGCCGCATGAGCCTAATTTATAGGAGTCATCGCAGACACTTAAAAAAAATAAAAATAACTAAAAAATAAAATTAAATAAAATAAAATAAATAAATAAATAAATAAAGACTGTTGTACTTCAAATAAAGAACTTTGCTGCCCAGATTGTGAATCATTTACCAGTCCCCCTACGGCACTTGCCAGACCGTCAACAAGCCACGGAGGTCCTGCTTGTCGCGCCATCTCACTGGAAGTCACTGGAACTCATCAATTTGTACTGTACTTCAAAGTTGATTAAGTTCACACGACTATAGGCACGGCCCCGTCGTCGCCACTCTCTGAGCACTCTGACGGCTACCCGGTGCAGGCCGCCCCGAGGCAGTGCCACAGTCATTGGGGTGACCGCTGACGAAGCCACGGCGGTGGCTCTCACTCAAGTAATGGGGACCCTGTGTGCGATGCGTGCACTTGTGAAAATTTTTACCCTCGAGTTTAATACTGAAAATAAATGTTTTTAGAGCTGAGTAGACTTCAGCTGGTTGTACCTGTACAACCTATAATTTTTTTTTCAGTTGCCCTATCGTGGAAAGAAAAGTTAAATTGGGCGCAGGTTCAAGATAAACTGCTCTGGGAAAACTAAAGCCACCTTGACAAATGCAGTGGCCCCACATTACCTGCTCCTACGTCATTCCACGCACAGCTTGGATTAAAGTGACAGCAAACAGTAACCAGATTAATATTGTAGAGAACTGTTTTGAGTGATTCACTCTTGCCAGGTTAAGCAACCAGATCAACGTCAGTGTATTTGAGGCGGTTTTCAATATTGGTCTAATGTAGAGTAACATCCTGCTGAGAGACCCTGGTGCAATTTTTTTTCTTCAGCGTGTGTGTTATGACTTTTCCGCTGCCATAGTGTTGGGCATTTTGTAAACTGTGTGCGCGTGCGAACGTGCAACGACTCGACAACCTGACGCGAGAGCCGCCACAGCAGTCAGATGTGTGCTGCACATGTAAAATAGGAGTGTTGATTTCAATTGACATGTCTTGATTGTTTGCGCACAGGGCGGTACTGACCGGCGACCCATCAAAACACATCCTCTGGTCAAACTGTTGAAAATGGAAGCGCCCTCCTCAGGCTAAATAGTTCTGTATATGGCCATATGTTGTGTTGTCCAGTTTCATGAATGAAAATGAAGACAGATGAAATGATTATTGCTTGTCATTACTCAACGTCATTTAATAGATAAAGTGTCCATGCCGCCACTACTTTTAAATGTGTGCTACTGTTTTTTGTTAATCAAATCAGAAAATGTTGCGTCACGTAAGCAGATATAATTTTACTTTGCCTACATTTAGCATGTGTAATTTTACTGACTGGAGATCGCCAAGTTTTTTTTTTAAGTTTTATTTTTTAAATATGTATATTGCATTTACTTGTCGATAAATTCAGCATTTACAAAATGCAGTTCAATTTGTTTACATGCCATTTTATGCATCATGAAAAGTTGGATATGTTGTGGTAAAGCCACAATTTGTTTGCATTATTGTTATGATCTGCAATTTAGTTCAATTTTTATACTAATTTTCAGTTTACGCCATACTTACTGTGCTGTTACGCAATGAATGTTGTTTATTTGCCTGATGTGTAGTTACCAGTAGTATTTGATTTCAAGCTGTTTATGCGTACGTGGTGCCATCTAGTGGACATTGCAGGTTGCTGCGGTTAATCTTCCTTATTTTTTTTGCGAGGCGGAAGTGACGCAATACAGGAACTACAAGAGGGCGGCACACATTCTCTGCCGTTCCGAGAGAACACAATGTCTTTATTTAAGGTTGCATCGCCGGTAGGTATATTTTATTTGTATGTAACTACTTTATGGCTCAGTTTGGAGTATATTGGCCGCCAGTAGGCTAGCTGTAGCGGCACTTTAGCTAATTAAATATGTACGAACTGCAGATTAGTTAAAATGGCGTCTATGACGCTTATTGCATTGTTTAGCATACTTATGCAGCCCGATATATTTTGTAATTTTGTTTACATGTGTGTAATTATATTTTATGTATGTTTTTACAGTTTTACCTTTTTGAGTGTCAGTAAACCTGCTTTGACACATCCACGTCTGCAGAGTCATTGATGCAAAAAAGGAGTTCATTAATAAGCCATAACGGTACAGTAAACGGCGGCATCCAAGCTTGAGATCCGGCGACCATCTACGCGACTAAAGTGAATCTACGCTGACCACTACTACGCCTGGGGCAACACGGCATACAGCAGTGTCTCAGCAGTCGTCACTTGGTCAACGCAACAATGGCCGACCAGAAGCGGTATGAAAAGGCGCCGTCCGACAAGTCAACTACCTACAAGACTCGCTCAAGTACGAAGTCGACAGATTCAGCAGCAGCTAAGGCAAGAGCAAAAGCCGAAGCAGCAAAGGCTCGGTTTAGCTTCGCTGAGAAAGAATTAAATTTAAAATTAGAAAAAAACAAACTTGAAGCATCTATTGAGTTACTGCAACATGAGAGAGATGTAGCTTCAGCCATAGCAGAAGTCGAGGTGTTAGAGAGGCAGCAGCTGCCTCTCAATTGGAGATACGAAGTAATTTTTCTCCTTCATAAACAGCAGAACGCACAAAGCAGTATGTCCTGGATCAAGCCTCATTTGTTAAAATGTCAACACAGCCACCACAAAACAGTGAGACTTCAAGACCGTGTATACAACAGCATGGGGTGCAAGTCAATAAAGAGAGCGACGAGACATATCTTCCTCCAAATCAGGCTTTCCCAAATCCTAATTATTCTCAGTGCAATCTATTTATCCATAATGCTACACCTTCTTACCAAGAGCACAGAGATAATAGCAGTAATCTAAGTGACTTTATCAGGCATTTTGCTCTTAGAGAAATTGTGGCAACAGGACTGCTTCAATTTAACGACAAGCCTCAAAACTTCGGAGCATGTTATGGCTCAGCAGAAGCAATTGAGGACGCCTTATTCAAAAGGTTGGATACAGTCTCCAAACAAACAAGCTAAGAAAGTTTAGTGATTTGCTGATGGAAATTCAATGTGCTAAAGCTGAAGGAGACCTTCCTGGCCTTTCTTTCCTGGACACAGCCAGGGGGATAAATCCCATTGTCCTGAAGCTCCCATTTAACTTGCAGGAAAAGTGGATAACAGTTGGACCAAGTACAAAACCAAACACCACGTCGCATATCCACCATTCAACGTATTTGTGGACTTTGTGACACAAGAGGCAAATGCAAGAAATGACCCAAGCTTTCAGTTTTCATCTCAGTCTGATGCTCTTTCCAAGCCAGAAAAACCACCTTGGAAAGCACACAAACAATAAGAAATATTGGTACACAAAACCGAAATAGTTCACGGCTCTGGCTTAGATACACAAGATAACACGGACAGAAAAATAGACAATGATAAACTTTGCCCAATACACAAAAAAAGCCATCCTCTAAGTAAATGTAGAACATTTCGGATGAAACCACTTCATGAGAGAAAAGCATTCTTGAAAGAGAACAATATCTGCTATAAATGCTGTAACTCTTCCAAACATATGGCGAAAGACTGTAAGGTGAAAGTACAATGTTCTGAGTGTGATACTGCTAAACATTGTGCTGCTCTCCACCCAAGCCCAGCACCATGGCAGAATGAGGCTGAAACAGCATCAGAGCATGGCGGGGAGCCGGGTGCCACAGAGTCAAGTCCCACAGAGCCAAGTCCCACAGAGCCTGACAAGATAGCTTCCAAATGCACTCAGGTTTGTGGTGAAATCGAGACGGGTAGATCATGTTCTAAAATCTGCCTTGTGAAAGTATACCCTGCAGGCTGTCCTAGCAAAGCAGTACGTCTCTATGCCACTCATGATGAGCAAAGTAACAGATCGTTAGTCTGCTGAGAATTTTTTTAGTTGTTTAACGACTTGGGTCCTAGCTCTCCCTAATCACTGCGCACATGTTCAGGTGTCAAAGAAACAATGGGTAGGAGAGCCACTGGCTATGTAGTGGAGGCTTTAGATTGTACAGTCCACCTCCCACTCCCTAGCCTCATTGAATGCACGGACATCCCAAATGATAGGGATGAAATACCAACTCCTAATGCAGCAAAGCATCACAGTCACTTAAAATCTATGGCTCATCACATTCCCGAACTAGACTCTAATGCCCAAATTTTAATGCTACTTGGACGAGACGTACCAAGAGTACACAAAATCCGCAAGCAGATAAGTGTCCCTCACAACGCACCCTACGCACAGAAATTAGACCTTGGGTGGGTCATAGTAGGATATGTGTGTTTAGGAGACGTGCATAAAAACTTGGCAGTAAAAACGCTCTTCACTAATGCGACAGAGAAAGGCCGCTCCACACTGTTTGAGCCATGTCCAAATATGTACAACGTAAAAGAAAACACTGCGACATACAGGTCTCATACAACAGTCAGCTTGATCACAGCATCGCATGTGAACCCGACCACCTAGGATGTAATGTGTTCAAACAAACAAGGTTTGACAATTACATCTCACCCTCGAAGTGATGGAAGTAGGTCTAATAAAGGACAAAGACAGCAACTGGACAGCTCCTTTGCCATTCAAGCCATCACGTCCAAAACTGCCCAACAACCGATCACAAGCACTCACCCGCCTCATGTCATTGGTTCGTAACTTTGAAAGGTAACACCAAATGAAGGAACACTTCATTAGCTTCATGGACAAAATATTAAAAAATGGACATGCAGAAATTGCGCCCTCTGTAGAAAAACAGAGAAGAATGTTGGTATTTGCCACTGTTTGGCATCTACCACCCGAGGAAACCTAAGCAGATTAGGGTAATTTTTGACACCAGTGCCAAGCATCAAGGTGTGTCAAACGATGTGTTGTTAACAGGACCAGACCTCAACAACTCACTACTAGAAGTACTAATGCGCTTCAGAAAGGAAAAAGTCGCATTTACAGTGGACATTGAACAAATGTTTTACAGCTTTTGAGTTTGAGAGGAAGACAGGAACTACTTACGTTTTTTGTGGTTTCGTG
Organism: Festucalex cinctus; assembly: GCF_051991245.1. Classification (NCBI taxonomy): domain Eukaryota; kingdom Metazoa; phylum Chordata; class Actinopteri; order Syngnathiformes; family Syngnathidae; genus Festucalex; species Festucalex cinctus. The sequence goes on from NC_135413.1 coordinate 8,471,198, forward strand.
ACAATGATCTATCTAAAGACATTACAGAATACAGCAGTCGCCATCTACGGCTTACACCAGTCCGTCCTACAGTGTGAGCCAGAGTGTGATCCAGATGTGAAGAAGTTTGTCACGCGGGACTTCTATGTGGACGATGGGCTCAAATCCCTGCCTACTGTGCAAAAGGCTGTGTCACTTTTACACAGAACTCGTGAGACACTTGCAAAATCAAACCTAAGATTGCACAAGATTGCAACAAACAGAAAGGAAGTTTTGGAAGCCTTCCCATCGCAAGACCATGCTCCAGATCTAAAAGACTTGGATTTTGAAGTTAACTCTGTTCCCATGCAGCATAGTCTTGGCATTCTTTGGGACATTAAAAGAGATTGTTTTAATCTCAAAACATCAGATGAGAGGAAGCCCTTCACTAGGCGAGGCGTTTTATCAACAATAAACAGCCTTTATGACCCATTAGGCTTTGTAGCGCCAGTCACCATTCATGGAAAGTCTATCCTCCATGAGCTCACTGTTGAAAATGGAGACTGGGATGCTCCATTGACGCTGGAAATGGAGGAAACATGGTCACTTTGGAAAGCCTCACTCAAAGAGCTGTCTGAACTATCAATCCCAAGAGTGTACACAGAAATTTCCCCATCCAGTGCTCCACAAAAAGAGCTGTGCGTTTTCTCCGACGCATCTACCAAGGCAATCGCGGCGGTAGCCTATCTGAAAGTCACAGATTCAAAGGGACGTTGTCATTAGGGCCCGAGCAGCGGCGGCGGCGGTGCCGCTGCGAGGCCCTATTGTTTTTGTAGGAATTCTTATTATTATTAGGGCCCGAGCAGCGGCGGCGGCGGTGCCGCTGCGAGGCCCTATTGTTTTTGTAGGAATTCTTCTTATTAGGGCCCGAGCAGCCACCGCTGCGAGGTCCCTATTGTTTTTCGATCGGATTATTATTATTATTATTATTATTATTATTAGGGCCCGAGCAGCGACCGCTGCGAGGTCCCTATTGTTCCTGAAGGAATTCTTATTAGGGCCCGAGCAGCGGCGGCGGCGGTGCCGCTGCGAGGCCCTATTGTTTTTGTAGGAATTCTTCTTATTATTATTATTCTTATTCTTATTATTCTTCTCCGCAAACAATCGCATTTTTGAGACACTAAACGTGACCGAAAACTCACCAAACTTTACACGCACATCAGGCCTGGCGAAAAATTTGATATTTTAAAGTCGCCATACATGATAACAGAAAAATGGCTCCTTAGCGCCCCCTACATAGGTTAAACGGATCCCTGTCCCGCTACAATTGTCCGACGGCTATGAAAATTGTGTGGCACCTGTAGCACATCCCAATGAACAAAAACCTCTTTGAAGTGTGTACCCTAAAATAGACAGAAAGTGAGGTATGAGTATTTAAATGTCCATTTTTTGCCAATTTTTGCACATTTACAGGGGTCATACTTTTGCCCGCTTCTCCTACACGGTTAACCCGATTGACTTCAAACTTGGGATGTACCATCTCAACACCTGGGACAACATCATTGTGAAAAATGAAAAGTTTTTGATATACTATATGACGGCGGCGGCGCATCAAATTTAGAGTTTAAAAATTCTTACTTCACGAAGCATTGCCGGTTGTACGTTTAATCTAGAGCTACGAAAATTGGTACACATATGTAACAGGCTATGACCTACAAAAAACTCTTTTTGAACCATATGCTAAACCTAACAGGAAGTCCACCATTTTGATTTATTTTGGAACGTGTTGCCATTTTTTTGGCCATTTCATTGGGGTCTTATTTTAACGAACTCCTCCTACAGTGTTTATCCGATCATCTTCAAACTTGGTGTGATTCATCTTAAGATGTTGAAGATGAAAAGTTATTGAAAGCTTTGTATTTCGTTGCACGCTGTTGTCATGGCATGCACTGTTTTTAAAGGAAAAAAAAATATCCTTAAAGAAGCATTCCCATTTGTACGAAGCAGCTAGAGCTACGAAAATTTGTAGACATATGTAACAGCCCAAGATGTACAAAAAAGTCTCTTGGTGCCCTGTGCTAAACCCAACAGGAAGTCCCCCAGGGGCCGGGCATCACATTTTGAGCTAAAAAACTCCTCTTTAACAAAGCATACCCGGCTGTACGTTTCACATAGAGTTACCAAAATTTGTAGAGGTATATAACAGCCTTCGAGGTACAAAAAACTCTTTTTGAACCATATGCTAAACCTAACAGGAAGTCCACCATTTTGATTTATTTTGGAACGTGTTGCCATTTTTTTGGCCATTTCATTGGGGTCTTATTTTAACGAACTCCTCCTACAGAGTTTATCCGATCATCTTCAAACTTGGTGTGATTCATCTTAAGATGTTGAAAATGAAAAGTGATTGAAAGTTTTTTATTTCGTCACACGCTGTTGTCGTGGCATGCACTTTTTGCAAAGGAAAAAAATCCTTCTTAATGAAGCATTCCCAGTTGTACGAAGCAGCTAGAGCGACGAAAAATTGTAGACATATGTAACAGCCCAGGATGTACAAAAAAGTCTCTTGGTGCCATGTGCTAAACCCAACAGGAAGTCCCCCAGGGGCCGGGCATCACATTTTGAGCTAATTACTCCTCTTTAACGAAGCATTCCCGGTTGTACGTTTCACCTAGCGCTATGATAATTTGCAGGCATACATAAGAGCCCATGATGTACAAAAAAGTCTCTTGGAACCATGTGCTAAACCAAACAGGTAGTCTGCCATTTTGATTTATGATGGGATTTGTTGCCATTTTTTGTGGCCTTTTTCAGGGGTCATATTTTAACGAACCCCTCCTACAAAATTTATCCGACTGTCTTCAAACTTGGTGTGTTTCATCTTAAGATGTTTAAGATGCAAAGTAATCGAAAGTTTTTTATTTTGTAACACGCTGTTGCCATAGCAATGCATTGTTTGTCAAGTGCTGCTTTTTTTTTTTATACACATGAAAACTCATGAAACTTTGCAAACACATCAGACTTGTCATGAACATGAATTTTTAGAGATTTATTGTGCAATTTGCAATAAATAGCGCCCTCTAGACATTTTTATGAAGCATTTCCGATTGTATGATTATGCTAGACCTACAAAAAAGTATTATGTAGCCATTTGCCAAACCAAAGAGGAAGTCCGCTATTTTGATTTTATTTTGGGAATTATACATCATTTTTGGCCTTTTTCATTAAACTTTGCACAGACAAGGCATGGAAAAAACTAACATTTTAAATGGTCCTTGTTCCATGTAACAGTTGTCAAGTGCTGCTTTTTTTTTTTTTATACACATGAAAACTCATGAAACTTTGCAAACACATCAGACTTGTCATGAACATGAATTTTTAGAGATTTATTGTGCAATTTGCAATAAATAGCGCCCTCTAGACATTTTTATGAAGCATTTCCGATTGTATGATTATGCTAGACCTACAAAAAAGTATTATGTAGCCATTTGCCAAACCAAAGAGGAAGTCCGCTATTTTGATTTTATTTTGGGAATTATACATCATTTTTGGCCTTTTTCATTAAACTTTGCACAGACAAGGCATGGAAAAAACTAACATTTTAAATGGTCCTTGTTCCATGTAACAGTACTCCAACGTGCCAGTACCCTGACGTGCAAGTAACCCAACGTTGTGCTCAATAGCGCCCTCTATGCATTTTTATGGAGCATTTCCAATTGTATGATTCAAGCGATACACAACTAAAGATGACTTGACCTAGATTTGTGAAAACTGGGAGGCATACCTATTAGCTTAAGACCTACAAAAAGTATTCTGTAGCCGTATGCTAAACCTAAAAGGAAGTCCGCCATTTTGAATTTATTTTGGGAATTGCGCACCATATTTTGCGTTTTGATTAAACTTTGCACACACAAGGCTTGTCAAAAACATTTTAGATGGTCCTTGTCCTATTTGACAGTACCCCAACGTGCCAGTACCCCGACGTGCAAGTACCCCAACGTGGCCCGGGTTGCGAGGGCCCTTTATAGCTGCTCGCAGCTCTAGTTAGGGCCCGAGCAGCGACCGCTGCGAGGTCCCTATTGTTTTTCAAGGAATTCTTATTAGGGCCCGAGCAGCGGCGGCGGCGGTGCCGCTGCGAGGCCCTATTGTTTTTGTAGGAATTCTTCTTATTATTCTTCTTTTTCTTCTCCGCAAACAATCGCATTTTTGAGACACTAAACGTGAACGAAAACTCACCAAACTTTACACGCACATCAGGCCTGGTGAAAAATTTGATATTTTAAAGTCGCCATACATGATAACAGAAAAATGGCTCTGTAGCGCCACCTACATAGGTTTAACGGATCCCTGTCCCGCTACGATTGTCCTACGGCTACGAAAATTGTGTGGCACCTGTAGCACATCCAGATGAACAAAAACCTCTTTGATAGTTGTACCTTAAAATAGACAGGAAGTGAGGTATGATCATTTGAATGTCCAATTTTGGCCCATTTTTGCACATTTACAGGGGTCATACTTTTGCCCACTTCTCCTACACGGTTAACCCAATTGAGTTCAAACTTGGGATGTACCATCTCAACACCTGGGACAACACCATGGTAAAAAATCTAAAGTTTTTGACATACTATATGACGGCGGCGGGGCATCAAATTTAGAGTTTCAAAATTCTTACTTAACATAGTATTGCCGGTTGTACGTTTAACCTAGAGCTACGAAAATTGGTACACATATGTAACAGACTATGATCTACAAAAAAGTCTTTGGTGCCATATGCTAAACCCAACAGGAAGTCCGCCAGAGGCGGGGCATCTAATTTTGCGTTTCAAAATTCTTAATTAAAGAAGCATTCCCGGCTGTACGTTTCACCTAGAGTTACCAAAATTTGAAGACATATGTAACAGCCCTCAAGGTACAAAAAACTCTTTTTGTACCATGTGCTAAACCGAACAGAAAGTCCACCATTTTGATTTACTTTGGAACGTGTTGCCATTTTTTTGGCCATTTCATAGGGGTCTTATTTTAACGAACTCCTCCTACAGAGTTTATCCCATCATCTTCAAACTTGGTGTGATTCATCTTAAGATGTTGAAGATGAAAAGTTATTGAAAGCTTTTTATTTCGTCGCACGCTGTTGCCGTGGCATGCACTTGTTCGCCTAAGAAAAAAAATTCTTCTTAATGAAGAATTCCCAGGTGTACGAAGTAGCTAGAGCTACGAAAATTTGTAGACATATGTAACAGCCCACAATGTACAAAAAAGTCTCTTGGTGCTATGTGCTAAACCCAACAGGAAGTCCCCCAGGGGCCGGGCATCACATTTTGAGCTAAAAAACTCCTCTTTAACGAAGCATTCCCGGTTGTACGTTTAATCAAGAGCTACGAAAATTGGTACACATATGTAACAGACTATGATCTACAAAAAAGCCTGTTGGTGCCATATGCTAAACCTAACAGGAAGTCCGCCAGAGGCGAGGCATCAAACTTTGTGTTTCAAAATTCTTACTTAATGAAGCATTCCCGGCTGTACATTTCACCTAGAGTTACCAAAATTTGAAGACATATGTAACAGCCCTTAAAGTACAAAAAACTCTTTTTGAACCATATGCTAAACCGAACAGGAAGTCCGCCATTTTGATTTACTTTGGAACGTGTTGCCATTTTTTGGGCCATTTCATAGGGGTCTTATTTTAACGAACTCCTCCTACAGAGTTTATCCGATCATCTCCAAACTTGGTGTGATTCATCTTAAGATGTTGAAGATGAAAAGTTATCGAAAGTTATTTATTTTGTCGCACGCCGTTGTCATGGCGATGCATTGTTTGCCAAGTAAAATGCTGCTTTTTTTGGTCTAAACGTGCAAAAACTCATGAAACTTTACACACACATCAGGCTTGTCATAAGCATGAATATTTTAGAGATTTATTATTCAATTTGCAATAAATGGTTCAATAGCACCCTCTAGACATTTTTATGAAGCTTTTGCAAATGTTTTGTATTTTATGATTCAGCTAGATTTGTAAAAATTGGGATACCTATCAGCCTAAGACTTACAAAAAGGTTTCTAAAGCCATATGCTGAATCAAACAGGAAGTCTGCCATTTTTTGGGGCCTTTTATAGGGGTCATATTTTCAACAGAACTTATCAGATCGTCTTCATTCTTTGGCGTGTTTCATCTTAAGATATTTAAGATGAAAAGTTATTGAATTGTTTTATTTTGTCACACGCCTTTGCTGTAGCCATGCATTGTTTGTGAAGAAAAATGCTTTTTTGAGAGTCCAAATATGGGCGAAAACTCACAAAACTTTGCACACACACCAGACCTGTCTGGAACATGAATATTTTATTTAGAGATTTGTTGTGCAATTTGTAATAAATTGCTCAATAGCGCCCTCTAGACATTTTTGTGAAGTCTTTCCGATTATATGATTCAGCTAGATGTGTCAATATTGGCAGGCATGCCTAATATATTCAAAAAGTATTCTATATAGCCATGTGACAATCCATTTTGATTTTATTTTGTTAATTGTGCATCATTTTTGGCCTTTCCATGAAACTTTACAAACACAAAGCATGGCAAAAACGTTTACAATTTAGATGGTTTCCTATTTGACAGTACCCCAACATGCCAGGACCCCGACGTGCAAATACCCCAACGTGGCCCGGGTTGCGAGGGCCCTTTATAGCTGCTCGCAGCTCTAGTTATTCTTCTTCTTTTTATTTGTTATTATTCTTTTCCGCAAACAATCACATTTTTGAGACACTAAACGTGAACGAAAACTCACCAAACTTTACACACACGTCAGGCCTGGCGAAAAATTTGATATTTTAAAGTCGCCATAGGTGATAACAGAAAAATGGCTCCATAGCGCCACCTACATAGGTTAAACAGATCCCTGGCCCGCTACGATTGTCCGACGGCTATGAAAATTGTGTGGCACCTGTAGCACATCCAGATGAACAAAAACCTCTTTGATGTGTGTACCCTAAAATAGACAGGAAGTGAGATATGAGTATTTAAATGTCCAATTTTGGCCAATTTTTGCACATTTACAGGGGTCATACTTTTGCCTGCTTCTCCTACACGGGTAATCCAATTGACTTCAAACTTGGGATGTACCATCTCAAGACCTGGGACAACACCATGGTAAAAAATCTAAAGTTTTCGACATACTATATGACGGCGGTGGGGCATCAAATTTAGAGTTTCAAAACTCTTACTAAACGTAGTATTGCCGGTTGTATGTTTAACCTAGAGCTACGAAAATTGGTACACATATGTAACAGACTATGACCTACAAAAAAGTCTGTTGGTGCCATATGCTAAACCCAACAGGAAGTCCGCCAGAGGCGGGGCATCAAATTTTGAGTTTCAAAATTCTTACTTAATGAAGCATTCCCGGCTGTACGTTTCACCTAGAGTTACCAAAATTTAAAGACATATGTAACAGCCCTCAAGGTACAAAAAACTCTTTTTGAACCATATGCTAAACCTAACAGAAAGTCCACCATTTTGATTTACTTTGGAACGTGTTCCCATTTTTTTGGCCATTTCATAGGGGTCCTATTTTAACGAACTCCTCTTACAGAGTTTATCCGATCATCTTCAAACTTGGTGTGATTCATCTTAAGATGTTGAAGATGAAAAGTTATTGAAAGCTTTTTATTTCGCTGCACGCTGTTGTCGTGGCATGCACTTGTTTGCAAAGGAAAAAAATTCTTCTTAATGAAGAATTCTCAGTTGTACGAAGCAGCTAGAGCTACGAAAATTTGTAGACATATGTAACAGCCCACGATGTACAAAAAAGTCTCTTGCTGCTTTGTGCTAAACCCAACAGGAAGTCCCGCAAGGGCCGGGCATCACTTTTTGAGCTAAAAAACTCCTCTTTAACGAAGCATTCCCGGTTGTACCTTTCACCTAGCGCAATGATAATTTGGAGGCATACATAAGAGCCCACGATGTACAAAAAAGTCTTTTAGAACCATATGCTAAGCCAAACAGGAAGTCCGGCATTTTGATTTACTTTGCTATTTGTAGCCATTTTTTGGGGGCCTTTTATAGGCCTCATATTTTCTACAAAACTTATCAGATTGTCTTCATTCTTTGGCATGTTTCATCTGAAGTATTGCCGGTTATACGTTTAATCTAGAGCTACGAAAATTGGTACACATATGTAACAGACTATGATCTACAAAAAAGCCTGTTGGTGCCATATGCTAAACCTAACAGGAAGTCCGCCAGAGGCAGGGCATCAAATTTTGCATTTCAAAATTTTTACTTAATGAAGCATTTCCGGCTGTACGTTTCACCTAGAGTGACCAAAATTTGAAGACATATGTAACAGCCCTCGAGGTACAAAAAACTCTTTTTGAACCATATGCTAAACCTAACAGGAAGTCTGCCATTTTGATTTACTTTGGAACATGTTGCCATTTTTTTGGCCATTTCATAGGGGTCTTATTTTAACGAACTCCTCCTACAGAGTTTATCCGATCATCTTCAAACTTGGTGTGATTCATCTTAAGATGTTGACGATGAAAAGTTATTGAAAGCTTTTTATTTCGTCGCACGCTGTTGTCATGGCATGCACTGTTGGCAAAGGAAAAAAAAATCCTTCTTAATGCAGCGTTCCCAGTTGGACGAAGCAGCTCGAGCTACAAAAATTTGTAGACATATGTACACATTTGTCCACATATATATATTTACATATGCATGTAAAAAAATTATGTCAGGCTAAACTAAATGGTTGATTAGGCCCCACACATTTTCACCTTACCATACCCGGCCCTCTTTGCAAAAGGTTTGAACACTCCTGGCCTAAACCTAGGTGTATACTCAAACTATGCACGCACATAAAGCCTGGAACAAAATGTGTAATTTAGAGGGTTCTTGTTTTGTTTTTTGTATTCCTTATATTTCATGTCATTATACTTGACACACTATTTTTACTACTCACTGAATCAGTTATAAGAACATTTAATTGATACAATCCAATCACATCCTAGAGAATTGAAAACACATTCAATCATGAGGTTGTTAAGACACATTTACTTCTGTAGCACTTAACCACAAACAAGTTGCGACATCCCCTGATCTAACCCTCCAACCGGGCAAGGAAAAACTTTCAGGGGTCATATTTTAACGAACCCCTCCTACAAAATTTATCCGACTGTCTTCAAACTTGGTGTGTTTCATCTTAAGATGTTTAAGATGCAAAGTAATCGAAAGTTTTTTATTTTGTAACACGCTGTTGCCATAGCAATGCATTGTTTGTCAAGTGCTGCTTTTTTTTTTTTTATACACATGAAAACTCATGGAACTTTGCAAACACATCAGACTTGTCATGAACATGAATTTTCAGAGATTTATTGTGCAATTTGCAATAAATAGCGCCCTCTAGACCTTTTTATGAAGCATTTCCGATTGTATGATTATGCTAGACCTACAAAAAAGTATTATGTAGCCATTTGCCAAACCAAAGAGGAAGTCCGCTATTTTGATTTTATTTTGGGAATTATACATCATTTTTGGCCTTTTTCATTCAACTTTGCACAGACAAGGCATGGAAAAAACTAACATTTTAAATGGTCCTTGTTCCATGTAACAGTTGTCAAGTGCTGCTTTTTTTTTTTTTTTATACACATGAAAACTCATGAAACTTTGCAAACACATCAGACTTGTCATGAACATGAATTTTCAGAGATTTATTGTGCAATTTGCAATAAATAGCGCCCTCTAGACATTTTTATGAAGCATTTCCGATTGTATGATTATGCTAGCTAGACCTACAAAAAACTATTATGTAGCCATTTGCCAAACCAAAGAGGAAGTCCGCTATTTTGATTTTATTTTGGGAATTATACATCATTTTTGGCCTTTTTCATTCAACTTTGCACAGAAAAGGCATGGAAAAAACTAACATTTTAAATGGTCCTTGTTCCATGTAACAGTTGTCAAGTGCTGCTTTTTTTTTTTTTTATACACATGAAAACTCATGAAACTTTGCAAACACATCAGACTTGTCATGAACATGAATTTTCAGAGATTTATTGTGCAATTTGCAATAAATAGCGCCCTCTAGACATTTTTATGAAGCATTTCCGATTGTATGATTATGCTAGACCTACAAAAAAGTATTATGTAGCCATTTGCCAAACCAAAGAGGAAGTCCGCTATTTTGATTTTATTTTGGGAATTATACATAATTTTTGGCCTTCTTCATTAAACTTTGCACAGACAAGGCATGGAAAAAACTAACATTTTAAATGGTCCTTGTTCCATGTAACAGTACCCCAACGTTCCAGTACCCTGACGTGCAAGTAACCCAACGTTGTGCTCAATAGCGCCCTCTATGCATTTTTATGGAGCATTTCCAATTGTATGATTCAAGCGATACACAACTAAAGATGACTTGACCTAGATTTGTGAAAACTGGGAGGCATACCTATTAGCTTAAGACCTACAAAAAGTATTCTGTAGCCGTATGCTAAACCTAAAAGGAAGTCCGCCATTTTGAATTTATTTTGGGAATTGCGCACCATATTTTGCGTTTTGATTAAACTTTGCACACACAAGGCTTGTCAAAAACATTTTAGATGGTCCTTGTCCTATTTGACAGTACCCCAACGTGCCAGTACCCCGACGTGCAAGTACCCCAACGTGGCACGCCTTTGCTGTAGCGATGCATTGTTTGCAAAGAATTTTTTTTTTTTATATGATTCAGCTAGATGTGTGAATATTGGGAGGCATACCTATCAGCCGAATACCTCGATAAAGCATTCCATAGCAATGTGAACAAACACAAAAAGCATGGCAAAACATTTACAATTTAGACGGTTTCTTATGAAACAGTACCCTAACGTGCGAGTACCCCGACGTGCAAATACCCCAACGTGGCACGGGTTGCGAGGGCCCTTTATAGCTGCTCGCAGCTCTAGTTAGGGCCCGAGCAGCGGCGGCGGCGGTGCCGCTGCGAGGCCCTATTGTTTTTGTAGGAATTCTTCTTATTATTATTATTCTTATTCTTATTATTCTTCTCCGCAAACAATCGCATTTTTGAGACACTAAACGTGACCGAAAACTCACCAAACTTTACACGCACATCAGGCCTGGCGAAAAATTTGATATTTTAAAGTCGCCATACATGATAACAGAAAAATGGCTCCTTAGCGCCCCCTACATAGGTTAAACGGATCCCTGTCCCGCTACGATTGTCCGACGGCTATGAAAATTGTGTGGCACCTGTAGCACATCCCAATGAACAAAAACCTCTTTGAAGTGTGTACCCTAAAATAGACAGAAAGTGAGGTATGAGTATTTAAATGTCCAATTTTTGCCAATTTTTGCACATTTACAGGGGTCATACTTTTGCCCGCTTCTCCTACACGGTTAACCCGATTGACTTCAAACTTGGGATGTACCATCTCAACACCTGGGACAACATCATTGTGAAAAATGAAAAGTTTTTGATATACTATATGACGGCGGCGGCGCATCAAATTTAGAGTTTAAAAATTCTTACTTCACGAAGCATTGCCGGTTGTACGTTTAATCTAGAGCTACGAAAATTGGTACACATATGTAACAGGCTATGACCTACAAAAAACTCTTTTTGAACCATATGCTAAACCTAACAGGAAGTCCACCATTTTGATTTATTTTGGAACGTGTTGCCATTTTTTTGGCCATTTCATTGGGGTCTTATTTTAACGAACTCCTCCTACAGTGTTTATCCGATCATCTTCAAACTTGGTGTGATTCATCTTAAGATGTTGAAGATGAAAAGTTATTGAAAGCTTTGTATTTCGTCGCACGCTGTTGTCATGGCATGCACTGTTTTTAAAGGAAAAAATATATCCTTAAAGAAGCATTCCCATTTGTACGAAGCAGCTAGAGCTACGAAAATTTGTAGACATATGTAACAGCCCAAGATGTACAAAAAAGTCTCTTGGTGCCCTGTGCTAAACCCAACAGGAAGTCCCCCAGGGGCCGGGCATCACATTTTGAGCTAAAAAACTCCTCTTTAACAAAGCATACCCGGCTGTACGTTTCACATAGAGTTACCAACATTTGTAGAGGTATATAACAGCCCTCGAGGTACAAAAAACTCTTTTTGAACCATATGCTAAACCTAACAGGACGTCCGCCATTTTGATTTACTTTGGAATGTGTTGCCATTTTTTTTGGCCATTTCATAGGGGTCATATTTTAACAAACTCCTCCTACAGAGTTTATCCGATCATCTTCAAACTTGGTGTGATTCATCTTAAGATGTTGAAAATGAAAAGTTATTGAAAGTTTTTTATTTCGTCACACGCTGTTGTCGTGGCATGCACATTTTGCAAAGGAAAAAAATCCTTCTTAATGAAGCATTCCCGGTTGTACGTTTCACCTAGCGCTATGATAATTTGGAGGCATACATAAGAGCCCACGATGTACAAAAAAGTCTCTTAGACCCATATGCTAAACCAAACAGGAAGTCCGGCATTTTGATTTAAGCCTTTTTTAGGGGTCACATTTTAACGAACTCCTACGAAATTTATCCGACTGTCTTCCAACTTGGTGTGTTTCATCTTAAGATGTTTAAGATGCAAAGTTATCGAAAGTTTTTTTTATTTTGTCGCAAGCCGTTGCCATAGCGATGCATTATTTGCCAAGTAAAATGCTGCTTTTTTTTTTTTTTGTCTAAACGAGCGAAAACTCATGAAACTTTACACACACATCAGACTTGTCATAAACATGAATATTTTAGAGATTTCTTGTGCAATTTGCAATAAATGGCTCAATAGCGCCCTATAGACATTTTTATGAAGCTTTTGGAAATGTATGATTCAGCTAGATTTGTAAAAATTGGGATACCTATCAGCCTAAGACTGACAAAAAAGTTTCTAAAGCCATATGCTAAACCAAACAGGAAGTCTGCCATTTTGATTTACTTTGCTATTTGTAGCCATTTTTTGGGGCCTTTTATAGGCCTCATATTTTCTACAAAACCTATCAGATTGTCTTCATTCTTTGGCGTGTTTCATCTGAAGATATTTAAGATGAAAAGTTATTGAAATTTTTTGTCACGCCTTTGCTCTAGCGATGCATTGTTTGCAAAGAAAAATGCTTTTTTTTTTTGAAAGTCTAAACATGAGCGAAAACTCAAAACTTTGCACACAGATCAGACCTCTCAAGAACATGAATATTTTAGAGATTTGTTGTGCAATTTGTAATAAATGGCTCAATAGCGCCCTCTAGACATTTTTGATGAAGTATTTCCGATTATATGATTCAGCTAGATGTGTGAATATTTGGAGGCATACATAAGAGCCCACAATGTACAAAAAAAGTCTCTTAGAACCATATGCTAAACCAAACAGGAAGTCCGGCATTTTGATTTACGCCTTTTTTAGGGGTCACATTTTAACGAACTCCTACGAAATTTATCCGACTGTCTTCCAACTTGGTGTGTTTCATCTTAAGATGTTTAAGATGCACACTTATCGAAAGTTTTTTATTTTGTCGCACGCCGTTGGCATAGCGATGCATTGTTTGCCAAGTAAAATGTTGCTTTTTTGTGTGTGTTGGTTTAAAGATGTGCGAAATCTCATGAAACTTTGCACACACATCAGACTTGTCATGAACATTAATATTTTAGAGATTTCTTGTGCAATTTGCAATAAATGGATCAATAGTGCTCTCTAGACATTTTTTATGAAGCTTTTGCGATTGTATGATTCAGCTAGATTTGTAAAAATTGGGATAACTATCAGTCTAATACCTACAAAAATTATTCTATAGCCATGTGCCAAACCATTTTGATTTTATTTTGTTAATTGTGCATCATTTTTGGCCTTTCCATGAAACTTTGCAAGCACAAAGCATGGCAAAAACATTTACAATTTAGACGGTTTCCTATGAAACAGTACCCCAACATGCCAGTACCCCGACGTGCAAGTACCCCAACGTGGCCCAGGTTGCGAGGGCCCTTTATAGCTGCTCGCAGCTCTAGTTATTATTCTTCTTCTTCTTTTTCTTTGTTATTATTCTTTTCCGCAAACAACCACATTTTTGAGGCACTAAACATGAACGAAAACTCACCAAACTTTACACGGAGATCGGGCCTGGCGAAAAATTTGATATTTTAAAGTCGCCATACATGATACATGAAAAATGGCTCTGTAGCGCCACCTACATAGGTTTAACGGATCCCTGTCCCGCTACGATTGTCCTATGGCTACGAAAATTGTGTGGCACCTGTAGCACATCCAGATGAACAAAAACCTCTTTGATATGTGTACCCTAAAATAGACAGGAAGTGAGGTATGAGTATTTGAATGTCCAATTTTGGCCCATTTTTGCACATTTACAGGGGTCATACTTTTGCCCGCTTCTCCTACACGGTTAACCCGATTGACTTCAAACTTGGGCTGTACCATCTCAACACCTGGGACAACATCATGGTAAAAAATCTAAAGTTTTTGACATACTATATGACGGTGGCGGGGCATCAAATTTACAGTTTCAAAATTCTTACTTAACAAAGCATTGCCGTGGTACGTTTAATTGAGAGCCACGAAAATTGGTACACATATGTAACAGACTATGATCTACAAAAAACTCTTTTTGAACCATATGCTAAACCTAACAGGAAGTCCGCCAGAGGCGAGGCATCAAATTTTGTGTTTCAAAATTCTTATTTAATGAAGCATTCCCGGCTGTACATTTCACCTAGAGTTACCAACATTTGAAGACATATGTAACAGCCCTCAAGGTACAAAAAACTCTTTTTGAACCATATGCTAAACCGAACAGGAAGTCCGCCATTTTGATTTACTTTGGAACGTGTTGCCATTTTTTGGGCCATTTCATAGGGGTCTTATTTTAACGAACTCCTCCTACAGAGTTTATCCGATCATCTCCAAACTTGGTGTGATTCATCTTAAAATGTTGAAGATGAAAAGTTATTGAAAGCTTTTTATTTCGTCGCACGCTATTGCCGTGGCATGCACAGTTTGCAAAGGAAAAAATTCCCTCTTAATGAAGCATTCACAGTTATACGAAGCAGCTCGAGCTACGAAAATTTGGAGACAAATTTAACAGCCCACAATGTACAAAAAAGTCTATTGGTGCCATGTGCTAAACCCAACAGGAAGTCCCGTAAGGGCCGGTCATCACATTTTGAGGTAAAAAACTCCTCTTTAACGAAGCATTCCCGGTTGTACGTTTCACCTAGCGCTATGATAATTTAGAGGCATACATAAGAGCCCACGATGTACAAAATAGTCTCTTGGAACCATCTTCCAAAACAAACAGGAAGTCCGCCATTTTGATTTACGTTGGGATTTGTAGCCATTTTTTGTGGCCTTTTTTAGGGGTCATATTTTAACGAATTCCTCCTACAAAATTTATCCGACTGTCTTCAAACTTGGTGTGCTTCATCTTAAGATGTTTAAGATACAAAGTTATCGAAAGTTATTTATTTTGTCCCACACCGTTTCATGGCGATGCATTGTTTGCCAAGTAAAATGCTGCTTTTTTTTTTGGTCTAAACATGTGCAAAAACTCATGAAACTTTACACACACATCAGGCTTGTCATAAGCATGAATATTTTAGAGATTTCTTATTAAATTTGCAATAAATGCTTCAATAGCGCCCTCTAGACATTTTTATGAAGTCTTTCCGATTATATGATTCAGCTAGATGTGTGAATATTGGCAGGCATGCCTAATATATTCAAAAAGTATTCTATATAGCCAT
Source organism: Festucalex cinctus (assembly GCF_051991245.1). NCBI lineage: Eukaryota > Metazoa > Chordata > Actinopteri > Syngnathiformes > Syngnathidae > Festucalex > Festucalex cinctus. The sequence goes on from NC_135413.1 coordinate 8,486,899, forward strand.
GTGCCAATCCATTTTGATTTTATTTTGTTAATTGTGCATCATTTTTGGCCTTTCCATGAAACTTTACAAACACAAAGCATGGCAAAAACGTTTAAAATTTAGATGGTTTCCTATTTGACAGTACCCCAGCATGCCAGTACCCCGACGTGCAAATACCCCAACGTGGCCCGGGTTGCGAGGGCCCTTTATAGCTGCTCGCAGCTCTAGTTATTCTTCTTCTTCTTCTTCTTCTTCTTCTTTTTCTTTGTTATTATTCTTTTCCGCAAACAACCACATTTTTGAGGCACTAAACATGAACGAAAACTCACCAAACTTTACACGCAGATCGGGTCTGGCGAAAAATTTGATATTTTAAAGTCGCCATACATGATAACAGAAAAATGGCTCTGTAGCGCCACCTACATAGGTTTAACGGATCCCTGTCCCGCTACGATTGTCCTATGGCTACGAAAATTGTGTGGCACCTGTAGCACATCCAGATGAACAAAAACCTCTTTGACATGTGTACCCTAAAATAGACAGGAAGTGAGGTATGAGTATTTGAATGTCCAATTTTGGCCCATTTTTGCACATTTACAGGGGTCATACTTTTGCCCGCTTCTCCTACACAGTTAACCCGATTGACTTCAAACTTGGGCTGTACCATCTCAACACCTGGGACAACATCATGGTAAAAAATCTAAAGTTTTTGACATACTATATGACGGTGGCGGGGCATCAAATTTACAGTTTCAAAATTCTTACTTAACGAAGCATTGCCGGTGGTACGTTTAATCTAGTTAGGGCCCGAGCAGCGGCGGCGGCGGTGCCGCTGCGAGGCCCTATTGTTTTTGTAGGAATTCTTCTTATTATTAGGGCCCGAGCAGCGGCGGCGGCGGTGCCGCTGCGAGGCCCTATTGTTTTTGTAGGAATTCTTCTTATTATTATTATTCTTATTCTTATTATTCTTCTCCGCAAACAATCGCATTTTTGAGACACTAAACGTGACCGAAAACTCACCAAACTTTACACGCACATCAGGCCTGGCGAAAAATTTGATATTTTAAAGTCGCCATACATGATAACAGAAAAATGGCTCCTTAGCGCCCCCTACATAGGTTAAACGGATCCCTGTCCCGCTACAATTGTCCGACGGCTATGAAAATTGTGTGGCACCTGTAGCACATCCCAATGAACAAAAACCTCTTTGAAGTGTGTACCCTAAAATAGACAGAAAGTGAGGTATGAGTATTTAAATGTCCATTTTTTGCCAATTTTTGCACATTTACAGGGGTCATACTTTTGCCCGCTTCTCCTACACGGTTAACCCGATTGACTTCAAACTTGGGATGTACCATCTCAACACCTGGGACAACATCATTGTGAAAAATGAAAAGTTTTTGATATACTATATGACGGCGGCGGCGCATCAAATTTAGAGTTTAAAAATTCTTACTTCACGAAGCATTGCCGGTTGTACGTTTAATCTAGAGCTACGAAAATTGGTACACATATGTAACAGGCTATGACCTACAAAAAACTCTTTTTGAACCATATGCTAAACCTAACAGGAAGTCCACCATTTTGATTTATTTTGGAACGTGTTGCCATTTTTTTGGCCATTTCATTGGGGTCTTATTTTAACGAACTCCTCCTACAGTGTTTATCCGATCATCTTCAAACTTGGTGTGATTCATCTTAAGATGTTGAAGATGAAAAGTTATTGAAAGCTTTGTATTTCGTTGCACGCTGTTGTCATGGCATGCACTGTTTTTAAAGGAAAAAAAATATCCTTAAAGAAGCATTCCCATTTGTACGAAGCAGCTAGAGCTACGAAAATTTGTAGACATATGTAACAGCCCAAGATGTACAAAAAAGTCTCTTGGTGCCCTGTGCTAAACCCAACAGGAAGTCCCCCAGGGGCCGGGCATCACATTTTGAGCTAAAAAACTCCTCTTTAACAAAGCATACCCGGCTGTACGTTTCACATAGAGTTACCAAAATTTGTAGAGGTATATAACAGCCTTCGAGGTACAAAAAACTCTTTTTGAACCATATGCTAAACCTAACAGGAAGTCCACCATTTTGATTTATTTTGGAACGTGTTGCCATTTTTTTGGCCATTTCATTGGGGTCTTATTTTAACGAACTCCTCCTACAGAGTTTATCCGATCATCTTCAAACTTGGTGTGATTCATCTTAAGATGTTGAAAATGAAAAGTGATTGAAAGTTTTTTATTTCGTCACACGCTGTTGTCGTGGCATGCACTTTTTGCAAAGGAAAAAAATCCTTCTTAATGAAGCATTCCCAGTTGTACGAAGCAGCTAGAGCGACGAAAAATTGTAGACATATGTAACAGCCCAGGATGTACAAAAAAGTCTCTTGGTGCCATGTGCTAAACCCAACAGGAAGTCCCCCAGGGGCCGGGCATCACATTTTGAGCTAATTACTCCTCTTTAACGAAGCATTCCCGGTTGTACGTTTCACCTAGCGCTATGATAATTTGCAGGCATACATAAGAGCCCATGATGTACAAAAAAGTCTCTTGGAACCATGTGCTAAACCAAACAGGTAGTCTGCCATTTTGATTTATGATGGGATTTGTTGCCATTTTTTGTGGCCTTTTTCAGGGGTCATATTTTAACGAACCCCTCCTACAAAATTTATCCGACTGTCTTCAAACTTGGTGTGTTTCATCTTAAGATGTTTAAGATGCAAAGTAATCGAAAGTTTTTTATTTTGTAACACGCTGTTGCCATAGCAATGCATTGTTTGTCAAGTGCTGCTTTTTTTTTTTTTATACACATGAAAACTCATGGAACTTTGCAAACACATCAGACTTGTCATGAACATGAATTTTCAGAGATTTATTGTGCAATTTGCAATAAATAGCGCCCTCTAGACATTTTTATGAAGCATTTCCGATTGTATGATTATGCTAGACCTACAAAAAAGTATTATGTAGCCATTTGCCAAACCAAAGAGGAAGTCCGCTATTTTGATTTTATTTTGGGAATTATACATCATTTTTGGCCTTTTTCATTAAACTTTGCACAGACAAGGCATGGAAAAAACTAACATTTTAAATGGTCCTTGTTCCATGTAACAGTTGTCAAGTGCTGCTTTTTTTTTTTTTATACACATGAAAACTCATGAAACTTTGCAAACACATCAGACTTGTCATGAACATGAATTTTCAGAGATTTATTGTGCAATTTGCAATAAATAGCGCCCTCTAGACATTTTTATGAAGCATTTCCGATTGTATGATTATGCTAGACCTACAAAAAAGTATTATGTAGCCATTTGCCAAACCAAAGAGGAAGTCCGCTATTTTGATTTTATTTTGGGAATTATACATCATTTTTGGCCTTTTTCATTAAACTTTGCACAGACAAGGCATGGAAAAAACTAACATTTTAAATGGTCCTTGTTCCATGTAACAGTACCCCAACGTGCCAGTACCCTGACGTGCAAGTAACCCAACGTTGTGCTCAATAGCGCCCTCTATGCATTTTTATGGAGCATTTCCAATTGTATGATTCAAGCGATACACAACTAAAGATGACTTGACCTAGATTTGTGAAAACTGGGAGGCATACCTATTAGCTTAAGACCTACAAAAAGTATTCTGTTGCCGTATGCTAAACCTAAAAGGAAGTCCGCCATTTTGAATTTATTTTGGGAATTGCGCACCATATTTTGCGTTTTGATTAAACTTTGCACACACAAGGCTTGTCAAAAACATTTTAGATGGTCCTTGTCCTATTTGACAGTACCCCAACGTGCCAGTACCCCGACGTGCAAGTACCCCAACGTGGCCCGGGTTGCGAGGGCCCTTTATAGCTGCTCGCAGCTCTAGTTATTCTTCTTCTTCTTCTTCTTCTTTGTTATTATTCTTTTCCGCAAACAACCACATTTTTGAGGCACTAAACATGAACGAAAACTCACCAAACTTTACACGCAGATCGGGTCTGGCGAAAAATTTGATATTTTAAAGTCGCCATACATGATAACAGAAAAATGGCTCTGTAGCGCCACCTACATAGGTTTAACGGATCCCTGTCCCGCTACGATTGTCCTATGGCTACGAAAATTGTGTGGCACCTGTAGCACATCCAGATGAACAAAAACCTCTTTGATATGTGTACCCTAAAATAGACAGGAAGTGAGGTATGAGTATTTGAATGTCCAATTTTGGCCCATTTTTGCACATTTACAGGGGTCATACTTTTGCCCGCTTCTCCTACACGGTTAACCCGATTGACTTCAAACTTGGGCTGTACCATCTCAACACCTGGGACAACATCATGGTAAAAAATCTAAAGTTTTTGACATACTATATGACGGTGGCGGGGCATCAAATTTACAGTTTCAAAATTCTTACTTAACGAAGCATTGCCGGTGGTACGTTTAATCTAGAGCTACGAAAATTGGTACACATATGTAACAGACTATGATCTACAAAAAAGCCTGTTGGTGCCATATGCTAAACCTAACAGGAAGTCCGCCAGAGGCGAGGCATCAAATTTTGTGTTTCAAAATTCTAACTTAATGAAGCATTCCCGGCTGTACATTTCACCTAGAGTTACCAATATTTGAAGACATATGTAACAGCCCTCAAGGTACAAAAAACTCTTTTTGAACCATATGCTAAACAGAACAGGAAGTCCGCCATTTTGATTTACTTTGGAACGTGTTGCCATTTTTTGGGCCATTTCATAGGGGTCTTATTTTAACGAACTCCTCCTACAGAGTTTATCCGATCATCTCCAAACTTGGTGTGATTCATCTTACGATGTTGAAGATGAAAAGTTATTGAAAGCTTTTTATTTTGTCGCACGCTGTTGCCGTGGCATGCACAGTTTGCAAAGGAAAAAATTCCTTCTTAATGAAGCATTCCCAGTTGTACGAAGCAGCTAGTGCTACGAAAATTTGGAGACAAATGTAACAGCCCACGATGTACAAAAAAGTCTCTTGGTGCCATGTGCTAAACCCAACAGGAAGTCCCGTAGGGGCCGGGCATCACATTTTGAGCTAAAAAACTCCTCTTTAACGAAGCATTCCCGGTTGTACGTTTCACCTAGCGCTATGATAATTTAGAGGCATACATAAGAGCCCACGATGTACAAAAAAGTCTCTTGGAACCATGTGCTAAACCAAACAGGAAGTCCGCCATTTTGATTTATGATGGGATTTGTAGACTTTTTTTTGTGGCCTTTTTTAGGGGTCATATTTTAACTCCTTCTACAAAATTCATCCGACCGTGTTCAAACTTGGTGTGTTTCATCTTAAGATGTTTAAGATGCAAATTTATCGAAAGTTTTTTATTTTGTCGCACGCTGCTGCTATAGCGATGCATTGGTTGCCAAGTAAAGTGCTGCTTTGTTTTTTTTTATCTATACATGTGTGAAAACTCGTGAAACTTTGCACACACATCAGACTTGTCATTAACATGAATTTTTAGAGATTTCTTGTGCAATTTGCAATAAATCGCACCCTCTATACATTTTTTATGGAGCATTTCCGATTGGATGATTCAAGCGCAAAATAACTAAAGATGACTTGACTTGACCTAGATTTGTGAAAACTCAGAGGCATACCTATTATATTATTATTATTTTTTGTACCTTACAAGATTATCTCTTGTGCCACATTAAACCCCTTTGCAGGCCTGAGCCAAACCACGGTCCATACATTTGATACCACTGCTTTATTTCAATGGTCAAGTACTTCATAACCACACCTACTTATGCTTGTCCTTGCATATATAGTAGACAACAAAGAGCTCTTTCAACAAAAGACATTTCCATCTACAAAGTCATACAAGGTAAGCACTCTATAAATTCTGCAATCACTACACTTCTATTCCTAAATTATCACTTCAAATACCAACAATGGTTAATACAGCTACAAATTTCTTGTATGTTTATGAAGTATGATACTGTATTTATTTCTACTCCTTTGCTTTTCTACAGAACATGCACAAATCAACAAGCAAATTCTCTTTTGATAAAGACCCTCTAATCATCTCCATACGCAAAGATTGCCAACTTTTTGCCGTAAGTATACAATACATAAACTAAACAGGACAACTTTCTCAATCATATACAGTATGCCATACATATATGTATTAAGTTCTCATTTATTAACAGGTTTGTTAAAGGCACCTTTAGTGTGTTTTTCTGTTTGTAATGTTTCTCCACGAGCACGTCTAGCCATTGATATCATGTAGAACACATATGCTAACCTTTTAGAGACAATTGAAGCTTACTTGCACAGTAGCCACTATCTTAACCACTTAATTCACATGTCTACTTGACAACTTATTACATGTAGTGAAATGGTACTTTGTGCGTCTTATGCTTTTTTCTGAACACTGCTTTTCAACTCTTTCCTTAAAACCAATACATGCGGCACTGTTATACTGTATAAATATATATGTCCGTGTGTATATATAACCATTTATGTACCTGTCGTATCCTTACTTTTATTCATCATTTCATCACACAATCCTAAAACATTGCTTTTTGACCCAGAGGATTCAACTATACCATTTTTGCGTGTCTTATTACTTACTAGCTATATTATTTATTAACGGGCAAAAACTATGAATATAAGATCACCGTCAAATATTACGTCTGTAATATCCATATACAGTGCATTACATAATATGCATTTGTATTAAGACACTACCATGCTAAAAATATGCACACGACTGTTCTGTAAACTACACCTAAGACAACCAAACTTCACAGATCTAACATGATTCTTCATTCTTTTTTGTTCTACAGATGTATCAAATGCTGCCACACAGACAGAAGAAGCCACTGAGGACATGCACGAAGACGATGATCACAATATAACAGGACAGGTTAACCCCCCTGAAGTTTTAGCCCGCAGGTCAAAGCGTCCTAGGACTAATTCATCCATGGAGGTTACATTATCCTAAAACAGACTATGTGCTAACCCAAACTCTTTGACCCCAAGGGATTCATCTGTCCCAGAAAACTTTTACACTAAAGAGTTTATCTGTCCTAGGGCGCTGTTAACCCCAGGTTAAAGTGTTATTTAATCTGTCCTGTTACAACAGCTATACATAAACAGCTGCATTCCTCTCCTGTTCCATCTCTCGCACTTCTTTCATCTCTTTTTCTCCTCTACTTATACCTATGCTTGCTCATGTGCTTTTTTCCCCTTTAGATGATGTCATTGGTTAGCCTGCTTCAAAGCTACATTTTTTCTTGAATAACTGTCACACATTTACTGTTTGCTGGACCCTACAAAACTGTCACAATACTTCACTATGTCATGAATACATATGTGTTGCACAGCGACACCACATTAAGAGTCATCAAAAAGCTTTTTATTTGATCACACACCATCTCTGTGCCATGCAATGTTTTCAAATAAACAGATGCTGGTTTTGAATATCAAACGAGCGACTTTTCATGAAACTTTGCACACACATCAGAAAGTCCACACTTTTGAATTTATTTTGGGAATTGTGCATCATTTTTGGCCTTTTACTACACCTTTTTACACACAAGGCACGGCAAATGCATTTCTATTTTCCATGGTCCTTGTCTATTTAACAGTACCCCAACGTGCAAGTCCCCCGACTTGCATATACCCCAACGTGGCCCGGGTTGCGAGGGCCCTTTATAGCTGCTCGCAGCTCTAGTTATTCTTATTATTATTATTCTCCGCAAACAATCGCATTTTTGAGACACTAAACGTGAACGAAAACTCACCAAACTTTACACGCACATCAGGCCTGGCGAAAAATTTGATATTTTAAAGTCGCCATACATGATAACAGAAAAATGGCTCCTTAGCGCCCCCTACATAGGTTAAACGGATCCCTGTCCCGCTACGATTGTCCGACGGCTATGAAAATTGTGTGGCACCTGTAGCACATCCCAATGAACAAAAACCTCTTTGAAGTGTGTACCCTAAAATAGACAGAAAGTGAGGTATGAGTATTTAAATGTCCAATTTTTGCCAATTTTTGCACATTTACAGGGGTCATACTTTTGCCCGCTTCTCCTACACGGTTAACCCGATTGACTTCAAACTTGGGATGTACCATCTCAACACCTGGGACAACATCATTGTGAAAAATGAAAAGTTTTTGATATACTATATGACGGCGGCGGCGCATCAAATTTAGAGTTTAAAAATTCTTACTTCACGAGGCATTGCCGGTTGTACGTTTAATCTAGAGCTACGAAAATTGGTACACATATGTAACAGGCTATGACCTACAAAAAACTCTTTTTGAACCATATGCTAAACCTAACAGGAAGTCCACCATTTTGATTTATTTTGGAACGTGTTGCCATTTTTTTGGCCATTTCATTGGAGTCTTATTTTAACGAACTCCTCCTACAGTGTTTATCCGATCATCTTCAAACTTGGTGTGATTCATCTTAAGATGTTGAAGATGAAAAGTTATTGAAAGCTTTGTATTTCGTCGCACGCTGTTGTCATGGCATGCACTGTTTGCAAAGGAAAAAAAATATCCTTAAAGAAGCATTGCCAGTTGTACGAAGCAGCTAGAGCTACGAAAATTTGTAGACATATGTAACAGCCCAAGATGTACAAAAAAGTCTCCTGGTGCCCTGTGCTAAACCCAACAGGAAGTCCCCCAGGGGCCGGGCATCACATTTTGAGCTAAAAAAAACTCCTCTTTAACAAAGCATACCCGGCTGTACGTTTCACCTAGAGTTACCAAAATTTGTAGAGGTATATAACAGCCCTCGATTTACAAAAAACTCTTTTTGAACCATATGCTAAACCTAACAGGACGTCCGCCATTTTGATTTACTTTGGAATGTGTTGCCATTTTTTTAGGCCATTTCATAGGGGTCATATTTTAACAAACTCCTCCTACAGAGTTTATCCGATCATCTTCAAACTTGGTGTGATTCATCTTAAGATGTTGAAAATGAAAAGTTATTGAAAGTTTTTTATTTCGTCACATGCTGTTATCGTGGCATGCACTTTTTGCAAAGGAAAAAAATCCTTCTTAATGAAGCATTCCCAGTTGTACGAAGCAGCTAGAGTGACGAAAAATTGTAGACATATGTAACAGCCCAGGATCTACAAAAATGTCTCTTGGTGCCATGTGCTAAACGCAACAGGAAGTCCCCCAGGGGCCGGGCATCACATTTTGAGCTAAAAAACTCCTCTTTAACTAAGCATTCCCGGTTGTACGTTTCACCTAGCGCTATGATAATTTGCAGGCATACATAAGAGCCCACGATGTACAAAAAAGTCTCTTGGAACCATGGGCTAAACCAAACAGGAAGTCCGCCATTTTGATTTATGATGGGATTTGTTGCCATTTTTTGTGGCCTTTTTCAGGGGTCATATTTTAACGAACCCCTCCTACAAAATTTATCCGACTGTCTTCAAACTTGGTATGTTTCATCTTAAGATGTTTAAGATGCAAAGTAATCGAAAGTTTTTTATTTTGTCACACGCTGTTGCCATAGCAATGCATGGGAATTGCACACCATATTTTGCGTTTTGATTAAACACCTAAAGCTATGATAATTTGCAGGCAAACATAAGAGCTCAGGATGTACAAAAAAAGTCTCTTGGAGCAATATGCTAAACCAATCAGGAAGTCCACCATTTTGATTTACGTTGGGATTTGTAGCCATTTTTTGTGGCCTTTTTTAGGGGTCATATTTTAACGAACTCCTCCTACAAAATTTATCCGACTGTCTTTAAACTTGGTGTGCTTCATCTTAAGATGTTTAAGATGCAAAGTTATCGAAAGTTATTTATTTTGTCGCACGCCGTTGTCATGGCGATGCATTGTTTGCCAAGTAAAATGTTACTTTTTTTTTTGGTCTAAACATGTGCAAAAACTCATGAAACTTTACACACACATCAGGCTTGTCATCAGCATGAATATTTTAGAGATTTCTTATTCAATTTGCAATAAATGGTTCAATAGCGCCCTCTAGACATTTTTATGAAGCTTTTGCAAATGTTTTGTGTTTTATGATTCAGCTAGATTTGTAAAAATTGGGATACCTATCAGCCTAAGACTTACAAAAAGGTTTCTAAAGCCATATGCTGAATCAAAAAGGAAGTCTGCCATTTTGATTTACTTTGGTATTTGTAGCCATTTTTTGGGGCCTTTTATAGGGGTCATATTTTCAACAGAACTTATCAGATCGTCTTCATTCTTTGGCGTGTTTCATCTTAAGATATTTAAGATGAAAAGTTATTGAATTTTTTTATTTTGTCACACGCCTTTGCTGTAGCCATGCATTGTTTGTGAAGAAAAATGCTTTTTTGAGAGTCTAAATATGGGTGAAAACTCACAAAACTTTGCACACGCACCAGACCTGTCTAGAACATGAATATTTTATTTAGAGATTTGTTGTGCTATTTGTAATAAATGGCTCAATAGCGCCCTCTAGACATTTTTATGAAGTCTTTCCGATTATATGATTCAGCTAGATGTGTGAATATTGGCAGGCATGCCGAATATATTCAAAAAGTATTCTATATAGCCATGTGCCAATCCATTTTGATTTTATTTTGTTAATTGTGCATCGTTTTTGGCCTTTCCATGAAACTTTAAAAACACAAAGCATGGCAAAAACGTTTACAATTTAGATGGTTTCCTATTTGACAGTACCCCAACATGCCAGTACCCCGACGTGCAAATACCCCAACGTGGCCCGGGTTGCGAGGGCCCTTTATAGCTGCTCGCAGCTCTAGTTAGGGCCCGAGCAGCGGCGGCGGCGGTGCCGCTGCGAGGCCCTATTGTTTTTGTAGGAATTCTTCTTATTATTCTTCTTTTTCTTCTCCGCAAACAATCGCATTTTTGAGACACTAAACGTGAACGAAAACTCACCAAACTTTACACGCACATCAGGCCTGGCGAAAAATTTGATATTTTAAAGTCGCCATACATGATAACAGAAAAATGGCTCCTTAGCGCCCCCTACATAGGTTAAACGGTTCCCTGTCCCGCTACGATTGTCCGACGGCTATGAAAATTGTGTGGCACCTGTAGCACATCCCAATGAACAAAAACCTCTTTGAAGTGTGTACCCTAAAATAGACAGAAAGTGAGGTATGAGTATTTAAATGTCCAATTTTTGCCAATTTTTGCACATTTACAGGGGTCATACTTTTGCCCGCTTCTCCTACACGGTTAACCCGATTGACTTCAAACTTGGGATGTACCATCTCAACACCTGGGACAACATCATGGTAAAAAATCTAAAGTTTTTGACATACTATATGACGGTGGCGGGGCATCAAATTTACAGTTTCAAAATTCTTACTTAACGAAGCATTGCCGGTGGTACGTTTAACCTAGAGCTATGAAAATTGGTACACATATGTAACAGACTATGATCTACAAAAAAGCCTGTTGGTGCCATATGCTAAACCTAACAGGAAGTCCTCCAGAGGCGAGGCATCAAATTTTGTGTTTCAAAATTCTAACTTAATGAAGCATTCCCGGTTGTACGTTACACCTAGAGCTATGATAATTTAGAGGCATACATAAGAGCCCACGATGTACAAAAAAGTCTCTTGGAACCATGTGCTAAACCAAACAGGAAGTCCGCCATTTTGATTTACGTTGGGATTTGTAGCCATTTTTTTGTGGCCTTTTTTAGGGGTCATACTTTAACGAACTCCTCCTACAAAATTTATCCGACTGTCTTCAAACTTGGTGTGTTCATCTTAAGATGTTTAAGATGCAAAGTTAACGAAAGTGTTTTATTTTGTCGCACGCCGTTGCCATAGCGGTGCATTGTTTGCCAAGTAAAATGCTGCTTTTTTTTTTTTTTTTTCTAAACATGCGAAAACTCATGAAACTTTGCACACACATCAAACTTGCCATAAAAAATGAACATTTTAGAGAGTTTTTCTGCAATTTTCAATAAATGGCTCAATAGCGCCATCTCGACATTTTTATGAAGCTTTTGGAAATGTATGATTCAGCTAGATGTGAAAAAATTTGGATACCTATCAGCCTAAGACTTACAAAAAAGTTTCTAAAGCCATATGCTAAACCAAACAGGAAGTCTGCCATTTTGATTAACTTTGGTATTTGATGCCATTTTTGGGGCCTTTTATAGGCGTCATATATTCTTTGGTACGTTTCATCTTAAGATATTTAAGATGAAAAGTTATTGAATTTTTTTATTTTGTCGCACGCCTTTGCTGTAGCGATGCATTGTTTGAAAAGAAAAATGTTTTTTATATGATTCAGCTAGATGTGTGAATATTGGGAGATCAGCCTAAGACTTACAAAAAAGTTTCTAAAGCCATATGCTAAACCAAACAGGAAGTCTGCCATTTTGATTAACTTTGGTATTTGTTGCCATTTTTGGGGCCTTTTATAGGCGTCATATATTCTTTGGCGCGTTTCATCTTAAGATATTTAAGATGAAAAGTTATTGAAATTTTTTTTATTTTGTTGCACGCCTTTGCTGTAGCGATGCATTGTTTGCAAAGAAAAATGTTTTTTATATGATTCAGCTAGATGTGTGAATATTGGGAGGCATACCTATCAGCCTAATACCTCCAAAAAGTATTCTACGAAAATTTGTAGACATATGTAGCAGCCCACGATGTTTAAAAAAAAGTCTCTTGGTGTCAAGTGCTAAACCCAACTTCTTTTCTTGATAATTTGGAGGCATACATAAGAGCCCACGATGTACAAAAAAGGTCTCTTGGAACCATATGTTAAACCAAACAGGAAGTCTGACATTTTGATTTACTTTGGTATTTGTAGCCACTTTTTGGGGCCTTTTATAGGGGTCATATTTTCTGCAAAACTTATCACATCGTCTTCATTCTTTGGCATGTTTCATCTTAAGATATTTAAGATGAAAAGTTATTGAAATTTTTTATTTTGTCACATGCCTTTGCTTTAGGGATGCATTGTTTGCAAAGAATTTTTTTTTGAGAGTCTAAACACGGGGAAAAACTCACAAAACTGCACACAGATCAGATCTCTCATGAACATGAATATTTTATAATTTGTTGTGCAATTTGTAATAAATGGCTCAATAGCGTTGTCTAGATAGTTTTATGAAGTATATCCGATTATATGGTTCAGCTAGATGTGTGAATATTGGGAGGCATACCTATCAGCCTAATACCTCCAAAAAGTATTCTATAGCCATGTGCCAATCCATTTTGATTTTAAATTGTGCATCATTTTTGGCCTTCCATGAAACTTTGCAAACACAAAGCATGTCTAAAACATTTACAATTTAGACGGTTTCCTATGAAACAGTACCCCAATATGCCAGTACCCCGACATGCAAATAACCCAACGTGGCCCGGGTTGCGAGGGCCCTTTATAGCTGCTCGCAGCTCTAGTTCTTCTTCTTTTCTTTGTTATTATTCTTTTCCGCAAACAACCACATTTTTGAGGCACTAAACATGAACGAAAACTCACCAAACTTTACACGCACATCAGGCCTGGCGAAAAATTTGATATTTTAAAGTCGCCATACATGATAACAGAAAAATGGCTCTGTAGCGCAACCTACATAGGTTTAACGGATCCCTGTCCCGCTACGATTGTCCTATGGCTACAAAAATTGTGTGGCACCTGTAGCACATCCAGATGAACAAAAACCTCTTTGATATGTGTACCCTAAAATAGACAGGAAGTGAGGTATGAGTATTTGAATGTCCAATTTTGGCCCATTTTTGCACATTTACAGGGGTCATACTTTTGCCCGCTTCTCCTACACGGTTAACCCGATTGACTTCAAACTTGGGCTGTACCATCTCAACACCTGGGACAACATCATGGTAAAAAATCTAAAGTTTTTGACATACTATATGACGGTGGCGGGGCATCAAATTTACAGTTTCAAAATTCTTACTTAACAAAGCATTGCCATGGTACGTTTAATTGAGAGCCACGAAAATTGGTACACATATGTAACAGACTATGATCTACAAAAAAGCCTGTTGGTGCCATATGCTAAACCTAACAGGAAGTCCGCCAGAGGCGAGGCATCAAATTTTGTGTTTCAAAATTCTTATTTAATGAAGCATTCCCGGCTGTACATTTCACCTAGAGTTACCAACATTTGAAGACATATGTAACAGCCCTCAAGGTACAAAAAACTCTTTTTGAACCATATGCTAAACCGAACAGGAAGTCCGCCGTTTTGATTTATTTTGGAACGTGTTGCCATTTTTTGGGCCATTTCATAGGGGTCTTATTTTAACGAACTCCTCCTACAGAGTTTATCCGATCATCTCCAAACTTGGTGTGATTCATCTTAAAATGTTGAAGATGAAAAGTTATTGAAAGCTTTTTATTTCGTCGCACGCTGTTGCCGTGGCATGCACAGTTTGCAAAGGAAAAACTTCCCTCTTAATGAAGCATTCACAGTTGTACGAAGCAGCTAGAGCTACGAAAATTTGGAGACAAATTTAACAGCCCACAATGTACAAAAAAGTCTCTTGGTGCCATGTGCTAAACCCAACAGGAAGTCCCGTAGGGGCCGGTCATCACATTTTGAGGTAAAAAACTCCTCCTTAACGAAGCATTCCCGGTTGTACGTTTCACCTAGCGCTATGATAATTTAGAGGCATACATAAGAGCCCACGATGTACAAAAAAGTCTCTTGGAACCATCTGCTAAACCAAACAGGAAGTCCGCCATTTTGATTTACGTTGGGATTTGTAGCTATTTTTTGGTGCCTTTTTTAGGGGTCATATTTTAACGAACTCCTCCTACAAAATTTATCCGACTGTCTTCAAACTTGGTGTGCTTCATCTTAAGATGTTTAAGATACAAAGTTATCGAAAGTTATTTATTTTGTCGCATGCCGTTTCATGGCGATGCATTGTTTGCCAAGTAAAATGCTGCTTTTTTTTGGTCTAAACATGTGCAAAAACTCATGAAACTTTACACACACATCAGGCTTGTCATAAGCATGAATATTTTAGAGATTTCTTATTAAATTTGCAATAAATGCTTCAATAGCGCCCTCTAGACATTTTTATGAAGTCTTTCCGATTATATGATTCAGCTAGATGTGTGAATATTGGCAGGCATGCCTAATATATTCAAAAAGTATTCTATATAGCCATGTGCCAATCCATTTTGATTTTATTTTGTTAATTGTGCATCATTTTTGGCCTTTCCATGAAACTTTACAAACACAAAGCATGGCAAAAACGTTTAAAATTTAGACGGTTTCCTATTTGACAGTACCCCAACATGCCAGTACCCCGACGTGCAAATACCCCAACGTGGCCCGGGTTGCGAGGGCCCTTTATAGCTGCTCGCAGCTCTAGTTAGGGCCCGAGCAGCGACCGCTGCGAGGTCCCTATTGTTTTTCGTTCGAATTATTATTATTATTATTATTATTATTCTTCTTCTTCTTCTTCTCCGTAAACGATCGCGATTTTGGGTACCTAAACATTTACGAAAACTCACCAAACTTTGCACACTCCTCAGGCCCGGCGAAAAATTTGATATTATGAAGTCGTCATAACAACGTGACTCTATAGCGCCCCCTAGCATAGAAAAATATAAACCAAGCCCGGCATGTTTGAGCTAGAGCAACGAAAATTGGCAGGCACGTGTAGCACCCCGAGACGCACAAAAAAGTCTATTGGGACCATGTAGCTAAAATGTACAGGAAGTGAGCTCTGAATTTTTTAATGTCCAATTTTGGCCTATTTTGGCACATTCACTGTGGTCATGCTTTTTCCCCCTTTGCAAACATTTTTCATCCAATTGACTTCAAACTTGGCATTTATCATCTCAAGACCTGAGAGAACAACTGGGCAAAACATCTTGCCTTTTTGAAATACTATATGACGGGGGCGGGGCATCAAATATTGCCTTTAAAATTTCATTTGTCCAGAAAGAGCAAATGCTTAATAACTCCCATGTTCAAGCTCCAAAAAATCTCAAACTTATCAGGCAACGTAATAGTCACGGCCTGAAAACATCTATATGATAAAATTCAGTTATACATATAGCGCCACCTAGTGGTTACAATAAATGTCATACTTTACGTTTTTAGCTACTGCGCTGAGCTCGTTGAAGGGATCCAGTTGAAAATTGGTCAGAAAAGCCTTAAGATGTTGATCATGCCCCACACTGAATATTGTAACTTTTCGCCAAAGGGTGTGGCCGCTACGGTGACGCAAAGTCTGAAGATTTTTCTTGAAAATAAAAGCTGCATTAACTTGACCGAGATGATCCTATCTTCTCAAAATTTCACACATTTGATGAGAGTCCAGCCCTAAAGACATCTACTGACTTATATTTCATCTAACTGATAGCGCCACCTAGTGGCAAATTTTTTTCTTACGAATTTTCTTCTACGTTTTTCTCCACACACGTTAACTGGACCTACCTCATATTTGCTCAGATGAGGGTTTCGACCTTCATGATGTCACAACACGAAGTTTGTGAGTTTTCGCGAATCACTGTGGGCGTGGCTAAGCACTGTTCGCCAAGAAAACAACGCAAGTTTTGATGGTCTAAACATGCGCAGAAACTCATGAAACTTGGCACACACATCTGGCCTGGTAAAATGAGCAATATTTTATTGTTGATTGTGCTATTTTTACAAAAATGACTCAATAGCGCCCCCTAGAAGTTTTTAACGAAGCAGCCCCGGTTGTACGTTTAAGCAAGAACGACGAATATTTTTAGGTGTATGAGGGAGCCCAAGACCTACAAAAAAGTCTCTTGGACCCATATGCTAAAATGAACAGGAAGTGAGCTACGAATTTTTGAATGTCCCATTTTTGACGATTTTTGCACATTCACAGGGGGCAGACTTTTGCCCACTTCTCCTACACGTTTCATCTGACTGAGTTAAGACTTGACCTGGACCATGTCAAGACCTGAGCCAACGACAGGGGGAAAAATCTTGACTTTTCGAAATACTATATGATGAAGGCGGGGCATCAAAATTTGTATTTCGCACTGAAAAAGGATATGCTTAATAACTCCCCGGTACATGCTCCAAAAAATCCCAAACTTGACATGTATGTTTATCGTCAAGGCCTGAAGCTATCTCTATGACAACATTCAGTTATATATGCAGCGTCACCTAGCCCTTGAGGCATAAAAAAAAAAATACCCCACATACTACCATACACCTCGAACAAAAGGCTCTCACGACTCAACGGTTTTGTACAAAAAATGTAAACTCATTCTAAGTGTGATAACTAAGTCATTTATGAATATTCTTTTAGTTTCCAACACTCAAAATGTTCACTGGCATCAGACTTATCCAAACATATATATATTTTTATTTATTTTTGATAGCCTCTGTGGACATTAAAAGCAATATCGTGAATGAAGGATATGCATAATAACTCCACAGTACATGCTCCAAAAAAAATCCCACACTTGACATGTATGCTTATAATCAAGGCCTGAAGGTATCTCTATGACAACATTCAGTTATAAATACAGCGCCACCTAGCCCTTGAGGCATAATATATAAAAAAAAAAACACACATACGGTATTTTGTACAAAAAATGTAAACTCATTCTAAGTGTGATAACTAAGTCATTTATGAATATTCTTTTAGTTTCCACCACTCAAATTGTTAACTGGCTTCACACCGATCCAAACGTATGTACGTTTCCATTTTGTTTTATTCATTTTTGATTGCCCCTTTGGACAATAAAAGTAACATTGTGCAATGAGTACAACGAGCGATGATATATATATACACTTTAAAAAAAAAAAATAATACCAATCAGGGCAACTCGTTGCCTAAAAATAAATAAGGACGCTGATTTTTGCAGGTCTTAACAATCACCAAAACCCGTTGAGCTTGACACACACTGGCAAAAAAAATATTCTACATGTAAACGTTTATTATGCCATTTTCAAAGAAATTTTGCTTCCAATATGCCAGTACCCCAACGTGCCAGTACCCTAACGTGCAAGTACCCCAACGTGCAAGGACCCCAACGTGGCCCGGGCTGCGAGGGCCCTTTATAGCTGCTCGCAGCTCTAGTTATTATTATTCTTCTTCTTCTCCGTAAACGATCACGATTTTGGGTACCTAAACATTTACGAAAACTCACCAAACTTTGCACACTCCTCAGGCCCGGCGAAAAATTTGATATTATGAAGTCGTCATAACAACGCGACTCTATAGCGCCCCCTAGCATAGAAAAATAAAAACCAAGCCCGGCATGTTTGAGCTAGAGCAACGAAAATTGGCAGGCACGTGTAGCACCCCGAGACGCACAAAAAAGTCTATTGGGACCATGTAGCTAAAATGTACAGGAAGTGAGCTATGAATTTTTTAATGTCCAATTTTGGCCTATTTTGGCACATTCACTGTGGTCATGCTTTTTCCCCCTTTGCAAACATTTTTCATCCAATTGACTTCAAACTTGGCATTTATCATCTCAAGACCTGAGAGAACAACTGGGGAAAAAATCTTGCCTTTTCGAAATACTATATGACGGGGGCGGGGCATCAAATATTGCTTTTAAAATTTCATTTGTCCAGAAAGAGCAAATGCTGAATAACTCCCATGTACAAGCTCCAAAAAATCTCAAACTTCTCAGGCAACGTAATAGTCACGGCCTGAAAACATCTATATGACAAAATTCAGTTATACATATAGCGCCACCTAGTGGTTACAATAAATGTCATACTTTACGTTTTTAGCTACTGTGCTGAGCTCGTTGAAGGGATCCAGTTGAAAATTGGTCAGAAAAGCCTTAAGATGTTGATGATGCCCCACACCGAATATTGTAACTTTTCGCCAAAGGGCGTGGCCGCTACGGTGACGCAAAGTCTGAAGATTTTTCGTGACAATAAAAGCTGCATTAACTTGACCGAGATGATCCTATCTTCTCAAAATTTCACACATTTGATGAGAGTCCAGCTCTAAAGACATCTACTAACTTACATTTCATCTAACTGATAGCGCCACCTAGTGGCAATTTTTTTTCTTACGAATTTTCTTCTACGTTTTTCTCCAAACACGTTAACTGGACCTACCTCATATTTGCTCAGATGAGGGTTTCGGCCTTCATGATGTCACAACACGAAGTTTGTGAGTTTTCGCGAATTGCTGTGGGCGTGGCTAAGCGCTGTTCGCCAAGAAAACAACGCCAGTTTTGAGGGTCTAAACATGCACAGAAACTCCTGAAACTTGGCACACACATCTGGCCTGGTAAAATGAGCAATATTTTATTGTTGATTGTGCTATTTTTACAAAAATGACTCAATAGCGCCCCCTCGAAATTTTTAACGAAGCAGCCCCGGTTGTACGTTTAAGCAAGAACGACTAATATTTTTAGGTGTATGAGGGAGCCCAAGACCTATAAAAAAAGTCTCTTGTACCCATATGCTAAAATGAACAGGAAGTGAGCTACGAATTTTTGAATGTCCCATTTTTGACGATTTTTGCACATTCACAGGGGGCAGACTTTTGCCCACTTCTCCTACACGTTTCATCCGACTGAGTTAAGACTTGGCCTGGACCATGTCAAGACCTGAGCCAACGACAGGGGGAAAAATTTTGACTTTTCGAAATACTATATGATGAGGGCGGGGCATCAAAATTTGTGTTTCGCAATGAAAAAGGATATGCTTGATAACTCCCCGGTACATGCTCCAAAAAATCCCAAACTTGACATGTATGTTTATCGTCAAGGCCTGAAGTTATCTCTATGACAACATTCAGTTATATATGCAGCGCCACCTAGCCCTTGAGGCATGAAAAAAAAATACCCCACATACGGTATTTTGTACAAAAAATGTAAACTCATTCTAAGTGTGATAACGAAGTCATTTATGAATATTCTTTTAGTTTCCACCACTCAAAATGTTCACTGGCATCAGACTTATCCAAACATATATATATTTTTATTTATTTTTGATAGCCTCTATGGACATTAAAAGCAATATCGTGAATGAAGGATATGCTTAATAACTCCACGGTACATGCTCCAAAAGAAATCCCACACTTGACATGTATGCTTATAATCAAGGCCTGAAGGTATCTCTATGACAACATTCAGTTATAAATACAGCGCCACCTAGCCCTTGAGGCTTATATAAAAAAAAAAAAACACATACGGTATTTTGTACAAAAAAATGTAAACTCATTCTAAGTGTGATGACTAAGTCATTTCTGAATATTCTTTTAGTTTCCACCACTCAAATTGTTCACTGGCTTCACACCGATCCAAACGTATGTACGTTTCCATTTTGTTTTATTCATTTTTGATTGCCCCTTTGGACAATAAAAGTAACATTGTGCAATGAGTACAACGAGCGATGATGTATATATACACTTTAACAAAAAATACCAATCAGGGCAACTCATTGCCTAAAAATAAAAAAGGACGCTGATTTTTGCAGGTCTTAACAATCACCAAAATCCGTTGAGCTTGACAGACACTGGCAAAAAAAATATTCTACATGTAAACGTTTATTATGCCATTTTCAAAGAAATTA